>NC_057864.1:246674006-247029631 GCF_019393635.1 Dromiciops gliroides
TTGGGGTCTTAAAGACTGGGATAACCCCAGTTACTTTGGATAAAGCCTCATTATTTGACGAAAACTGCTGGGAAGCATGGAAAGGCCCTGCAAAAAAATTAGGAATGGAATAGACCAACATATTCCCTATATATATACACATATAAAATAGATGGATGTGTGACATGAACATATAAGAGATAACATCATAAGCAAATTAGAGGAACAAAGAACAAATTACCTTTCAGATATGTGGATAAAGGGAGAGTTTATGATGAAACAAGCAGTAGAGAGAATCATGGAAGACAAAATTAGCAGTTTTGATGTTATAAAATAAAGAAGTTTTTGTACAAATTTAATGCAGTTAAAATTAGAAGGGAAACAGATAACTGGGGATAAAAATCTTCATAAGTTTCTTTGCCAAAGGTATCATATCCAAGGTATTTAACAAGCTGGTTTAAATTTATAAAACTGAGTTATTTCCTAATAGATAAATGGTCGAATGATATGAACAGTCTTCAAAGGAAAAAATCCAAGCAATCAACAACTGAAAATGTACTTCAAATCACTAACAATTAGAAAAATGCAGATTAAAGCAACTCTGATGTTCTCCCTCAAACCTATCAGATTGGTAAAAATGACCAAAGGAAAATGACAAAAGCTGGAGGGGCTGGGGCAAATCAGGTACAGTGTTGGAGCTATAAATTAAATGGTCCAGTCATTCTGGAAAGCAACTTGGAACTATCCCAAGAGTTAATAAATTATGCATCCCCTTTGACAATTACTAGGCCTATACCCTGAAAGAAACCAAAGAAAGAGGGAAAAGGCCCACATATACAAAAACATAGCAGCTTAAAAAGTACACCTAAACTGGAGACTATTGTACCATAAGAAATGATGAAATGTATGGTTTCAGAGGAAACTGAGACCTATATGGAATGAACTAGAACAATTTTGCATAATGAAAACATTATAAGATAACATTATAAAGAAAAACAGCCTTGAAAGTCTTTAGAACTCTCATCAATACAATAATAAACCATAAATCCAGAGATCAGAAGATGAAAAGTTAGCCATCTGCCAGTGAAATGATGGGTTTAAAGTACAGAATCACATGTCTTTGTTCATGGTCAATGTAAGGATTTGTTTAACTTGACTATATCTTTGTTATGAGGGTTTAAAAACATTGTTCAATCTGGGGAGAAGGGGGAAAGGTAATTGCATAAAAAGGAAAAAGATGAGGCTGAGCTAAGATGGAAGAGCAGAAAAGTAGGAAGGTCCTAGATGATGTATCAAGAAAGGAAGACGTGGGGGCAGCTAGGTGGCACAGTGGATAAAGCACTGGCCTTGGATTCAGGAGGACCTGAGTTCAAATCCGGCCTCAGACACTTGACACTTACTAGCTGTGTGACCCTGAGCAAGTCACTTAACCCCAATTGCCTCACAAAAAAAAAAAAAAAAAGAAAGGAAGATGTTCAGAAGCCAGTAGCAGGAGTGATATGTCTCAAACCCCATGCTCAGAGGGTTACTCTTCTAGTATTTAGTCTTGTCTGCAGAGGAATAACTAAGTAGGAAACCCAGGGGAGCCTACAATTCTGCCCCTTTAAATAATAGCTTTCTATCTGATTGATTAGGGACAGAGTTAAGCAGAACTTTGTGCTCGCTTAGACTCAAACGCAGCTCAGGAACTTGCATAGCTTATACCAGTGGGACAGAAATCGAACTTCCCTGGATTAGACTCCTTTAATAGCACTGAAAGCTTACCAGCCCTCAGCCTGTCCCTGAGATCCTGGAATAACATAACACTCCATACCCCAAGAAAGCAGCAACAGGCTCAGGTCCAGACCTTCCCTCCAGAAGAGCCTCAGAGTCCTGGAAGAATGGACAAACTAAAAAAGAACCCCACCATAATGAGCTATTCATGGTAGCAGGAATGCTCAAGACACAAATGTAGAAGAGTGTGACTGCAAAACATCTCCAAGGAATACCTCTGGGGGAGAAAAAAAAAAACCCAACAGCTTGAGGACAAACTCAATTAGAATTCCTGGAAGAGATGAAGCAAGAGTTTAAAAAGGAGTTAAAAGATGTTTTTATAAATGGAATGAGAGTGCTTGAAGAAAAAAGTTGGAAAATAAATGAAAGCTACAGAAGAAAGAATTGGAAAGGGAATTAATACCTTGGTACAAGAAATACAAAACTTTATCCAAGCAACAAACTCCCTGAAAATTAGAATGGACCAAATAGAAGTCAATGACTTCATTGAGGCAACAAGAAATATTAAAACAAAGTCAAAAGACTGAAAAAATGGAAGAAAATATAAAGTATCTCATAGGAAAACAAATGACCTGGAAAACAGATCAAGGAGGGAAAATTTAAGAATCATTGGACTATCTGAAGATCATAACGAAAAAAAGCCCAAACATCCTATTTCAAGAAATCATTTTTCTTTTTGCAAGGCAATTAGGGTTAAGTGACTTGCCCAGGGTCACACAGCTAATGTCAAGTGTCTGAGGGCAGATTTGAAGTCAGGTCCTCCTGACTCCAGGGTCAGTGCTCTATCCACTGTGCCACCCAACTGCCCCCCCCCCATTTAAAAAAATCTTAAAAAGAAAATTACACAAGTATCTTAGAACCAGAGGGCAAAGTAGAAATAGAAAGAAGCCACTGTTCACCTCTTGAAAGAAATCTCCAAATGAAAACTCTCAGGAACATCATATCTAAAATACAGAGCTTCCAAGTCAAAGAAAAATACTGCAAGCAGCCAGAAAGAAAAAAAAATGCAAATACCAAGGTGCCACAGTTAAGATCACATATGATTTAGCAGCCACCACTGTAAGGCAACAGAGAGCTTGGATATCCAGAAGGCTATGAGATTACAGCCCAAAACCTCACTTACCTAAACTGGTCAAAAGAAGGGGAAATAGATGTGCACTCAGAGGTGGATACAAAAATCCATTTCACGGAATGGCTAGGTGGCACCGTGGACAAAGCACTGGCCTTGGATTCAGGAGGACCTGAGTTCAAATCCAGTCTCAGACACTTGACATTTACTAGCTGTGTGACCCTGGGCAAGTCACTTAACCCTCATTTGCCCTGCAAAAACAAACAAACAAAAATCCATTTCACTCTACAGGAAAATAGGAAGAAAAGGGATGAAAGGAGGAGGAAGAATTGGAGGGAGACTCTATTATTGGAGAGGTTAGACTTAAGGAAAACAAACTAAGGATGTACAGAAATATTCCTGTACAGAAAGGATGGGAGTGCCCATAAATTGGGGAGTGGATAAACATAAATATGACAGAATACTATTGTACTGAACTCTTAGCAGTGTAATGACCAACCAGGATTCTAGAGGATGGTGAGAGACCCTATATTCATTGTTAGAGAGGTGAAGGACTCAGAATACAGAGTGAGAAAAAAATTGGGGGTGGAGGGAGGTATGGCCGATATGGACATTTGTTTCAATTGACTTTACAGCCTTAAATTGGATTTTGTTTTACTTGTGTTCTCAGTTGGTGGGGAGGGGTTGGGATGGAAAAGTGAGAAGGCAGATCTTGGCTGATTAAAACAATTTTTTTAAAAAAGGAAAAAACTTGAGATAGTTAAAAATAAGGGGCTGGAGCAGAATTGAAACGTACTTCAGCTGAAGTAAAAAACACAAGGGGAGCAATCATGATCTCAGACAAAGCAAAAGCAAAAATAAACCTAATTAAAAGAGATAAGCAGGAAAACTACATTTTAATAAAAAGCCCCATAGACAATGAACTAATATCAATACCGAACATATGCCCCAAATGGCACAGCATCCAAAATCCTAAAGAAAAAGTTAAATAAGTTACAGGAGGAAATAAAACTATACCAGTGAGGGGCCTCAACTTTCTCTTCACAGAGCTAGATAAGTATAATCACAAAATAAATAGGACAAAAATTAAGGAGCTGAATAGAATTTTAGAAAAGTTGGATATGTAGAACACTGGAGAAAATGAAATAGGAATAGAAAAAATAGACCTTTTCCTCAGCTATACATGGCACCTTCACAAAATTTAACTGTAAGGCATAAAAGCCTTACAAACAAATGTAGGACCCTATTGTGGAAAATGGGCTTAAATACTCACAATGACAAGAGGAGGGAAGTGACAGGAAACTAGTAGTGTCTTTTGGGGAGGCTGAAGTCAAACATCTCACCCATAAAAGCTGCTGTGAAACAGAACTGAAAGGGTGTGGGTGAGGGGAGACTAATAAAATCTCTCAACAAATCTATCTACTCTCACTGACCTTTGCTCAGACTCTCAGTGGGAGATACAGAGGAAAACAGACTTTTTTTTCTTTCTGCCTCCACAACCCTGGCTGGGTTGGAGATTGTAGAGATAATGACAGATAAAAGGAAGGAATTTTTTTTCCTTTCTCTTGGTTTTTCTCCTGGTTTGTAGACACCAGTATGAAAGGATTTAACAGATTTTAATTGTGTAGGTAAATTAGTAGGCTTTACTTTAACTACAATGAAAAGGGTTTTAAAAAAAAAAGAATAAGAAAGTTTAAGCAAGCAGGGATGAGAGTAAATGAATAGAAATCTAAAGAAAGTTGAAGTCAGTTTGTACTCACAGTGTGAATAGGTTGAGGGCAAAAGGGTTTAAAGTTTGGAAAGATTTGGGAAGGTTTCATTCCATTGAGATAAGAAGGATTTGAGAGACTTTTAGAGAAATACTTATGAACAATTTCAGACAGTAACCTATCAAGTTATAACATTTACTAATTGAAAACCATGGGCTCTAAAAATTTAAGGTACAGGCACTTATAGCCCTTGGGAAAAATGAAGTTTTAGTATTACCATTTGAAATTGTAAACCCAAATTTGATTTGATTGAAGTTTTGTCCTGAAACTTAAATTATAGTGTGGTCTGCTTTATAGTGAAATGTTTTCCTACAAGAATAATTGTGGTCAATTAGAAGTTAATGCAAAATACATTTGATATTTGGCAGTTAGGAGACATGCTCAGAAACTACATAGATCAGAAAATCAGAGTCCATGCCCTAGTGGGATTCAGTGGCAGAGTGCCCAATAGTGCTCCAAGGCACGGAGACCAGCTTCCCCCCTCAAAAAAAATTGTCAGTTTTATTGGAATGTAGTTGGGGAAAATAGTTCTTAATTACTTTTATATCATCTTCATTGGTTATGAATTCATCTTTTTCATTTTTGATACTGGTAATTTGATTTTCTTTTTTAAAAAATCTAATTAACCAGTAGCTTGTCTATTTTCTATTTTTTAAACAGTTCCTAGTTTTATTAATTAGTTTAAAAATTTTTTACTTTCAATTTTGTTGATTTTACCTTTGATTTTTAGGATTTCCATTTTGGGGTTTAATTGTTGTTTTTTAAATTTGTTTCCTTGTTTTATTAGTTACATGCTTAATTTGTTGAATGGCTTTCACCCCCTTCTTTTATTGGTATAAGCATTTAAAGATAAATTTTCCCCTATGTACTGCTTTGGCTGCATTCCATAAGTTGGTATGTTGTCTTGTTATTATCTTTTTTTTTTTTTTGTGGGGCAGTGAGGGTTACGTGACTTGCCCAGGGTCACACAGCTAGTAAGTGCCAAGTGCCTTGGTTGTTATTATCTTTAATGAAATTATTGATAATTTCTGCAGTTTTTTTTTAAGCGGGGCAATGGGAGTTAAGTGACTTGCCCAGGGTCACATAGCTAGTAAGTGTCAAGTGTCTGAAGTAAGATTTGAACCCAGGTACTCCTGAATCCAGGGCCAATGCTCGGACCAGTGCTCTATCCACGGCTCCACCTAGCTGCCCCAGTTTCTATGACTTTTTGACCCACCCATTCTTTAGGATTAGGAAAATGCTTTTATGCTTTGGTTGTGAGATTTTAATATTGTAATAAATGGTCAGTTTTTGTGGAAAAAAATCAGGGTTCAAATCTAATCTCAAAAATGTATTAGCTGTATGATCTTCAACAAGTCACTTCTCCTGTTTGCCTTAGTTTCCTCATATGTAAAGGGGGATGATAGCACCCAACACTGAAGGTTATTGTAAGGATCAAATGGTTGTAAGGTGCTTAGCACAATGTCTGGCACATGTAAGCACCAAATGAATGTTAATAAATGTAAGTGCTCTATATTGGTCTTGAAAGCAATCAGTATAGAATGTCAAAAGTGATAAAAATGAATGATTTTCTAGGTAACATTATTTGGAAATGCATTCAACTGAATGTCATCTGACTGGTAATAAGTTTTGTTTCATGTTTTAAATACATGATATTGTATATGTTATTATTGTGTTTCTAGAATTTTTTCTTATATTGTGAAATTTGGGAAACCATTGTATCAGAAACGCTGTTAGAAAAGCAACTTCTCTTTAATCTGGATGCTGTTAGGTATGAATTTATTTTTAAAAATTCTTTTATTTATTTTAATATTTATCAATTATATGTAATGATATTTTTTGAGTTCCAGATTCCCCCCTTTCCCTCTCTACTACTGAAGCCAGTGTGCAATTTGATATGTTATACATTATACATTACAATCACATTAAACATATTTCCATATTAATCAGAAGAAAAGGAAAGAAAAAAATGCAAGAAAAAATAAACAAGAACAATAACAAAAAAGCAACAAAGAAAATGAAAATAATATGCTTCTGTCTGCATTCAGACTCCATAGTTCTTTTTCTGAATGTGGAGAGCATTTTCCACCTTAAATCTTTTGGCATTGTCTTGGATCATTGCATTGCTGAGAACAGCCACAGTTGATCATTACAAAATGTTGTTGATACTGTGTGCAATGTTCTCTTGGTTCTGCTCATTTCACTCAGCATCAATTTATGTAAGTCTTTCCAGGTTTTTCTGAAATCCATCTGCTTATCATTTCTTACAGCACAATAGTATTCCATTACATTCATATATTACAACTTGTTCGCCATTCCCCAATTGATGGGCATCTCCTCAACGTTCAGTTCTTTGCTACCACAAAAAGAGCAGCTATAAGTATTTTTGTGCATATGGGTTCTTTCCCCTTTTTTATGATCTCTTTAGGATACAGACCTAGAAGTGGTATTGCTGGGTCAAAGGGTATGCTGTTAGGTATGAATTTAGATATTAAAGAATGGGAAAAATGTTTGGAAACTGTTAAATATTCAATGGGTATATTTGCTTTAAAATGGATAATATAGTAAAGAGTCATTTGATATTATTTGACCATCACTTATTAAAATTATTAAATTGTATCTGTTAATAAATAATATGTACTGAAGTTACACCTTTGAGCCAAATCAGTAACAATAGACCTTAGGCATTAATAGGCAATAAGGATATGTGAGTCTCAAGACTTACAGTGGCCAGTGGTCAGAATTGTTCCGGGTGTTTTGAGTCAACTATAAGGTATTCCCTGTATGTGTGACACTCTAGAATGTGATTATTCTTCATTTAGAAGGAAAAATTAAATGTCCTTATATTTGCTCATTGTTAACTGTCATTGCAACATGAGAAAGGAATAATAATTTAGCCCTAAACTGTGATTTTAATGAAATTATCCTATTTGGAGTAAAATCTTTTGGGAATGTCATTTGATATTGTTCTGAGTTTGATTTCAGGTATAATTTTCTGAAGTGTCATTAAACCAATACTCCGCCATTCAAGGGAAATGTCATGTGCTCCCCAAAGGAAATGCGGTTTGAGAACTGATTATAGGTGGATGTCTATGGGAAAGTTGAGGGGATGACCTTGTGTTGGTGAAGATAGGATCCTTATGACTGTCTTCCCATTGTGTTCATTCCTTTTTTGTGTATGTGTGAGGCAATTGGGGTTAAGTGACTTGCCCAGGGTCACACAGCTAGTAAACTGTCCGAGGCCGGATTTGAACTCAGGTCCTTCTGAATCCAGGGCCGGTGCTCTATCCACTGCGCCACCTAGCTGCCCTGTGTTCATTCCTTTCTGAATAGGAACCTTTTTTATTTGGTTAATTCTGAGTCTGGTTTTTGATACCCTGTGAATAATGTGTTACATGTCTGGCTGTCAGATATGACTTGTGCCTGTAATCAAACAGAACTAAGGAAGTTTTTCTCCTGTAGTGTTTATGTCACAGCAGTCCTTACTCTCAAAGGGACAGTCTGGATATTATAATAACCATGTCCCTCCCTTCTCCTTTCATCGCAAATTTTTATATCAGGGCAAGTGAACAGTGACAATTTTATTATTGCATACTGAATCTAATTAACACATTAACATGAACATATTTGAGTTGCTGTAGTAGGTTGCAAGTATGAAAGATCTTACTGTTAACCCCAATTGCCTCACTAAAAAAAACAAAGAAAAAACAAAACGAAAGATCTTACTGATTCAGTCTGAATTTGTGGTCAACTAAGCAACTAAGTAAATATCCCAAGTAACTATCCTGAGCAACTAAGTAAATGAATTCTTAGGCTTGCCATCCTCTTGCTAATAGATAGTCATGTATAAGATAAAGTCCTTGAAGTATCTCATCTTTTCAGGATGATATGAGGATTAGATAGATAGATAGATATAAATAGATAGATTTTGATAGACGTATTGTGTGATCTCTAGTTGTCTTTCTTGTCAATAGTCTATCTCCTTCTGGAAGAACACTGTGATAAAGGAAGGTGAAAGTAGGTGCTCTACCATTCGACCACCCACAGAGTGACTATATTGAACTGCCAAACTCTATGGATTGGGAAACAGGTAATTTAAAGTCTTAATGATGGCAATCCTTGTGTCAATTCTACCTCCAATACTACACTCCTATCACTACTAAGAGTTAAGGAGAAAAGACTTCCAGGCATTAATTTCTTACCTTGTGTTCCTCACTCCAAGGCTGTGGCCTCATGCATTCAGACATTGGTTCTGGACTTGGGAAGAGAACAGGCTATTGAGAGGAATCTCAAAGATTCAAACAGCCTTGATTGACTAGAGAGTTTTCCCCACAGAGTTCTTCCTAAGATCCCTTCCCATTCTCTTATTCTCATTTCTAAAGCCCTGACCAACTGTCTTTGCTTAGCTGAATATGACAGGTGTGCACATGGTATGATTATTTAAAAAGTTGTTAATTTCTTTAATTTTTTTATTCCATAGTTATTTCTCTCCATATGTATTCCTTGCTTTCCCATTGTAACAAAAGAAAACAGTTAAGCAAACTAACCAATAAGAAGACTGAATCTGACATTGTATACATTTTACACCTGTAGGCTCCTTGCCTCCCTACCTCTATCCTCTACAGAGAGAAGTGTTCATCTGTCCTCTGGGACCAAGATTTGTCATGGCAATTTTTATGAACCCCTTTACCTTATAGTTTCATCGTGAACTGTATTTTCATATACCTTATCATAGTCTTATATACTGTTCTTGCTTATTTCACTCTGTAGCTGATATTTGACTTCCTATATTTTTCTGAACTCTTCATACTGATAATTTTTCATGGCATCTTAACATCTCATTACATTTTTTAAAAAACCCAGATTTTTGTTTAATTTCTCAATTGATGGGCACCCACTTTGTTTTCAGGTTGGGGCTATACATAGAATGGATTGAAGGACCTTGGGAAAGACTCCTTCCACCTCAAAATATCTTGTCCATCTGCCATAGCTCTTGAAATTCCTATCATTGGGGTCATTCCTTTGGGAAAAGAACTTAATGTACCTGTTAAAGTATATTATCAAGGAAAATATAACATTAACCTACAAGTGGCTAGCATGCATTCTTCAGTTCTTTAGAGTTTGACCCTTAAAGCAAGAGGGAAAGAAAAAAAATTTCATTATGAGCTATATTGATACAGTGATGAAAAGTAATAGGATGTCCTTTGCAAGACCTAAAGTGGTTTTAACAGTATGTGACACATGAGGGCACTCCAAGGAGGAAGAAACACAGTTTCATAGCAACTAGGTACTCATTCTATGGCCCCAAGAAAATCACATTCCCTCTCTGGGCCTCAATTTCCTATCTAAAATGAAGAGATTGGGGGGGGGGGGGCAGCTAGGTGGTACAGTGGATAAAGCACAGGCCCTGGATTCAGGAGGACCTGAGTTCAAATCTGACCTCAGACACTTGACACTTACTAGCTGTGTGGCCCTGGGCAAGTCACTTAACCCTCATTGCCCCACAAAAAAGCAAAAACAAACAAAAAATAACAAAATGGAGAGATTGGATTAGTTTTTGAATATCCCTCCAAATTCTAAACCCTAGCATCCTAATTTTTAAAAAGTAATAACTGATAGGTATTAATAACACTGACATAATTACCTTTACATGAGCTCACAAGCATCTATCAATACCTTGGGGTAAAGTTTTCTTATCTGACCAAATCCAATTACTTAGCAAGATGTAGGGGAAGTGAGACACAGGCGAGAGAGAGGAAAATATGAAATTGCTACAGGGCTGGGAAACCCCGGTGAACACTGTGTCTCTTCCCTTTGCTGAAAGGTGGTCAGGAGGATCAGGGACACCCAAAACACGCTTTGTCTACTTCAATTTCACAATCAAGTTAAAGTGAGCATTTATGAACTTATGCCTTCATTTCACACAATTCTTGGCTTTAGAGAACTTCACATTATGGGAGTTGTCTGGACTCCATTTCCAAAAGGTCATACATCTGACTAGAGAGTGTGGTGATGTAACCACACACAAATTGTTGTATCTGAAGAGTGCAATGTTCAACAACATACAGGACTTTGGGGGAGAGGGGGGAGGCAATGGGGGTTAAGTGACTTGCCCAGGGTCACACAGCTAGTACGTGTCAAGTGTCTGAGGCCAGATTTGAACTCAGGTCCTCCTGAATCCAGGACCTGTGCTTTATCCACTGTACCACCTAGCTGCCCCAAGATGCAGGACTTTTTTTTTTTTTTTAGTGAGGCAATTGGGGTTAAGTGACTTGCCCAGGGTCACACAGCTAGTAAGTGTTAAGTGTCAGAGGCCGGATTTGAACTCAGGTACTCCTGACTCCAGGGCCGGTGCTCTATCCACTGCGCCATCTAGCTGCCCCAATGCAGGACTTTTTAAAAAAGTGGTGTTTGTTTAATGAATGATGGGGAAGAAAGAGGCCATTGGGCTCAGTGGCTGTGAAGTCTTGCCTGAGGAGCCCTGAGCAGTGAACAGGTAGTGAACAGGTAGGTGAATTTAGAGGTAGAAGTAAGAGTGGGGTTGATACAACAGGGAGAGGGAAAGTACAAGAGATCTGGGCAGGATCTGGGTAAGCCATGTTGATATCATCTTCCCAGTCTAGTAGCTCCCCTGCAAGGTAAGCATATCATGCTGATTAAGAGAATGACATGAATAATTTCCTCATTCTTACTACCCATGAGCTGAGGAAAACTTTCCTCATGCTCAAGGTTACCCATGTGGGGAAGACACACCCACTTATGTATAGGGGCAGAACATGTTTTTACTACTGGATTCCCTTTTATCTTAAATGCTTACTGTCTGAATTAAATGCTTGTGCTACTTACTTTATGTCTTATGTTGTTGTTCAGTTGTTTTTCTGTCTTGTCCAACCCTTTGTGACCCCATTTGGGGTTTTCTTGGCAGAGATACTGGAGTGGTTTGCCATTTCCTTCTCCAGCTCATTTTCCAGATGGGGAAACCGAGGCAAACAGGGTAAAGTGACTTGCCCAGGGTCACATAGCTACTATGTGTCTGAGGCCAGATTTGAACTCAGGAAGGTGATTCCAAGCCTAGTGCTCTATCTACTGCACCACCTAGATCCCCCTATGTATTCCATTTACATTTAAAATACATATTATTTAAAATGCATACTACAGATGACTTAATTGGCATCACTGAGCCTGCCTGACTCATGTTTAGCTAGTTTCCCTATATGTATTATAAATACATTTAAAATGCATATAAAGTACATGCATATTTTAATACATAAAATATATCAACATGTAAAATACATATTATATATACATCAAAATTTGTCCTTTCATATAAACTTTATCCTTTATGATATGTGTAAATGTATATATGTGTATATCTATCTCTATCTTTATCTATATCCCTTATCTCCTTTCTGTTCCTAATTTCTGCTAGATGCCAGAGATACAAAGACAAATAGAAAACAGTTGTGACCTTCAAGGAGGTTCTATCTATCTATCTATCTATCTATCTATCTATCTATCTATCTATCTATCTATCTATCTATCCATCCATCTGTCCATCTATTCACCTATTCATTTATTCATTCATTTATTCATTTATCTATCTATCTATTTATTTATTTATTTTAGCTCAAACATTTATTTTATTTTTTCCAGTTACATGTAAGGGTAGTTTTCAACATTCATTTTCATAAGATTTAGAGTTCCAAATTTTTCTCCCTCCCTTTCCTCCCCCCTCCACAAGATCGCAACCAGGTTATATATGTACAATCCACAAGTATTCTTTTTATCAGTTCTTTCTATAGGGGTGCATAGTAAGCTTCCTCATTAGTTCCTTGGGATTGTCTTGGATCATTGCATTGCTGAGAGTAGTTAAGTTATTCACAATTGCTCATTGAACAATACTGCTGTCACTATGCACAATGTCCAAGGAGGTTATATTTAACTGTGGGAGATAGATATCTACACTTAAGTAAATACAAAATAATTTCAGGTTATAAAGAACACTCACGAAGCCCTACCAGAAGGGCTTTCTGTAGGAGGCAGCTCCTGAGCTGAACTCTGAGCCAGGGAGTCTAAGATGTGAAGAAGAAGAGGTAATACATTCCAGGTTGAGGGGGAAGATTGTGCAAAGTCAGGCAGGAGATGGGACTGTATTGGGTTTGGGGAGTCATCAGTCATAGGCCTGCTTAGCTGAAAGAGTACATAAAGGATGACCTTCAGCACATGTATCTTAGACAAATCATTTCAGAGGGGCAGAATAGGATGATGTTGGACTGACTGTACTACCCAGAACTTTCTTTTTTTTGTTTTTGTTTTCCTTCTTCACCTATTTTTCTTTGTTTTTGTTTTTATTTTATTATTTTTTTTTTGTGGGGCAATGAGGGTTAAGTGATTTCCCTAGGGTCACACAGCTGGTAAACGTCAAGTGTCTGAGTCTGGATTTGAACTCAGGACCTCCTGAATCCAGGGCTGGTGCCTTATCCCCTGTACCACCTAGCTGTCCTCACCTATTTTTCTTTTCTTTTTTCTTTTTTCACTTTTTAAATTTTTTCTAGTTACATGCAAAGATAGTTTTCAACATTTATTTTCATAAGATTTTTAGTTCCAAATTTTTCTCCCTCCCTCCCCTCCCCCCTCTCCAAGATAGAAAGCAATCCAATATAGGTTATATATGTATGATCACATTAAACATGTTTCTGCATTAGTCATGTTGTGAAAGAAGAATCAGAACAAATGGAAAAAACCTCAAAAAAGAAAAAATCAAAAAGTAGAAACAGTATGGTTCAATCTGCATTCAGAATCCACAGTTCTTTTTTCTGGTTGTGGAGAAAATTTTCCATCATGAGTTCTTTGGAATTGTCTTGGATCATTGAACTGCTGAGAAAAGCCAAGTCTATCACAGTTGATCATCACACAATGTTGCTGTTACTGTGTACAATGTTCTCCTGGTTCTGCTCACTTCACTCAGCATCAGTCCACTTAAGTCTTTCCAGGTTTCTCTGAACTCCTTCTCCTCATCGTTTCTTACAGCACAATAGTATTCCATTACATTCATATACCACAATGTGTTCAGCCATTCCCCAATGGATGGGCATTCCCTTAATTTCCAATTCTTTGCCACCACAAAGAGAGCCCAGCACTTTCAATGATCCTAAACTGTTCCCTGTCACCAAAGCCCATGTTTTGTTGTTGTTGTTGTTGTTGTTTTTGTTTTTTTGCAGGGCAGTGAGGATTAAGTGACTTACCCAGGGTCACACAGCTAGTAAGTGTCAAGTGTCTGAGGCCAGATTTGAACTCAAGTATTCCTGAATCCAGGGCCAGTGCTTTATCCACTGAGCCACCTAGCTGCCCCTAAAACCCATGGGGTTTTTTTGGGTTATTTTGTTTGTTTGTTTGGGTTTTTTTGTGGGGCATTAGGGGTTAAGGGACTTGCCCAGGGTCACACAGCTAGTAATTGTCAAGTGTCTGAGGCCAGATTTGAACTCAGGTACTCCTGAATCCAGAGCCAGTGCTCTATCCACTGCACCACCTAGCTGCCCCAAGCCCATGTTTTTAACAACAATATTTTCCTGGCGATGCTTCATAGCTGTGACTCACAACACCATGTACCTCTAAGAATCTATTTTGATTTACAGGCAACCCATAGGGCAATGGAGAGCTCCATAGTGGGCATAAGCAAGTTGCCAGAGTATTAACAACAATGATTTGTCTGTGAGAAGTGGTGTAAAAATCGTCATCAAGAACATGTGTGAATAGAAAAGAAGGTTAACCAGTCATGTAGTCCAAGCCAATGTAACGATTGGAATGACGCCACCTGCTGGAGACTTACTGTAGAAGAGTTCCACCCATGAAGCGAAGGTCTTTGAGGGCAAGACCAGGAGTCTTTTCTTTGGCGTCAGGAAGTGACGCGGGCTAGTGGGAGGAGGAAGGAAGAGACTGGCGCTCGGTCTGTCTCTTTCCTTTGGACTCTGGTGGAGAGTGGAGCTAGAAACGTGCTCTCCCTTTAATAGATAGATGAATGTAGGCCTTTCTCTCTCTTTGCCAAATTCTTATTCTCCTTAATAAATGATTAAAAGTCTAACTCTTGCTAAAGCTTATAATTTATTGGCGACCACTCATTAGATATTTTAGACAGTTTTGCTAGAATTTTAGCCCTTAACACCAACACTAGTATCCATGAATTTTTTTTTTCAGGGCAATGAGGGTTAAGTGACTTGCCCAGGGTCACACAGCTAGCAAGTGTCAAGTGTCTGAGGTTGGATTTGAACTCAGGTCCTCCTGAATCCAGGGCTGGTGCTGAATGCACTGCGCCACCTAGCTTCCTATATATATCCATGAAATATTAAAAGACCCAAAAGTAGTTTTCTAGAGCACTGGGTAGATTCTCTAGGGGCATGATGAGCATTGAGCTGTCTGTAAAATCAGGAAGACCTGGGTTCAAATCCCATTTTTGCCAATTACTAGTTGTGTCATCATGGGCAAGCTGCTTCTCCTCTCTGATCCTCAGTTTCCGAATCTGTAAAGTAGAGATTATGATGTTTGTATACTACTTCAAGGGTTGTTGTGAGGGTCAAATGAAATACTGTAGTTAAAATGCTTTGCAAACCTTAAAGCATTATATAAATGGCAGTTATTATCTATAATAGTTATGCCATCACTGAGATTACATGTCTGGTCCTTCTGTCCCATCTCAGAGGATAAAGTTCCTTTTTTCCTTGCTAAGGCCTTTGACTTCCCTTCCAAGACTTGTTTCATCCATCATTCTCTCTTCCTCTTCTTATTAACCTTTCCTTCTTTGTTAGTTCCTTCCTTTGCCCCAACAAGCATGCTCCTCTATACTAAATAAATCCCTTCCATTTGTTCCTACTGACTCTCAACTCTTTTTGTTTTGTTTTTTCTTTTTTGTTTGTTTTGACTCTCAACTCTTAACTTGTCCCCCTATATATAACTTCCTTCCCCTTCACTACTAAACTTCTAAAGAGAGTTGTCTACACAAACTGTCTCCACTTCCTTACCACTTTACAGTCTGGGTTCCTACTCTATCTCTCTACTGAACCACTTTTCCCCAGAGTCCCTAGTGACCTTTTTAATTGCCTTTTTCTCAGTCTATAGTCACCTATATTACTACACCTAACCCTGTTGACCAACTCCTTCCTTCTTAAAATTAAAAAAAAAATAATTTAAAGCATTAACACAAACAACTAAGTTTGCTCTCCAACTATTCTATTTAAATACATAGATTTCAAGGCATGCAATGTCACAACATCTTTTCAGTCAGTCCTTTTTTGGTCCCCATCCGGACTCTGTCGATTTATTCCCATTTCTTCTCATAAGACTACATAGTAAGTGTATACTCTGGTTCTTCTGCTTGCTTGTTTTTACTTTGCATCATTGTATAAAAATCCAAGTTTCTTTATATTTCCCATACTTGTCAGACTTAATTCTGTTATGTTCCTCCATTACATAATTAATTTAACTGTTCCCCTATTACTGGACATGTTAGCTTATTTCTACTTTTAAAAAAAATAAGGACAATATTGTTATAAAATATTTTGAGAGTGCTTTTTTGGGGGGGGATGTTATTGTTTGTCCTTCAGTTTCAAAGAGGACCGTGACATCTGGAGGTGGTCATGACTTGCAGTGAATTGGATTTAAGTAAGGGAGGCCTTTGCAGGGTCACCAGCTTCATTGTCTCCTCCAGAGCCATCTGGGTCCAGTGGCTATATATATATATATATATATATATATATATGTCAGGATGACTGGAGATGGCCCTGGATGTTGAAGGTGATTGGGGTTAACTGACTTGCCCAGGGTGACACAGCTAGTAAGTGTTTGAGGTGAGATGGGCAAGGGGGATAACACTTCCCAAATTTGTTGTCAAGATGCCATCCTTCTTGGTATTCTCCTTCCTGGGTTCTTTGATATTACTTTCATTAGGATCAACAATTAAGAGGCCATTGTTAACTCTGGAAAGGCCATCTTTCAGTTACGTGATGAGGTCAGAAGACAGATTATAAAAGGTTTAAAAGAGAGTGAGAAGAGAGGAAGAAGAGGCACCTGGTGTGGGTGGCTTTCTCAAGGAGTTTGTCTGAGACAGGGAAGAGGCAGTGAGGATGTTCAGATTAAGTGGTGGTGGTGATACTGGTGTTTGGAGGGTGAAGGTTGGAGCGGAGACATGAGCATGTTTGCAGGAATTAGGAAAGAGGGAGAAATTAAAATTAAGAGAAAGAGTTAGGGCAATGTGCTAAAGATGACAGAAAGGAGGGGGCAGCTAGGTGGTGCAAGGGAATAGTTTTAAAATGAAAAGAGTGTTAGTTTTAATAGTAGCAAGCTTTGTGTGATGTTAACTGCACTTATACCATGTTTATCTTAATCTTTGTGGTTTTCTTTTTTCCCCTTTTTTGTGGGGCAATTAGGGTTCAGTGACTTGCCCAGGGTCACACAGCTAGCGTCAAGTGTTTGAGGCTAGATTTGAACTCAGATCCCCCTGAATCCAGGGCCAGTGCTTTATCCACTGCTCCACCTAGCTGCCCCTTATCTTAATCTTTAATAATTAACTTTAATATTATTATCCTGAGCTCTGTGGCTATCAAGGACTGTTTGGACAGGTTCCCATTAACTAATGAAATGAAAATCTCTTTCTCAAGTCCCCATTCCAGTTCATTAAATATTATTTATTTAATACACAAGTGAAACTTCCTTTTACTATAGTAGTTACTAATATATCTCTGCATATTAAGTCCCTTAATCTCCTAGGATTAAATAACTAAGAATGTTACCGAATGTAAAATTTAACAGTGAGATCAATAATAAAATAAAGATATCTGCAATTGTAATATTTTAGTTGTTTGAACAATCATGACTAGTTACCTCTTTAGTGTAGAAATTAATCACTTCTCTTGACTTCTGAAATTACAGTTCCACATCTTTTTTTTTTTTTTTTGCTGGGCAATAGGGTTTAAGTGACTTGCCCAGGGTCACACAGCTAGTAAGTCAAGTGTCTGAGGCCAGATTTGAACTCAGGTACTCCTGAATCCAGGGCCGGTGGTTTATCTACTGCACCACCTAGCCGCCCCCAGTTCCACATCTTTTTAATTCATTCAGGATAACTCATAAAGTGTTTTTGCAAGAATTCTCTTCATTATCTTTGCAAGATAAAAGTTACAATAGTTTTATAAAGAAAGACATTATCTCCATCTTGTTCCTCTCTGTTCTCTCTTGAGATGGATGTGATGAGAAAAGACTCTTTTCAATTCTCTCAAACTCTCATATTTAAAAAAAATATTTTAATTCTATTGATGTCTGTTGTTTTTATATCATCTAAATTCTACCTGTATCCTTCTTCTCCCCTCCCAGATAAGCCCCTCAGGCTTAATAGTCTTTATGCAGATTCGTTTGTCATAAAATTCCTATTATGGTTTTTTTTTTCTAAAAATTATACTTGAGACTTCTAAAAAAGCACTTTATATTTTCTCTACAAGGTCCTCATGGATTCCCATAAAGCAAAGTTAAACACACATAAACATACTCACCCTTTGACTCCACAGGAAGAACCATCTCATTTGAAAAATGTAACTCTTAAAGAGACATTAACAGTTTTTACAGCCTTTGAGAGGTTTTTCAAATACGTGTTATGGCTGAAGCAGAGCTCCAGAGGACAGAGTGGGAAAGGTAGACAGATATGGAGCAAGTCATTGGTGGGTTGGGGTGGGACTGGGGTAAAGGTGGATGGGAATGACAGACCATGTTGGGGGGTTGAGGGGAGGCCAAGGTCTTCTCTGGTATTCAGAAGTTCAAGATCACTGTCGTAGGTAGAGTGAGACAGAGAGTATTCGAACTGCTGGGGGATAAACCCAGCAAGGGAATCAATGAATGATGAAAGGTGATTAGAAGGCTCCAGGTCTCCATGTGATCCTGACCCCTGGGATCTCACCTTCATCAAAAAAATTGAGGCTATTCTCCAAGAGTTTTCTCTTCTCCACTCCTCTTCTCATATTACTAAGACTTCTTCCTGCACTACCTCCTTCTTCCAGGACCCCTCTTTTCCAAGGACAACCATTCATCAATCAGCACAAGACCCTTGATCCCACTCCCTTCTGTCTTCTTTATTTGGGGGGGGGGCATGAGGGTTAAGTGACTTGCCCAGGGTCATACAGCTAGTAAGTGTCAAGTGTCTGAGGCTGGATTCGAACTCATTTCCTCCTGAATCCAGGACTGGTGCTTTATCCACTGCACTACCTAGCTGTCCCTACCCCTACCCCTACCCCTACCCTCTTACCTGAGGACCTTGCCTCAAACTTCAATGAAAAAAATATTGGTCATTCACCAGGATTTTGCATTGTCCTAACATTGTCACTTCTTGTAAGACCCACCCATCAACATAGATCTTGGCTCCCCTCCCATCTTCTCCAGCAGATTGGCCCTACTATCATTCCCTTCTCTAATCTTCACTCTCTCCCTATTTATTGGTTCCTTCCTCCCCCATGGCTTCCTCCCCAACCTTAAAAAACCCTCACTCACTCCTAATATACTCACTAGCTCTTCTCATTTATCTCTCCTCTTCTTCTCAAGCTAAACTTGAAAAGAGTCACCTACATGAGGTACATCCCCTTTTCCTTTTGCTCTTGTCTGGGTCCTTTGCATTCTGGCTTTTGGACCTCATATTCTACTGAAATTGCCCCAAGTTACTAAAGGATCTCTTTGTGATAGCCCTCTCAGTTCTCATCCTATTTGACCCCTCTGCTGCATTTTACTCTGTAGACCACCTTATTTTCTTGGAATCTAACTCTTGGAGTCCATGTTCATGAAGTCTGAAATCCCATTATCCAATCACAAGCCATCATTATTCCATCCCTCCTTCTGTCTTCCAATACCAAACCCTATCCTTTGTCCACAATGTAACCCTCCCATCCTTTGACCCCTAGCTTCTCTCCCAGCCCATCATCCCTGCATTAACCATACTTTCGTCCTTTCCCTATCTCTTGGCGAACCCATTAACTTCTATACTGTCCTCTTTTCTTCAGTTGCTGGTCCCCTTACCATATCAACCATTGTGCCCTGACAAACCTCAGCCTTGGATCATTCCCATTGTCCCCTGCCTTCCCTCATATATATATGATGCTGAACCATGGTGGAGAAAATCATGTACCTGTTCTGACTGGGTCCACTGCAAATTTATGTTACATAATTTCAACTGGGCTCTCACTGCTTATGTGCAATCATTTCACACTCCCCCTAATTAACTCACTATCCTACTCATTAGAAGGGCTCTTCCAAACTGTTTCATCCTTCTGCAAACTTCTCATGGCTCTCCCTCCCACAACCCTTTCAAATGAGAACCTTTCCTCATGTTTTTTTTTTTCCCCAGTAAGGCAATTGGGGTTAAGTGACTTGCCCAGGGTCACACAGCTAGTAAGTGTCAAGGGTCTGAAGCCAGATTTGAACTCAGGTCCTCCTGAATCCAAGGCCGGTGCTCTATCCACTGCGCCACCTAGCTGCGCCCCCCATGTTTTACTGAAAAAAAAAAATGTGAGGTCATTTTCTGAAAGTTCCTCTTTTCTTCTCCTCATCTCACATCACTCAGATGCCTTCTGCGTCCTTCCCTTCTGCCTCTCGTGAAGAGGTGGCCTTTTTCTTCACCAAAGCAAGCCCCTCTACATGCATGAGTGATCCCATTTCATCCTGTCTTTCTGGGCAGATTGCCCTATCATCCCTACTCTTTCATTTATATTCAATATCTTCTTGTCTACTGGCTACTTTTTTTAAGTCCACAATTGCTCAGCATCATATATATATAGGAGTGAAGGCAGGGGACATTGGGAGTGATTCAAGGCTGAAGTTTGGCAGGGCACAATGGTTGATATAAGGGGGCCAGGGACTCAAGAGAAGAGGACAGTGCTTTACTGCATTTCTTCTCTATTCTCAACCCCGCCCCCCCCAACTTGATCCATCCATTTGTGCTATCATGCCATCTTTCCTCCCTCTCAAAAATTTATTTATTTATTCATTCATTCACTCATTTATTTATTTATTCATTTATTTATTTTGTTGAGGCAATTAGGGTTAAGTGATTTGCCCAGGGTCACACAGCTAGTAAGTGTTAAATGTCTGAGGCCTGATTTGAACTCAGGTCCTCCTGACTCTAGGGCCAGTGCTCTATCCACTGTGCCACCTAGCTGCCCCACCAATGGCCTTTCTTCTTCTTCTTCTTCTTCTTCTTCTTCTTCTTCTTCTTCTTCTTCTTCTTCTTCTTCTTCTTCTTTTTGGTGAGGGGCAATGGGGGTTAAGTGACTTGCCCAGGGTCACACAGCTAGAATGTGTCACGTGTCTGAGGTCAGATTTGAACTCAGGTCCTCCTGAATCCAAGGCCGGTGCTTTATCAACTTCACCACCTAGCCACCCCTTTGAGGGCAATTCTTTTTTTTTTTTCCCCATGGCCTTTTTTTCAATCCTCATCCTTGCTCTTCAACATTCTTCAGTCATCCTCTTCCTGATATGCTTTTCCCTCTAGATTTCTTGAATACCACCCTCTCTTGGTTCTCCTACCTATTTGACCACTCCTGAATTTCCTTTGCTGGATCTTTATTCAAGTCACACCTGCTGATCATGGGTATCTCACAGGGCTCTGTCTGGTGCTTTCTTCTCTTCTTCCTCTATGCTATTTTACTTCGTGATGTCATCAGTTCTCGTGGATTCATTTATCATCTTTATGCTGTTGATTCCCAAATCTACTTATCCAGCCCCAACCTTTCTGCTAACCTCTGGTCTCATATCTCCAGCTGCCTATTAGACATCTTAAACTGGGATGTTCTGTAGACATATTAAACTCAACATGTGCAAAATCAAACTCATTATTTTTTCCCCAAAATTGTCCACTCTTCCACACTTCCTTATTACTATTGAGGGTACCACCATCTTCCCAGGCCTTCAGGCTTTCAACCTAATGTCATCCTCAACTCTTCACTATCTCTCACTACCTCCCCCTCATATCCAATGTGTCACCAAGGCCTGTTGATTTCACCTTTGCAATTTCTCCTGAATACTTTCCCTTCTCTCCTGATACTGCCACCACGCTGGGCTCTTGGTCTCCTCTTGCCTGAACTATTGCAATGGCTAGCTGGTTGGTCTCCCTGCCACAACTCTCTCTTTAGGGCATTCAAAGCCCATAACCTCCTGGCTCCACCCTCCCCTACTTTACTAGTCTTCCTACACCCTTCCCAGCTCTCCCACACACATACTCATCAATCCAATGACACTGGTCTCCTTGCTGTTCCTTGAACAAAACATCCCAACTGAGTTCTGGGCATTTTCACTGGCTGTCCTCCATACCTAGAATGCCTTGCCTCCTCTGGCTTCCTTCAAGTCCCAGATAAAATCCTACCTTCTACAAGAAGACTTTACTCATCCCTTTTTTTTTTTTTTTTAGTGAGGCAATTGGGGGTAAGTGACTTGCCCAGGGTCACACAGCTAGTAAGTGTTAAGTGTCTGAGGCCAGATTTGAACTCAGGTACTCCTGACTCCAGGGCTGGTGCTCTATCCACTGCGCCACCTAGCTGCCCCTACTCATCCCTTTTAACTCTAGTACCTTCTCTCTATTAATTATGTTCTATTTATACTATGTATAGATTGTTTTTACATAGTTGTTGGCAGGTTTCCCCATTAGATTGTGAACTCCTTGAGGGCAAGGACTGTTTTTTGCCTTTCTTTGTATTCTTAGGGTTTAGCATAGTGCCTTAATCATAATAGACACTTAATAAATGCTTATTGGCTAAATGTCTAAGACAGTAAATAAATAGTACCTGGTTTCAAGGGACTTACATTCTACAGGGAGGGAGGGCAATATAGCATGTACACATGTAAGCAAATACAAAGTCATTTCAAGAGAGAGGGGTGCTAAGTATTGGGGGGAATCAGGTATTGTCATGTATAAATTGGCACCTAAGTTGTACTTTGAAAGAAATGAAGAATCCTATGACACGAAGGTACTGAGGCATCTCCCCTATTGGAGGCCAATGTGCAAAAAACAAAGAGGTTTAAGATGGAAAGTCATGTAAGGGGAAACTTAGCAGGTCAAATTTTTTTTTAAATGGGAATGGATAGAAGAAGATACATGGATACAAGAGAGATGGAGATAGGACTGACAAAACTTAGCAACTGGTTGGTTATGAGTGGGGAGGGATGAGGAAAAGTCAAGAAAGACACCAACATAGTGAAACCCGAGTGACCAAAATGATGTTGCTGGCTTAAACAGCAGTGAGAAAGTTTGGAGAAAGGATGGGTTTGCGGGAAAAGAGAATCAGTTCCTATTCTGGACTAGTTGAGTTGTATCTGATTATAGTGAATTTACATAAAGATGCAGAGCTGGGTGGGATTCAGAAGAGAGATTAATACTGGATATGGGGGATCATATGCATAAATATAATAAATCCATGTGAGCTGATGAGATCACTAGGGTAGAGAGTCTAGGGATGGAAGAGAGGGGGGGGGCAGAAAGGAGCCCTGGGAAACATTCAGATTTAGTGGGTAGAAGGAAGATGATGATTTCGCAAAGGTGCCTGAGGAGTGGTCAAATAGGAAGAAGGAAAACTAAGAAAGTTCACTGTCAAAGAAACTAAGGGAGGAGAGTGTCCAAAGGGAGGGAATGGTGGATGGGGTCAGAAATTTAAAAGAGGTCAAATAAGATGAGGACTAAGATAAGGTCATTGGATTTAGCAGGTTAAGAGGTCATTTGTATGTTGAGTGGGGGAGGATGGGGTTTAAGGTTATGAAAAGAAGAGGTAGAGGATGACAACTGGAGAGTATAGCATGGTCAGGAAAGGCTTTATAAGGATGGAGGAGACCTGGGCATTTTTGTAGGTGGTAAGAAAGGTGATGGTGGCATAGCTGTTTTTGAAACAACTCTCCCATCCCAACAACTTCAAAGCAACTGTATCTTTAATAACTAAAATTGGAATGACTTCTTCCATTTGCCAGCTATTCTTGAAACATACCCTCCCCTTCCCCTGCACCCCACTCCCTCCTCCAGGCACTCATACCACAACTTCCTAGCCACCCTTTCCAGCATTGTCTGCACCTTCATTCATTCTCCTTGGCTTACTGGTTGAGGTAGGGGAATTAGAATATTCCTTGCTTCCCATTGCCACTTCCAGGTTCTTCCCTTTCCTCCATTACTCAGTAATATCTCTTCCTTTGATGTCCATGCTGTTCATATCTACCACTCAGTCAAAATCCTGGTAGCTGTTGTCTATTGACCTCCAAGTCACCTTTTTCCTCAATGAGCTCCTGCCCTGGTAATAGGGGACTTCAACTTACATATTGACTTTCCCTCAAATACCTTAACCACTCATTTTCTTAACCTCTTCACTTCCCATGAGCTACTCCTTCACCTCACCTCAGCCACACACAAAGACGACCATACCCTTGATCTTGCCATCACTTACAAATGTACCAACTTTATGTTCAAGAATTCTGAAATCCCCCTTATCTAAATAAAACCTATTGTCTTTTCACCTCTCTCTCTCTACCTTTCCTTATAAAATCCAATCTTTGTCCAAACTGTGACTTCCAATCCCTTGACCCCTCAATTTTCTCTCTTTTCCCTATCTCAACTCCTTAGTGAACCATTCAACTCTGTACTATTCTCTCTTGAATTCCTAACCCTAAATCTAAGAATTACTGAATGTATTCTGCCAAATCTCAGCCTTGGATCACTCCTACCCCTCTTGCCACCTTTGCTCCAACACACATGCTGCAAAATGAAGATGAAGAAAATCATGCAATGTTCTGGTTTGGTCCCTTATTTTTTTTTTCTTTTTCTTTTTTTTTTTTTTTTAGTGAGGCAATTGGGGTTAAGTGACTTGCCCAGGGTCACACAGCTAGTAAGTGTTAAGTGTCTGAGGCCGGATTTGAACTCAGGTACTCCTGACTCCAGGGCCAGTGCTCTATCCACTGCGCCACCTAGCTGCCCCTGGTTTGGTCCCTTATAAATTTATGTTGCATAAACTTAACTGAGCTTTCACTGCTGCTAGGCAATCCTACTGTTCCTTTCTTATCAACTCACTCTCCCACTTTCCCCAGCAGCTCTTTCAAATTTTTACATCCCTCCTTAAATCTCTCTTACACCCTCTCAGCTGAGATCCTTGACTCACGTTTTGGAGAAAAAAATTGAGGTCATTTGCTGTGAACTTTCTTCTCTCTTCTTCCTTATATATTATCACTCAGATGCTTCTGCCACTATCTCCTCCTTCACCACTGTCTCACATGATGAAATGACCTTACTCTTTACAAGGCTCATCCTTCTACCTGTCTCTTCCAACAGATTGCCTCCTCTGTCATCCCCATTCTATCAGTTATTTTCAACTTTCTCTCTCTACTGGCTCATTTCCAACTGCCTACAAACATGCCCATCTCTCCCCATCCTGAAAAATATCCTCACTTGATCTTTCCATCCTTGGCAATTGTGATCCTATCTCTCTTCTGCCCTTTGTAGCTAAACTTCTCAAAAAGGGTCATCTACAATTGGTGCCTCCACTTTCTTTCTTCTCACTCTTTTCTCCATTACAATTTGGCTTCTGACCTCCCACCAAAACTGCTCTCTCCAAAACTAGCGATCCTTTAGTTGCCAAATGAAATGGTCTTTTCTCAACCTTCATTCTCCTTGATCTTTCTGTAACCTTTGACATTGGTGATCACTCCCCCCCTTTTTTTTTCTGAGGGGCAATGAGGGTTAAGTGACTTGCCCAAGGTCACACAATTAATAAGTGTTAAGTGTCTAAGGTGAAATTTGAACTCAGGTCCTCCTGAAGCCAGTGCTTTATCCACTGTACCACCTAGTTGCCCCCTCTCTCTTCTCTGATAATCTCTTTTCTCTAGGTTTTCAAGATACCTCTCTTTTTCCTGGTTCTCCTCCAACCTCTCTGACTGTTCCTTCTCAGTCTCCTTTGCTGGATCCTCATCCAAATCATACTCTCTAACCACTAGTGTCACAAAGGGCTCTATCCTGGGCCCTCTTCTCTTCTCCTTCTGAACAAGTCACTTAACCACAATTGCCTTAAAAACCAACAACAAGATGAATCTCCCACACCAATATTGTGGGCAGTTCCTGCTCCCCCTTGCTCCCCGTAGTTTTGCTTTCCTCTGTTCCCCATTCCTGTCTCCCCTCACAGGTCTCTCCGCTCCTTATTTTAACTTCAGCCAGGGTTAATTTCTTGTGGTCAGCAATTAGGTTGGCCTGTTAGAGGACCTGGGTATTAAGTCTTCACTTTCAGTTCCAACTCTTATTTCTGTTCCTTGGCCTTTTCTTTTTTCTTTTCTTTTTTTTCTTTTTAAATTAAAAAAAAAATTCTTAAAAAAATTTTCGGGCAGGGCAATGGGGGTTAATTGACTTGCCCAGGGTCACACCACTAGTAAGTGTCAAATGTCTGAGGCTGGATTTGAACTCTGGTCCTCCTGAATCCAGGGCTGGTGCTTTATCCACTGTGCTGCCTAGCTGCCCCCTCCTTGGCCTTTCCTTGCAATGTTCCAAGCACACAGAATGGAGAAGATAAAGAAATTATTTGTTTCTGATTGTTTTGAGGCCACAGGAGAGGGAAAATGACTCACAGGATTGGCTTCCAACAATTGGGGAGCACCGGGCATGGATTGGACTGGCCCATTTTTCCCATAATGGTCAATTAAGCACTTTTAAGAGAGGGGCAGGCAAGAAATGGTGCTATGGTATAGTGAACACTGGACTGGAAGATAGGAGAGTTGGGTTTGAATTCTAGCTTTGCCACAAACTGACTATGTGCCTTTAGATAACTCATTTCCCCTTTTCAGTTTTCTCACCTATAAAAGTGAGGGAGCTAGACATAATGAACTTCCAAAGTTCCTCCCCCCTCTAAATCTATGATCTCAAGCTCCTGTAAGTAGATTCTAAGGTCCCTTTAAATTCTAAAGGCACAAAAGCTCTAAGCTGATTTCTCCCCCACTTTCCCAACACTAAAAGGGACACAGGGACACACAGGCTCAGGAAAGGGGAGAAAGAGAGGAAGGAAGATGGGAGACATTATGGAATAATGGAAAGAAAACCTGTCCTTTGGAGATAGGAACCTTGGGTTCTACTTATGGCTCTCCTAAGAGGCTGTGTGACCTTAGGAAGGTAATTTCCCCTCTATGAGCCTCAATTCTCTCCTTCGTACAATGAGACTATGTCAGATTGCTATGAAACCCTCTGAATTGTGACATTCTACTTATGTTTCCTTATTCCAGAACTTAGAACAGGGAAGAGAGATAATTTGAAAATTATTGGACTACCTGAAAACCATGATCAAAAAAAGAGCTTAGACATCATCTTCCAAGAAGTAGGGAAAATTTCCCTGATATTCTAGAAGCAGAAGGTAAAATAGAAATTGAAAGAATTCACTGATCACCTCCTGAAAGAAATCCCCAAAATGAAAACTTCCAGGAATATTATAGCCAAATAGGGAGGGGAGGGAGCTCAGAAGGCATCATACATCATCTTTGTGCCTGGATCAAGATTGCTGCCCAGTGGGCACATAAGCTGCCTGACCTGTCAGTCCTAGACGCTCCTCCTTATTCATATATCCAGTTAGGTTATGTCTCCTTTTTTTTTTTTTTTGGCTTGTTTGATTGGTCTGGTTTTCTTACGTGGTTCTATCTTTTTTCATCACAATTTTGGCTGCCCTAACCCTGAGCTAGCCCTGGTTGCAAATCCCAGCTTCCCAAGACTCTCTGATTCCAAGAAATCTGCTCCATATCAGGCAGGAGGACCCAGGATATCAGACTGAGAGGAGGACTTGCCAGGGAAAGTGACAGACTGAGCAGCACAGCAGGATGTTTACAGAAGCAAAGTTGCCAATATTGGGCAACTGTTTAGTGCTTTAGGAGGCACGAAGAGGTAGATTCCTATCTCTGCCATGTGGGATGAGGATCAACAGGTTTTTCCAAGCCCGCCTTGCTAGAGACTTGGTTTCAGAATTTGATTTCCCAATTAACACAAGCTCCTCAAGCATAATGAGTTATGAGAGGGCAGCTGCAAACTCCTTATTCCTGTTCCCCTCAGCCAGTCCCCTTATGCCCTACTCCCAGTGAGTAACGATCTTATTTTTTTCTGATATTCTTTTTGGCTTCCCACAGTGCACTCTATAGCCTCAGAGCAGGGGATGGGAGCCCTGTCTTCTTCCTGGTAACCTGGACTATGTTCCTTAACCCCAAGAACTTGATAAAGTGTGAATAATGGAACTTCTCAGTGTAGTAAACAGGGTCAGGCTCCAGGACAACAAACCTCACCCTTCCTTATCTTCCAGTTCCCTTCCTCTACCCCAGGCACTTGTTCCCCAGGGCCGGTCCTCCCAGGCCCTCTCCTCATACTTATCCTTCTTCTTTTTTTGGGGGGGGCAGGGTAATGAGGGTTAAATGACTTGCCCAGGGGTCAAACAGCTAGGAAGTGTCAAATATCTGAGGCTGGATTTGAACTGAGGTCCTCCTGAATCCAGGGCCAGTGCTTTATCCACTACACCACCTAGCTGCCCCAAGATTTTCTTTCTTTTTTTTCTCATACTTATCCTTACTCCCCTTTTTTTCTAACACTTTTTTAGCTTTTTCCTGTACTCCATTTCCTCTGGTCTTTGCTCTGCCTGTTCCCAATGCCTGGAATATCCTCCCTCGCTCTTGTCACCTGTTGACTTGCTACCTGTCCTTACCCAACTCAGGTGCCATGTTGTCCCTAAAGCCTTCCCTGATCCCCCTAGCTGGTAATGACCTTCTCCCTCTGACCTCATGTTGCACTTTGTTCCAGGGAGCATAGTGAGACATTAGTAAATGCTTGTTGGTTGAGATTAATTGATTTTGCTTTGCTAATGCATTTATTAAGCATTATGATGTTTCAGACTGATTTTCCTAAAGCACAGGTCTGACCCTGTCCTACTCCCACCCGGGCAATAAACTCCAGCGGCTTCCTGTTGCCTCCAGGAACAATCCAAAATGGTCTCTTTGGCATTCAAAACCTTGCCTTATCTTTCTTGTCTTCTTATACCTTGCTCCCTAATACATGTGCAGTGACATTGCCCTAGTGGCTGTACCACAAACAAACCCCTCCATCTCTCAGCTCTGGGCATTTTCTCTAGCTTTCCATCATGCTACTGACCTCTCTGGCTTCTTCTAAATCCTCCCTTTAGGGATTTTAATCCCACCTTCTACAGGAAGCCTTCCCTAATCCCTCTTAATTCCAGTTCCTTCCCTCTGTTAATTATTTCCTATTTATCTTGTTAGGTACCAGTGACTGACCACTTCTCCAATTCCATTTAACTCCTAAACATCGATTAACTTTTTTTGGGGGGGGGGGTGAGGCAATGGGGGTTAAGTGACTCGCCCAGGGTCACACAGCTAGTAAGTGTCAAGTGTCTGAGGCTGGATTCAAACTCAGATACTCCTGATTCCAGGGCTGGTGATCTATCCACTGTGACACCTAGCTGCCCCCATCAATTAACTTTTACAAAGGGAAGAACAAAAGTACAAATGCTTCTTCCAACCCCTCAAGGGCCATACTCTCTTTTTTTTTTTGGTGAGACAATTGGGGTTAAGTGACTTGCCCAGGGTCACACAGCTAGTGAGTGTCAAGTGTCTGAGGCTGGATTTGAACTCAGGTCCTCCTGAATCCAGGTCCAGTGATTTATCCACTGCGCCATCTAGCTGCCCCTCAAGGGCCATACTCAGCCCTACCTTGGTCTCTGGGGAGAGTGGGATCATACTGAGTTCACGTACAGAGCTTTCTTTCTATCTAGTTCATCTACAAACAGGACCTTGCTCTTAGATGGGTCCTTTTCTCTTCCACTTGGCTGGGTCCTGAAGGTCACTTTTGGGGCATCAGTACTGAACTGGCTGCAAAACCCACATGTTAGGACATCGAATGTCAACCCAGGTTGATGACTAACAGGAAAAGTTGTATCTTCACAGGAGCCTATTGGAAATAATGCATCTACTTTTGTTGGTCAGCTGGAGGGTGATTCTAATTCTGGAAATTTCAGGCCATGTTCTCATGGAGATAGATGTTTTTGACCAGACAAATTTTGCAGCATAAATTAAAATGAGGGGATTATATTAGAAGGTAATAAGCATTTATTAGGTATTTACTATGTGCCAGGCACTGTGTTAAATGCTGGGGATAAATAACAAATAAATAAAAATGCAGCAAAAAAGAGACAATCCCCGTCCTTACAGAGTTTACATTCTAGCAGTTCTTTTTTTTTTTAATTCTTTTTTTCCTTTTTTCTTTGTGGGGCAATGAGGGTTAAGTGACTTGCCCAAGGTCATACAGCTAGTGTCAAGTGTCTGAGGCCAGATTTGAACTCAACTCCTCCTGAGTCCAGGGCCAGTGCTTCACCCATTGCGTCACCTAGCTGCCCTCCCCCAGCTTACATTCTAATGGCAGAAAACAACATGTAAAAAGAGGTGAAAAGAAGGGGAACGTGGGGGCAGGGTGGGGAGAAATGAAGGTATCTGCACTAGAGGATGTGGGGGAAGGATATTAAAGTCCAGAAAGTCAGAAGCACAGCCAGAAAGAGAATGAAGGTTGATCATCCTGGACCGGTCTCCCCAAAATGAAGGAATTCACCAATGGCAGAGAGATGTTCCACGCACTGAGGGAGTTTCTAGGGCATGTTGTTAAAGTCAGAAGTGCAGCCAGGAGGTCAATGAAGACATAAAGGTTCCTTCCATCTCTAGTATAATCCAGATTATACTAAATAGGTGATTTCTCAAAGAATCACAAACCAGAATATCAGAAGAGAAAGTTTATCTATTCCAACCTCCCATTTGTAAAATTATCTGTAAAATGGGAAACAATAGCGCCCACCTTCCAGGGTGTTGTGAGGTTAAAATGTGATAATGTTGATAAAGAGCTTTGTAAGCCTTCAAGAACTATATAAATACTAGCTATGTTTTGTGGTTGTATCCCCCAAAACCTAGCACAGTGACTGGCACATTTTTGTTGTTGTTGAGTTTTCAGTTGTGCCAGAATCTTCACAATCCTATTTGTTTGTTTTGTTTTGCTGTTTTGTTGTTTTTTCAGGGCAATGGGGGTTAAGTGACTTGCCTAGGGTCACACAGCTAGTAAATGTCAAGTGTCTGAGGTCAGATTTGAGCTCAGGTCCTCCTGAATCCAGGGCTGGTGCTTTATCCACTGAGCCACCTAGTTGCCAAGAGTATTTTTGTCACAAATATCTGAAAGTCTTCTTTTTCATTAAAGTCTCATTTTTTCCGCTGAAAGATTATGCTGAGTTTTGCTGAGTAGGTGATTCTTGGTTGTAATCCCATTTCCTTTGCCCTCTGGAATATCATATTCCATGCCCTCCGGTCCTTTAATGTAGAAGCTGCTAGATCTTGTGCTGTCCTGACTGGGGTTCCACAGTACTTGAATTCTTTCTTTTTGGCAGCTTGCAATATTTTCTCCTTGACCTGAGAGCTCTGGGATTTGGCTATAATAGTCCTAGGAGTTTTCTTTTTGGGATCTCTTTCTGGAGGTGATCGGTGGATTCTTTCAATTTCCATTTTAGCTTCTTCTTCTAGAATTTCAGGGCAATTTTCCCTGAGAATATCTTGGAAGATGGTGTCTAAGCTTTTTCCTTGATCGTGGTTTTCAGGTAGACCAATAATTTTCAAATTTTCTCTCCTGGACCTATTTTCCAGGTCAGCAGTTTTTCCCAGAAGATATTTCACATTGCCCTCTATTTTTTTATTCATTTGGATTTGCTTTATTGTGTCTTGGTTTCTCATAAAGTCACTGGCTTCCATTTGTTCAATCCTCATTCTTAGGCAATTATTTTCATCAGAGAGCTTTTCCATTTGACTTCAAGCTGTTGACTTTTTTCTCATGTCTTTCCTGCATCTCCCTCATTTCTCTTTCCATTTTTTCCTCTACCTCTCTAACTTTATCTTCAAAGTCCTTTTTGAGCATCTCTATGGCCTGAGACCAATTCATATTTTTCTTGGAAGCTTTAGATATAGGGGCCCTGATGTTGACATCTTCCTCTGAGGGTGCCCCTTGGCCTTCCTTGTTACTGAAGAAACTTCCTATGGTCCTCATCTTTCTTTGTCTGCTCATCTTGCCTTTCTTTTACTAGACTTTTATCTCCTTAATGTGGGGCACTGTTTCCAGGCTGCAGTCTCCCAAGCTTAAGAAGTCCCAGGTGGGGGCAGCTAGATGGCGCAGTGGATAGAGCACCGGCCCTGGATTCAGGAGTACCTGAGTTCAAATCTGGCCTCAGACACTTAACACTTACTAGCTGTGTGACCCTGGGCAAGTCACTTAACCCCAATTGCCTCACTAAAATAAATAAATAAATTAATTAATTAAAAAAAAAAAAGAAGTCCCAGGTGGTATGATTTAAGGAGAATCAGGTTCTTCCCTCGCCCAGCCTGTTTCCTGGTCCTTAGATGACCCCAGACCAACTTGCTGATCAACCAGCTTTGTGTGTTGTGGTTGTTAGCTCTGAAGAGCCTTGCCCTTTCCACACCCGGGCCCCTGCTACTCGAGCCTACCTTCTGGTTCTCAGCAGGGGTGTAAAATTCAAGTTCTGCCTTAGCACCATCATAGACCCCTGTAGTCTCTCCCCTGCCCAGGGCTCAGCCCACTCACCAGACTGTGAGCTTAGTTCCAGATGACACTGGTGCTTCAGCTGATTCAGAGGCTCTGGGGGTCTCCTTCTCTGGTGAAGACTTCCTGAGACTGGATCTGTGTCAGGGTGACTGTGGGGTTGGGCCCAACTCCTGTATCAGCACAGCAGCTCCCTCCTTCTGACCTTCCAAGCCGTTCCCCAAGGGTATTTTTGTCAAAGATGCTGGAGTGGTTTGCCATTTCTTCAGCTCATTTTACAGATGAGGAAACTGAGACACACAAGATTAAGTGACTTGCCCAGGGTCACACAATTGGTAAGTGTCTGAGGCTGAATTTTGAACTCAGGTCTTCCTGACTCCAGACCCAGCACTCTACCCACTGTGCCACCTAGCTGCCCCTGCCTGGCACATAGTAGGCACTTAATAAAATCTTATTGCTTGAGGTGTCGGATCATTTTTATTTTTGTACTCTCTTTACCAAGCTGAATAACAGTGATAGGAATATAAAAAATGTTGAATTAAATTTAAAGCTATGATTATAAAAGTATATAAAAAAAGAAATTTGAAAGTATTTTTAAGGGGTAGGGTGAGGATAGGGGGAGAACTAACAAAGGGGTGGATCAGAAAAGACCTCTTCTAGGAGGGGTATCTAGAACTATAAAGCAAGGAGACTAATTTTCCCTCACGGATGCTAATTGGCTGTGAAGGCATTTCCCAAAACAGATTCCCTCCTCCAGACCTGCAATTTACTGAAAGTAGCAGCATCTTTGGGATGAGCATCAGTCTCCCAGGGTGGGGAGGGCAAAAGAGCTCATTTGGACACGTAAGTTCTCATGTAATCTCAGATGCTACACAAAATGTTCTGATTTCCTGGCACAAAATAGGCTAGGATTATTTTAAGGATTTCCCAGAAGAAAGTGACCTTGAAGTCTAGGACAGACTGTGGGAAACTTTGCTCAATTTTGTGGAATCTCTAGGATCAAATACAAAAATCCTCTGTTGGACATTCAAAGCCCTTCGCAACCTAGCCCCCTCCTACCTAGCCAGTCTTTTTATACCCAATATGTCTTCAATACTTTGCCTTCAATCCAGTGATGCCAGCTTCTTGGCTGTTCCATGAACACGACACTCCATCCCTCAGATATGGGCACTTTCTCTGGTTGTCCCCCATATTTAGAACACTCTCCCTCCTCCACTCTGAATACTGATTTCCTCCAACCAAAATCTCTTCTGGATGAAGTCTTTCCCAACCCCTCTTAGTTCTAGTACCTTGGCTCTATTCATTATTTCCTACTTATCATGTATATGACTTATTTTTATAGATTTGTTTGCTTGTTGTCTCCTCCATTAGATTGTGAGCTCTTTGAGGGAAGAGAATATGCCTCTATTTGTATCTTCAGTTCTTATCACATAGAGCTTGTCACATAGCAGGCACTTAAATATTTATTGACTGACAGGAAGGGGGGAAGAGCAACATGTTGATATTAGGTTTTTTTGGTTTGTTTGTTTTTGTTTTTGTTTGGAGTTAAGTGACTCACCCAGGGTCACACAGCTAATAGATGTCAAGTGTCTGAGGCTGAATTTGAATTCATGTCTTCCTGCATCCAGGGCCTGTGCTTTATCCACTTCACCACCTAGCTGCCCCCAACACATTGATATCTGAAAGAGCGCTGATTTGGGAGTCAAAAGACCTGGATTCCAGTATCAGCTCTGCCACAGAGGAGTTTCGATCATTTCTAAATCTCAATTTCTCCACCTGTAAAATGGAAGTAATAATCCTTGTTCTGAATACCTCTCAGGATGGTTCTGAGTCCCAAAGTAGGTGACAGGTGTGGTAAAAGATGCTGGATGGGGGACATGGTAATTTGCTTTCTTAACTGTTTTGAGTGTCTGACATAAGGTAATTACAGTCCTGAGGGGGAATAAAGCAGAGTAAAGCCTCAGGAGGCCAGAAGTGGGAAGGGGATGATGTTGACTATTGTGGGGAGAGTGAAATATGAGTCTTCCTGATTCCAAGCTCAGTGCTCTATCCACTGCACCACCTAGTCACCCTGCATGGAGTTCAAATCTGGCCTCAGACATTTCCTAGCTGTGTGACCCTGCACAAGTCACTTAACCCTATTTGTCTCCATTTCCTCATCCGTAAAATGAGTTGGAGAAGGAAATGGCAAATCCTTGCAGTATTTCTGCTAAGAAAACTCCAAAAGGGGTCACAAAGAGTTGAACACAAACTGAAAACAATTGAGCAACAACAACAACAAAAAAGGGCTTAAAATTATTTTTTCCTTCCTTCCTTTCTAGTAAATCTATTATTTGGCTATGAATAATAAAAACTAGTATGTATATAGCATTTTAAGGTTGGCAAAGTGTTTTACATGTTAACTCATTTGATCCACGACAACTCTGGGAGAGACATGCTATTATTCTTCATATTTTCCAGATGAGGAAATGGAGTCAGACAGAGGGTAAGTGACTTGCCCAGGGTCACACAGCTATTAAGTATCTGAGGAAGGATTTGAATACTCAGGTCTTCCAGACTCCAAATCCAGTGATCTACCCACTGCCTACTGCCCCACCTAGCTGCTACTATCAAAGAAAGATAATGTCTAAGAGAAGGCCATTGAATTCAGCAGTTAAGAGATCATTGGTAACCTTAGAGAGGGCAGTTTTTGTAGAGTGATGAAGTCAGGATCTAGACCTTGAGGCATTGAGAAGTGAGTGGAAGGTGGAGGTGTGGAAGCAGTGAGTAATCATAGATCTTTGGGGGAGTTTGGCCAAGAAAGGAAGGAAAGTTATAGGACAATAAAGCTTGAAGGAATGGTGGGGTCAAGTCAAGGTTTTCTAAGGATGGGAGAGACCTGGCAATGTTTGTAGGCAACAAGGAGGGAGTCAGTAGATAAGGAGCGATTGAAGATGAATGAGAAAGAGACAGAGAGAGAGACAGAGAGACAGAGAGACAGAGAGACACAGAGATACAGAGAGACGGAGAGAGAGATGGAGAGACAGAAAGACCCACACCCACACAGAGAAAGAAAGAGAGAGAGGACAGGAGGAAGGGTAGGTAGGGAGAGGGAGAGGAAGAGGGAGAGAGAGATGGAGAGGGAGAGGGAGACAGAGAGAGAGAATGAGAGAGGGAAGGGGGGAGAGGGAGAGAGCTTTTAGAGGAGATGGGAGGGAAAGAGAATGAAGGCTCAGGTAGAGGAGTTGACCTTGGCAAGGAGAAGGTACACTTCTTCCTAAGAAACACAATAAAGGAGAGGATATCAGAAGATATGGAAAGGTTTTGAGGTGAGGAGTGGGGGAGAAGAGGAAGCTCACAGTGGGTGGTCTCTATTTTCTCAGTGAAGTGGGAGGCAGTAACATCTGCTGAGCTAGAAGGTTTGGGGAGGAGGGTGGGAAGCATCGAGGAGAAGTTTGCAATAGCTACTAAGACACCATTTTAGTTGAAGCCTTCATCCCTTCTGACCTAAAATATGGCAACAGCTCCTTCACTGATCTCTCTACAAGTCACTTATCCTCTATCAACTTTAGTTTTCTTCTCTGTAAAATGGGGTTAATAATAACAACACAGGATCAAATAAGGTAACGCACAGTGCTTTGCAAATCTTAAAATGCTGTGCAAATGCCAGCTATTAATGACCTCTGAAAAAATCTGTATCATTTAACACACACACACACACACACACATCTCGTGGACACTTTCTTCCCTTGTCTTGCTGCTCTCCCCTGGCACCCTTCCCACTTCACTATTCTTTCTCAGTGTCCTTTGCTGGACCATCGTCCAGTTCCTCCCTCCATGCTAGGGATGTCCCCTAGGTCTCTGTTATAGAACTAGTTCTCTTGTCTCTATACTCAACACTCTCACCAACTCCTGTAGACTCAAGTATCATTCCTCCACAATGTGGAGGGCTGAAATTCGGGGTCAAATTGATCATGAGTCATTCCAAAAGAATTACAACACTCAGTGACTCAGTTTCCCAAGTTTTTTGGCAATACCGTGAGTGACCACAGGGAGAGAACCAGAAACGTGGAAAGGTATCTCTCAAATAAGGAAAGAAAAGACAGTTATATTTATAGAATGGATAAATTGATTATCAGCCTCATTATAATATTCTCCACCTTGGGGTGTTACAGGTGAGGGCTTATCCTAATTTGGAGTTCCTGGGGTTCTAAGCAAACCCCGAGGTGGGTACCATTTTCAGTGGAGGTGTGTTTTTGGGGTTTACACATCATAAGGTGAATCTGGGGACAAATTTGGCCTTTTCTGCGCATGTCTCTTTCTGGTTCCCATGACTAGTTTCAAAACATAATCATTTTTCTTTGGAATTTCTATACCCTTGTCATTTTATCATTGTTATAGTCTTCTGGTCCCATTATGGGTACTGATTTACGTGGGTATGAAAACCCAACATCCTACTTGTAAGTTATCCATGAACTTGGGTCTGACTCCCTTTTAGAGCTAATATCTGAATTAGAGCTTGGGTCTTAGGTTTTTCTATTAACCCCTTTTTGCCTCCTACATCAATTTCCAGATCTTTATGTCCAGCCCTGATCTCTCTCAAACTCCAGTCCTGAAACTGGCTGCTAGATGTTTCCACCTAAATGTCCCAATGCTAGCTCAAATTCAACACGTCCAAAACAGTATTCATTATCTTCTCTCTCCAACCACTCCCTCCTTTGAACTTCCTTATTTCTATTCAGAGTACCTCCATCTTCCCAGTCACCCACATTAGTAACCTCCTAGTCATTACTGATTCCTCCCCACCAACCCATCCCTTACTCTCTTGTCGATTCTTCCTCCAGAATGTCTCTCATATCCATACTTCTCTCTACTCACACGGCCACCACCCTGATTTGGATGGTCATTCTCGCCTGTATTGCCGTAGTATCATTCTAATTAGTCTCCTTATCTCCAGTCTTTCCTAATTCCAATTCCTCACATAGTTGTTAAAATAATCCTCCTAAAGTAAAGACCTGACACAGTAAAAAAACAAAAACAAAATGCTCACTGGCTCCTTAATTGCTAATAGGATAAAATGCAAATTCCTTGATCTGGCCTCTTAGGTTCCCCCAAATCTGTTTTCTTTCTACCTTTTGAGTCTCATCTCATACTATACCTCATGCGCTGTTCCAGCCAAAAGAGATTCCTAGCTTGCCCAGAACTCAATATTCTGCCTCTCCTGACCGCAGTGCGTTCAGTATACATTGCCTCCATGCCTGGAATTCAGAATCCTCATGGGATCTTTGACTTTCTGATGTATGACTGCCTCAGACCACTGCTTCAGGAAAAACACCAGACTAGCCATGCTTCACTCCAGTCCTGACTCTCTAGTCATCAACTCGGTGGCCTCCTCACCAGCCACCTTCACCACTCACGTACAAACCATGATCAAATCTACTTTGTCATTGTTCCTTTGTTCCTATATGGGTGAGTCAATTGGTTCCCCTCTGGTCCCACTCAAAATCCCTGTAATTTTCTGAATCGATATGCCTTTCTCTGGCCAATACTCATTCTCCTGTGTGTATTGACTCTGCCATTAGACCCAAATGAGATCACCTAGGTAAAGCACCTTGCTATCCGTAAAGTGTTTGTTTTCAAATATTATCATCATGATCATGGATATCCAAATGTTACTTTGAGGACAAAGTATTTGTTTTTGGTTTTTGTTTGTTGTTGTTTTTTTGGTGAGGCAGTTGGAGTTAAGTGACATGCCCAGGGTCACACAGCTAGTAAGTGTTAAGTGTCTGAGGCCGGATTTGAACTCAGGTCCTCCTGAATCCACGGCCAGTGCTCTATCCACTGCGCCATCTAGCTGCCCCTATGGTACCTTTTAGGAAGCTTGTAGTTTCCTTCTTTTTTTTTTTTTTAGTGAGGCAATTGGGGTTAAGTGACTTGCCCAGGGTCACACAGCTAGTAAGTGTTAAGTGTCTGAGGCCGGATTTGAACTCAGGTCCTCCTAAATCCACGGCTCTATCCACTGTGCCACCTAGCTGCCCTTAGGACAAAGTATTTGTATGCCCAGTACTTAGCATAATGCTTGATTGATTCATTCATTCTTTCAAAGCTCAATTCAAGTGCTACCTTTGTAAAGCCTTCCTTGATCCACTCCCTCCCCTAGACATTAGTACTCTCTTCCTTCTTCATTGGGTTTTTATTTATCTGTGCATATGTTATATCTCTTCTTTCCCTCTCTCCTCCACATAAGTTCCTTGAGATCAGGGACTACTTTGTGTGTGTATGTATGTGTGTGTGTCCTCAGCACCTATCAATATGCCTTGCATATAGTAAGTGTTTAATAGGTATTTGTTCAATAATTAGATTTTTTTAAAATGTAGACACATCCTTGGACTGTCAGCTGCCAGAGGGCAGGGATTGAATCTATATTCTTCTGACTCATGCTGAGTAAATAGCTAACAGGGACAGGCTCTTCGAGATTCTCTGGGGTGATGATGACAGCGATGGTGACAATCATGTGATGTCTTTCTCCTCCATGATAATTGACCCAGGGGCCCCCTCCTTTTATTTACCAGCAAAAAACGCAGACAAAATTCTTTAAATATTTACAATAAAGAAAAAAAAGTCTGAACTTTGCCAGTGGCTCTCAAGTACTTACTCCAACTTTAAACATAGGAGCTTGGAGCTATTTTCCGTTGATGGCGGGCCCCAGAAATAGTTATGTGGTCCATGAAAACATGGAGTAAGGAGGCTACTCCTATTCCTTCTTTCCACTAATGTCATTAATTGTAGAAATTGTTAGTAGCAAAGCACCCAACTACAGTATATTATTGTTGTTCAGTTGTTTCAGTCATGTCTGACTCTTCATAACTCCATTTGGCATTTTCTTGACAGAGACACTGGAGTGGTTTGCCATTTCCTTCTCCAGCTCATTTGACAGATGGGGAAACTGAAGCAAACAGGGTGAAGTGACTTGTCCAGGGTCACATAGGTAGTAAGTGTATGAGACAGGGTTTGAACTCAGTCCTTCTGACTTCCAGGCTCCACTGTGCTACCTAGCTGCCCCAATAGGGAGCTACTGAGGTTTATTGAATGGGATGATAAGGTTAGATTTACATTTTAGGAAGATCAATCCACCAAGTCCACAGGCTTTAAGTCTACCACGAGCTTGAAGACTACTGCCCCAGGGTCAGCAATCCTGACTCCAGGGTTGCCAAACAGACCTGGGTTCAAATCCAGCCTCTGATGCTTCTGACTGTAACCCTGAGCAAGTCATTCACCTTCTTAGAGCTCCTGGTGACTTTTAAAGACTATATGTTGTATGCAATAATAATAATAAAAATTAAAAAAATAAGACTATATGTTGTAGAGAAGATGCTGACATGCATTGGTAAAAAGTATTTCCTCACATGTGAATTTCCTATACCAAGGATATAACAGGACTCTATTTTTAGCCCTATTATAAGGAATTTGGGGGGCTGGAAGTACACACTGAGAAGGTAAAGGTGATTTAAAGCAATAAAAATAAAGATAAAATCTTAAGAAATATAAAGACAAAATGGGGGTTAAGTGACTTGCCCTGGGTCACACAGCTAGTAAGTGTCAAGTGTCTGAGGCTAGATTTGAACTCAGGTCCTCCTGAATCCAGGGCTGCTGCTTTATCCACCGCATCACCTAGCTACCCCCTCCCAGTCTCTAGTATAGCAAGCTGGGGATAGAGACATGAGGATGGAGACTGCTAGTTCCTCTTATAAATTTCTGGAGTCTTTTCCTTCAGCAACCTGAACTACAGTTGGCCTTGTTCATCTTTCTCTTGAAGCTGGAAGCCAGAATCACCTAGGCAGAGCCCATGCAAGTTCCCAAGGGACTCCAAGCTTGAAAAAGACTCAAAGATGACTGAAGAGAATAGAGTTTCCGTGTTCCCAAGTTTAAAATGCTGGTCTCGACTATGCCACTATGCCTGGACTTCTGGTCCTGGCTATCCTCAGTCTGGTCATTTTACCATAGCTATGCTCTGGTCAGGACATCTGACACAAAGAATTGGTATTTTGGTGGGGCCAGAGCCCACTTAAGGTGTTTTGTCTGTTTGGTGTCCAAAATATCCTGGTCATTTGCATATCTGTCAATATGATGACTTTAGTTTCAGGAGTCATGCCTTTGAATCCACCTTTTCATATGTCAGCTAGTGAAGTCATTCTTTCCAGGCTCAAGCTCTCTCCAAATACTTGTTTTCTTTCCTCTCTACCGAAAAAAAAAAAGATGCTTTAAAGAGGATAAACAGACAAGTTAGTGATATTGTCATCAGTAAATTATAGACCACTAGGACAGGAAAAGGAACCAGATGAGGAGTTTGGTAACATGACTGGCATAGAATAGGGGGACTTCAATTAACCAGGCATTTGTTTTCTTAGCCAAAATCAGAATGCCTAATGGTTTCTTGGGGCAGCTAGGTGGAACAATGGATAAACTGCCAGGCCTGGAGTCAGTAAGACTTTTCTTCCTGTGTTCAAATCTTTCCTTACTGTGTGACCCTCGGCAAGTCACTTAAAGCTATTTGCCTCAGTTTTCTCATCTATAAAATGAACTGGAAAAGGAAATGGAAATGGAAAACCATTCCAGTATCTCTGCCAAGAAAATCCCCAATGGGGTAATGAAGAGTCAGACATGACTGAAAATGACTGAACAACAACAATGATTTCTTGATTTGGCTTAATAAAAATTTCCTCCTTTAAAACATAGAAGAAATATTAGGTATCTGATTCTCACCAACTAGGAGAGACTAGATGCTGGAATAGAAATGATGGGAAAGTTAGGGGTTGGGCCAGGAGCAGCTACTCCCCTTTAGAATTTGTGATAGAGGAGAGGAAAGAACATGTCAGTTCCTCTCATGCTTTTCTAGAATCTTTTCCTTCAGCACTCTGATGTGCAGTTGGACTCATTTATCTTCCCTCTTGAAGCTGGAAGCCAGATGCTTCTGGATTTTGTGAGAATAGCAAATCAGTTAGTTGTCAAGCATGTATTAAGTGCATATTATGTGTCAGGCACTGTGCTAAGTCCTGGAGATACAAAGAAAAACAAAAGACAGTTCTTGTTCTCAAGGTGCTTACACATTTAATAATTCACAGACAACATGAAAACAACTATGTACAAACAAGATGCATACAGGATAAGTGGGAAATAATCAACAGAGGGAAGGCACTAACATTAAGGAGGATCAGGAAAGACTTCTTGTAGAAGGTGGGGTTTTAGCTTGAATTTGAAGGAAGTCAGGAAAGCCGAGAGGCAGCAATAAGGAGGGAGAACATTCTAGGCATGGGAAATAGCCAGTGACAATTCCCAGAGCCTGGAGATGGAGTGTCTTGTTTGAAGAACAGCAACGAGGCATTGTCACTGCATCACAGAGTACATGGTAGGGGATAAAGTATAAGAAGATTGAAAAGGGGGGGGGCAGCTAGGTGGCATAGAGGATAAAGCACCAGCCCTGGATTCAGGAGGACCTGAGTTCAAATCCGGCTTCAGACACTTGACACTTACTAGCTGTATGACCCTGGACAAGTCACTTAACTCTCATTGCCCTGTCCCCCCTCCCCAAAAAAAGACGATTGAAAAGGTACGGGAGAAGGTTTTGAAGGTATTTTATTTTATTTTATTTTTTTTGGAAAACTTTTTGGGTGTGTGAGACAATTGGGGTTAAGTGACTTGCCCAGGGTCACACAGCTAGTAAGTGTCAAATGTCTGAGGCTGGATTTGAACTCAGGTCCTCCTGAATCCAGGGCCAGTGTTCTATCCACTGAGCCACCTAGCTGGCCCCTTTGAAGGTCTTTTTAAAAATTAAAAGCATTTTATTTTTTCTAAGTACATATAAAGATAATTTTCAACATTCATTTTTTGGAAATTTTTCTCCCTTCTTCCTTCCACTCCCTCTTCCCCAAGATAGCAAGCAATCTGATATAGGTTAAACACATAAACAATCATGTAAAACATATTTATGAAGGACTTTAAAAAAAACAACAAAGGTGGCTAGATGGTTCAGTGGATAGAACAAGTCACTTAACCTTTGTTTGTCTTTTTTTTTTTTTTTTTTGGTGAGGCAATTGGGGTTAAGTGACTTGCCCAGGGTCACACAGCTAGTACGAGTTAAGTGTCTGAGGCCGGATTTGAACTCAGGTACTCCTGAATCCAGGGCCAGTGCTCTATCCACTTCACCACCTAGCTGCCCCCACCTTTGTTTGTCTTAATCCACTAGAGAAAGAAATGGCAAACCACACCAATATCTTTCCAAGGAAAACTCCAGGGTCACACAACTAGTAAATGCCAAGTGTCTGAGGTTGGATTTGAACTCAGGTCCTCCTGACTCCAGGGCCAGTGCTTTATCCACCGTGCCACCTAGCTGCCCCTGACTTGACTCCATATGGAGTCAGGAAGAGTTGGGCATGACTGAACAACAACAACAAAAGCCAAACAGAGGATTTTTAATTTGATCCTGGAAGTGAGAGAGCCATAGGAGTTTATTAAATAAGGGAGTGACATGGTGGAACCTGTCCTTGAGGAAGATTAATTTGACAGCTGAATAAAGGGTGGACTTGAGTGGGGAGACACTTGAGGCAGGAAGACCAATCATCAGGTTGCTACAATAATCCAGGTGTGAAGTACTGATGACCTGATCCAAGTAGCTGGAGGTGTCAGAGTGAAAAAGGGAACATATATATGAGAGATGTTGTGAAAAATGAATATTGATCATCTAAATCTTGGTGAGGTTCAGTACTCCCCCCTTCTTTCTACATCCTCCATGTTTTTTCTGAAAGATTTTACTAATAAGATTTAGACTTACTGTCTGGCATCAGACCACATCCAGGTAGAAGCTATTGTGTTCCTGATCAGCTTGGGTGTAGATTGTAGATTCTTTCTCTGATGTCTCTTTGACCAAGATTTGAGTGACTTAAGTCAAGGATCCTAAGACATCATTTTAATATAACCCACCTCTGATCATGTCACCCAATTAGATTTGCTTGCTATTTGATGGACCACCTACAGTATATAAACTGTGAGTCCACCACCACTTTGGTCTTTGGTCTGAGAAAGAAGGCCATTGATCATCCTTTTAGTAATAACCTGCTTGCCTTAATAAAATGCTTAATAACCTGCTTGCTTAATAAAATGATTACCCAGAAACTATCATTTTTATTTTGCAGGGCAATGAGGGTTAAGTGACTTGCTCAGGGTCACACAGCCAGTAAGTGTCAAGTATCTGAGACTGGATTTGAACTCAGGACCTCCTGAATCCAGTGCTGGGTGCTTTATCCACTGTACCACCCAGCTGCCCCCTTATCATATTTTTAATTATCATAATGTGGAGAATGTAGAATCAACAGGCCTTGGCAATAGATAATATATGGGGAATGAGAGAGTGAGGAGACCAAGATGACACCTAGGTTGCAAGCTTGGGAGGCTAGTAGTACCTTAGGTAGTAATAGGGATGTTCAGGAGAGGAGGGATCTTAGGGGAAAATGTAATGAGTTCAGTTTTCGACATGTTGAGTTTAAGATTTCTATGAGATATCCAGTTTGAGATGTCTAATAGGCAATTGGAGATATAAGACAAAGTTAGAAAAGAGGCTTGAGCTAGAGAAGTATATCTGAGGGCCATCTGCACACAGATGATGATTGAATCTGGGAGCTGAGATTGCCAAATGAAATGGTACAGAGGAAGAAGGGAAGAAGACTCCGGACAGAGCCTTAGTGGACACTTATAGTTAGTGGACATAACCTGGATGAAGATTCAGCAAAGGAGGTGGCAAAGGAGTGGTCAGATAAGTAGGAGGAGAACCAAAAGAAAATAATGTCCAGGCAGCTAGATGGTGCAGTGGATAGAGCACCTGCCCTGGAGTCAGGAGGACCTGAGTTCAAATCCAGCCTCAGACACTTACCACTTACTGGCTGTGTGACCCTGGGCAAGTCATTTAACCCCAATTGCCTCACCAAAGAAAGAAAGAAAGAAACTAATGTCACAAAAACCTAGAGAGAAGAGAGTATCCAGGAAAAGAAGGTCATGAGCAGGGTCAAAGGCTGCAGAGACATCAAGGAAGTTGAGGACTGAGAAAATATTCAGTCCAATAGGCAGTTGGAAATGCAAGACTAGAAGTCAGAAGATAGGTTAGGACTGGGTAAGTAGAGTGGATTTTGAACCACTCAGAAAAAAGACTAGAATTCTACCAGGGAATCAGCCTAGAAGGGATAGGAAAGTCTCAAAGATGAAATTGTGAAGGTAAAAAGAAAAACAGTTCAAATGAGGAGGGGGGAGAAGGGGAGCTTTAATAAGTTTGATGTGAATGTACAGAGAAATTATTAATAAACTTCTATTTTTAAAAGACATGTATAGATTGTAGAAGCAAGAGGAGGTAATAAAGGGTGGGTAGAAAAGCATGATACAGTCCTGAAAGCTTCACTAAAGGTCAAAATAAGTAGATGTTACTGAGGAAAACTAAGAAAAACAAACAGGTGTTTGTTTTTGGTTTTGTTTTTTTTCGGGGCAATGAGGGTTAAATGTCTTGCCCAGGGTCACACAGGTAGTTAAGTGTCAAGTGTCTGAGGCCGCATTTGAACTCAGGTCCTCCTGAATCCAGGGCCAGTGCTTTATCCCCTGTGCTACCTACCTGCCCCCCAACTGGGTTTTTAAAAGCTATTTTGGGGAAAAAAGGATTGATCAATCAATCATAAATGTTTATTAAGTGCCAGGCACTGTGCTAAGATCAAAGAAAAGATATAGTTGCTACTTGGAGTGGATGGAATGATTAGAAGAAAGTTGAGCAGCTCTGTTTTCTCTACCAAAGACAATGTTCTTTGTTTTTTGTTTGTTTGTTTTTTGAGGTAATTGGGGTTAAGTGATTTGCCCAGGGTCACACAGCTAGTAAGTGTCAAGTGTCTGAGGTCATATTTGAACTCATGTCCTCCTGAATCCAGGGCCAGTGCTTTATCCACTGTGCCACCTAGCTGCCCCTGAAGACAATGTTCGTTGAAAAGGAAAGGATAGAACAATTTTTATTTTCACAGAGGTTTACACAAAGTGACCTCTGAGATACCTTCTAGCTCTAGCACTATGAGCCTTTGAGATGAGACTTGGTTTCTAATCCTAGTTCCATTGATAACTTATTATATGACCTTTGAGAAGTCACGTTTTTTTCTCTGGGCCTCAGTTTCCCTCTTTGTAAAATGAGGGGGTTGTACCAGATAATCTCTAAGGTCTTTTCCTGCATTGATCATCTATGGCTTTCAGAGACTGTCAATGCTAAATCCTTACCACACCCTTTCAAACTCTCCTGGGGACATTTGAATAGATTAGGACAGGTAGGCATGTTGAGGCAGGTTAAGTTATGCCTGGAAAAGTCACTAAAAGGGAGCAGATCCCAATGATGCAACCCATCAAGAGGTGCCGCCAGGGCCCTGCTTTGTTGATTCCATTGAAGGTTGGGTTGGATTTTGGGATCCTGTACCACCCTGATTCCAATCTTTCCCTGCTTTTTTTCTTTTCTTTTTCTTTTTTTCTTTCTTTTTCTTTCTCTCTCTCTCTTTTTTTTTTTTTTTGGTGAGGCAATTGGGGTTAAGTGACTTGCCTAGGGTCACACAGCTAATAATTGTTAAGTGTCTGAGGCTGGATTTGAACTCAGATCCTCCTGAATCCAGGGCTGGTGCTCTATCCACTGCGCCACCTAGCTGCCCCACTTCCCTGCTTCTTATGTTCTCCTCACACTCCTAAGACATGAAACCACTAGGTCATGTCCAGTTGTAAAGACCACTGGGGCAGACATGTTGATGTCTGTTTTCTCATTAGTGTCAACAGTCAGCAAGCATTTATTAAGCACTTACTATGTGCTAGGCACGATACAAATTCAACCATAAAGACAGTCCCTTTCCTCAGAAGCTTACATTCTAATGGGGGAAGATGATACATAAAAAAGTGAGATAGGGGCAGCTAGGTAGTGCAGTGGATAGAGCACTGGCCCTGGATTCAGGAGGACCTGAGTTCAAATCCAGGCTCAGACACTTAACACTTACTAGCTGTGTGACCCTGGGCAAGTCACTTAACCCTAATTGCCTCACACACACAAAAAAGAGATAATAAGGGTTTATGGGGGGAGAAAGAGGTAACATGGAGGGAATCTGGAGCACAGTCTGGGGAGGAATGAGATGTGGTTGGCTTAAGTACCTTCTGGAAATGGAGATTCTGGGAGGAGCCATCAAATCAGAGGGAGAAAGCACAGAGGGCCAAGGGTACTTCCAATCTGTGAATTCCAGGGCTAGAGTGAGGCTTCAGGCTGAAGAGGCAGGGCATGGTAGAGGAAATCGAGAGTGCAGCCTGGAGAAAATTAAGACAACTGTAAAATGAAGGTTTTCTGCTACGTGGCCTCTAAGGCTCCTTCTAGGAAGGAACTCTTGCCTAAAAGACTATTTTACAGAGAATTCACACAAGGTAAATGATCACACAGAGGTCAGAAGAAGCATACAAGTTCTCCAAAGGACTTTGGAATCGATAGTGATACATGGGAGACACTGGCACAGGACCGCCCAGCATAGCATGCCTGCATCTACGAAAGCACTGTGCTCCATGAGCAAATCAGAATTGCAGGAACTCAAAAGAAACATGAGATGCACAAATTTAGAAACATCTCCACTCCAAATGTTCATACAGACTATTTGTGCCTGACCTGTGGTAGTCTTCCAAGTTTGTATTGGTCTGATCAGTCACAGTTGGACATACCCTACCTTGGCCCTACATAGTGATGTCTTTTCGATCCTCTTTGAGCATAAAGGACACCAACCAAACAACCAAGGTCTAAAACATTCGATTTCTTTCTAGGACTGGATGATCTCTGAATTCCTTCCAGCCCCACCATTCTAGGATTCTCTGACTTCTTGATGTACTTTGTCAAAATAAAACTTAGATCTCGTGCTTTCCAGAGCTATGGCTCAGCAAGCAAGCTGTGCCCTGAGTTTGGCAGGACAACGATACTTTTCTTTTTTTTTTTAAATTTAAATTTTTTTTAGTGAGGCAATTGGGGTTAAATGACTTGCCCAGGGTCACACAGCAAGTAAGTGTTAAGTGTCTGAGGCCGCATTTGAACTCAGGTACTCCTGACTCCAGGGCCGGTCCTCTATCCACTGCACCACCTAGCTGCCCCAACAATACTTTTTGATCACGCTCTGGATAATCTCACCCTCTAGGCTAGTCACATAATTCACAAAGTATTCTCCGATCAAAGATAAGCACTGGACAAACTTGGAAAGTCCTGCAATGAATCAAACTTGTCACATGCTTGCTGCTCCCTCACTGTCAGGGCTACAACTCACCGGGCAGCCTCTAGGATAAGTATGGAGATCTCCCCACACTACCTCGGTTCCCCCCAGTAGGTTGCCCCCTCCACATGTGTCTATAGTTCCTCCTTGCTTGTAAGCCTTTCTCCTCACTCTGAAATTCCAACCAAAGCGGGAGGCGGGGAGGAGGTGAAAGGCTATCTCTTTAGCCCTGCACAGATCAGACTCTCCCAAGTCTCAGTGTCTCTAGTGCTTTCAGTGAATGGCATCTATCAGTTGGACCCAAAGTTATGTCTGTGTAGCCTGGGGCACATTACTACTCACCAGTATAAGATCAGTCACCATAATGCCGAACATGTAAAACACCAAACAAAAACATTTACTTAATTACAAGACAAAATAAGTATAGCATTTACTCATCCTAAGGCAAAAGCAGGAATAATCATGTTTGAGTGACAACATCACAGTTACTCAGTAGAAAACAAAAACAGGAATAATCATAATATTTACTCAATAGAAGACCAGAGCAGGAATAAAGGGGGCAGGGAGGAGGGGAAGTCAGCTCTAACCAGTTTGTTAGAGAGATTGTGAAATTTTCAGTGTGATCACTTACACTTCAGAAATTGGCAAGGGATTGATTTGTTGTTTTGTTGGTTGTTTAGACTGAAGAAAGTGTTAATAATGCAGATTAAACTTAAAAGTGTGAATGCATAATTATTATTATTTTACTTTAGATTTATTTACCAACATACTTCAGGATAATTCTATAAACACTGCTTGAACTCAGCCGGTGTTTATAAATCTCAGGGAATAAAGTCATCGTCTGTCTGGAGGCCTGATGACTTTCAGGCAAATATAAGCAATAGTAATAATGAAAATAATTACAATAACTAGCATTTAAGTAGCACTTTAAGGTTTGTGAAGTGCTTTATATCCATTTGTACCTCATCACAACCCTTCGGAATAAACATGATAATTCATTTATCAACTTAGGTCACTGTCTCCCCCACCAATGCACAAAGTGTCTATTGTGAAGAAGAGGCATACACTTGCAGAAATCCAAGAGAGAGGCACATGTTTTGGGAAACTGATTTAGGACAAATTAGAACAAAATTTAGGACAATTTTGGACTGAAATCCTTGATGTTTTTGGTCTCTTTGAGACCATACAAACCTGCTTCTCAGCTAACTACTCCCCTTCTAGTCCTTAAAGGTTTTTCTGCTGGAAAAGCTACTCCTCTCTTATTCTCAAACTAATGAAGCAGTGGCAAGCTCTCTTCTCTTACAGCCACACTCGATAGGGTGCTGAGAAAAAGTGTTATGCTAGTTTAGTGACAAGCAATGATCTTTAGCTGAGGAACTGCCAAGTTGCAAAGATCTGAAAATAGCAGGTGATTAGATTTCCTCTAATAAGATCTAAGGCTCTGCTCACTGTAAAGCACAGCTCCACAAAAAAAACAGATGCAAAGCCAGCCCCCCCCCTTTCCTTTCACATCATAGAGGACAGTAGAGGGCAACACAGGCACCCCTGAAAAGTATATTCTTTCTCTGCCTGAAGGTGGCACTAGAGCAATAAACCCTAATAACGCTTCACTCAGCAGCAGGGTTCAGTTTCCTCCAATGAGTCTCCAGCAGCTGCTCCAGTCTTCCACCTGCCAATCAGTAATAGCAGTTCCTCTCCTCCAGTCTTAGCAAAGCACCTAGAGTCAGCTGTCTCAGTTGGAAGCCTTGTATATCTCTCATCCCTGTAGTCTTGTGACTCCTGTGCTCAGATTTCTCTCTTGTTTCTTCTTGTCTTTTCCTATGGGTTCCTCAAATCTTCTCCTGTTGGCTTTTTACTTCCACTCCTGAAGGTTTATTAATAACCTCTAATGACTCAAGTCAAAGACCTGGGGGCCAATGACTTATCTTTATTGTGTGAAATAAAACCCAAGAAATCCATCTTTATATCAGGTATGAACATTCCATGCATAGTGCAACAGTCTATAGAATCTTCTCATAGTCCCCAATTATTTGATTTATATTTTTGCCAGTTACAAATTTTAAAACTCTAAAAATAGTCCCATGCAGATGAGGTGTTGGACCATAATGCCCTGAACTATTCTTACTTCAGTCATTCCTTATGCCCTCAAACAGATCTTTTCAGTACATTCATCTCAGGGGCCATTCTCTATCCAATCCTCAGAGGAGCTTTTCTCTCTCCTTACATTTTTACCCCCCCCCCCCCCAAAAAAAAAAACCCCAAACAAACCTGTTTCTTCGCAAGAGTTTTTGTTTTTGTTTTACCATTTGTTTCCTTACACAAATGTTCTTCCCCCTCCCCCTTCAACAGTCAAACTATTTACATACAAAGGGGGTAGTATTTTACTTTTGGAACCATTCTGCTTTGCATGTATAGACTAAGGTGAATTCCCCAGTTTGTCCAGGTTTTGTTGTTTAGTCATTTCAGGCATGTCCGACCCTTTGTGACCCCATTTGGGGTTTTCTTGGCAGAGATACTGGAGTGGTTTGCCATTTCCTTCTCCAATTCATTTGACAATTGAGGAGACTAAGGCAAACAGGGTGAAGTGACTTCCCCAAGATCACACGGCTCTAAGTGTCTTAGGTCAGATTTGAACTCAGGTAGATGAGTTTTCCTGACTAGTTTGACACTATCCATTGAACCACCTACCTAGCTGCCCATTTGGCCAAGACAGTGGTGATTTTTGACAACCTGTAGCTGTATTCATATGTCCCAGAAAAAATACTGGGCAGACTCTGTTCCAGGGCTAATGGGAAAAAAGCTTCCTGTTGCTACAAACCAACTGTGAAGTCTTGTCCCTTATTCTGTGAATCACCATAGTTAAATTAAGATAGATATATGGTAGTTGGCAAGGGTTTTTGATGCTCTACACTCTCTATGGATCGGAGCCCTGGCTCTGGGCCCCTCTAGTCCAACTATGGATCATTTAAGTTCTTCCCCTGTAGCTTGGGTTCCGGAAAGAACATTCCCTAAGACAGTAGCCACAGGGATCAACTGAGGCTTATGGAGAAGAGGAACAAATGTTCCTCCTCTCTGACTCTCAGGTGCCTACTTTCCCTGGGAGTTGTGATAATCTCAGCCAAATTATTTCCCTTTTCTGGGTTTCAGTTTCCTGTAGACAGTGGATGTGTTTTGGGAGTTTTTTGTGTTTTGTTTTGGGTTTTTTTGGTGGGGCAATGAGGGTTAAGTGACTTGCCCAGAGTCACACAGCTAGTAAGTGTCAAGTGTCTGAGGCCTGATTTGAATTTAGATCCTCCTGAATCCAGGGCCAGTGCTCTATCCACTGCACCACCTAGCTGCCGCCCCCCCCCCCAGTGGATTTGAATACTAACTGCTACTTATTACCTGTGTGAGTTTGGCAATTCAATTTAAATGGACCTCAGTTTCCTCCTCAGTTAAATGAGGAGGTTGGACTAAATAATGAGCCTGTGGTATTTTCCTTTATTCTCTACTCAGATGCCCCACTGTCATCTGCCATTCAATATGTTTCAAGGTAACATCATCCATCCTCTTCCCTTCCCAAACCAGCTTCCCTTCCCAATCTCCCCATTTCTGTCAAGGGCACCGCCCTTCTCCAGGTCTGCAGGTTCCAAAATGCAGAGTCATCTCTGACTCATCTCTTTCCTTTGTCCTCTAGATCCAGTCAGACACCAAAGCCTATTGAGCTTTCAAAATAATTGCTTTTGGTCTCATCTCTCCCTCCTCATTCCCCCTGTTGTCATCTTGACCCTGATCCTTATTACCTCACATCTAAATGTCAACAACATTCTTCTCACAGGACTTGATGTTTTTGGTTTCTTTTTATTCCATCCCATCCTATGTACACAGATGACTATCAATACATACTGCTGAATGAGCTTTCATCATAGGACCTTCTGCTCCATAACCTATAAATGGCTCCCTACATCTTTCATTGAAAGCCTGCAACCTAAGGTGGTGTGATGTACTGGGAAGAGCACAGGTTTTGGAATCAGAAAACCTGGGATCGAATCCTAGCTTTGTCACTTCCTACCAATGTGACTTTGGGCAAGTCACTTAACCTCCCTGGGCCTCAGTTTCCTCCAATGTAAAATGAAAGTATTAGCCTAGATGATTTATTTATTCATTCATTCATCTATCTATCTATCTATCTATCTATCTATCTATCTATCTATCTATCTATCTATCTATCTATCTATCTATCTATTTTTTAGTGAGGCAATTGGGGTTAAGTGACTTGCCTAGGGTCACACAGCTAGTAAGTGTTAAGTGTCTGAGGCCAGATTTGAACTCAGGTCTTCCTGACTCCAGGGCTGGTGCTCTATCCACTGTGCCACCTAGCTGCCCCCTAGATGATTTATTAGGCCCCTTATAGTTCTAAATTGATATTCATAGGGCTATTCTGAATCCATGCGACTGTATCTCCCACTATGCCCAATGGCTGTAGTTAGGACCCTCAGCTGCAGTGTTATGTGTGCCCTTCTTTGCTCCTGCTGTTTCTCTAACCTGAAATGCCCCCTCCATCTCCTCATTGGCAATTTAATTCAGTTCTGATTTATTAAACACCCACCATGTACAGGAGATTGCCATAGCTACTAGGGCTATGGGAGATACAACATCTAAATTTTCTAAGGTACAGTCTTCCAACATCCATGCTATTCTCCTACTCAAAAAACTATAGGATGTCCTTTTTTTTTTTTTTTTTTGTGGGGCAATGAGGGTTGAGTGACTTGCCCAGGGTCATACAGCTAGGAAGTATCAAGTATTTGAGGCCAGATTTGAACTCAGGTCCTCCTGCATCCTGGGCCAGTACTTTATCCACTGTACCAACTAGCTGCCCCTACTCAATAAACTATAATGGCTCCCTAGTACATCTAGGATCAAATATAAAATCCTTTGTTGAACATTTACATCTCTTTATAACCTGCCTTTTTTCTACTTTTCTAGATTTCTTATACTTTACTTCCCCAGACAAATTTTATGATCCAGCTACATTAGTCTATTTGTTGTTGCTCAAAAATAGCATTCCATCTCTGTACCTCTACATTGGTCTAGACTGTTCTTATTCCTCACCTCTATCAGCTTTTCTGGCTTTCTTTAAAACTTTTAAGTCAAATGCCACCATTTGCAGCCAGACTTCCCTACCTCCCCCCAGCCACTAAAGTCATTATCTACCTACCTATCTTGTATATACCTAGGTATTTACATGCTGTCTCCCCCATTAGATTGTAAGTTCTTTGAGAGCAGTGATTGGGTTGGGGGGGGTTGCCTTTCTTTTTATCCTCAGCACTTGACATAGTACCTAGTACTATAGTACATAGTAAATATTTAATAAGTGCTTTTTTGACTCCAAATCCTCTCTACCTTCCAAGGTCCCAATCAAGTTCTCCCTTGAATAGTCCAGCCCACACAAGCCATAACACTTCTCAGAGTTCCTCCAGCATGTAGAGTTTGTGTTCCATAGTTTAACATTCAATCATACACATTCTATTATTGTTCTCTGATTGCTTTGTGAGTGTACACCATGAGTGTATACTTGACCAGACCCTAAGCTATTTGATTTGTAGACTGCATCTTTCTTCCTTGTTACTCCACAGTGCCTGACACAGACTTGGGCACACAGATAACCGTCAATACATGCTTATTGACAACTTTTACCCTGTAGGGTCTTCCAAACTCCACTCTATCACCTTCCCCCAAAACAAGATTCAAAATATTATTCCCTGACCCTTCCTTTCAGGTTCAGACAGAAATAGGATCATAGGTTTAAAGCCCGAATGGTCCTTAGAGGTCATCTACTTCAATACCTTCATTTTTCCAAAATAACTTTTATTGTTGTGTTTCATTTGTATATCAGTCATTTCCGGAAATCTCTGCTCTTGCCTTCTGAATTCAACCCTTCTTGTAACAAAGAAAAACAGTTAACTAAAAATATCCAAATACAGTGATAATGAAAGCAACATTGTACCCTAGTGGTCTCCTCCATCCCCTCTGCCAAGAGAAGGGAGGTAGGTTTCATTATCTCTAGTATCTTTATTGTATTTTTGTTTTGTTTTGTTTTGTTTTGTTTGAATTTTTGCAGGGCAATGAGGGTTAAGTGACTTGCCCAGGGTCACACAGCTAGTTAAGTGTCAAGTGTCTGAGGCTGGATTTGAACTTGGATACTCTGGGTACTCCTGAATCCAAGGCCAGTGCTTTATCCACTACGCCACCTAGTTGCCCCTCTTTATTGTATTTTTAAACTAAATTTTATGTTTAAATTAACCATAGTCTGTTTTCTCTCACTCCCCATGTCCCCTACTCCCCAGTGGAAAAAGAAAGAAAAATAAAGCTCTTGTAACATGTATCTAGTCTAACAAAACAAAATTTCCTGCCTTGGCCATGCTTTCAAAACATATCTCCACCTGTACTCTGAATCCATCACTTCTATTAGGAGGTGGATAGCATGCTTCATCAGAAATCCTCTGGAATCTTGTCAACTTTTTGTTTTGTTTTGTGTTTGGGTTTTTTTTTTTTGGTGAGGCAATTGGGGTTAAGTGACTTGCCCAGGGTCACACAGCTATGGAATCTTGATTGATCATTGTGTTGATCAGAGTTTGTAAGTTTTTCAAAGTTTTTTTTACTTTAAATATATATTTTTTAGTTGTACAAATTGTTCTGGTTCTGACCACTTTTCTCTGTCTCAGTTCATATAGGGTTTCCCTGGTTTCTCTGAAACCACTTCCTTCATTGTTTCTTACATCACAATAGTATTCCATTACATTTATATGCTACAACTTATTTAGCCATTCTCCAAATTGATGAGCCTGCCCTTCAGTTTCCAGTCCTTTGCTGGAAAAAGACCTGATTTTTGCACACGAGTCCTTTTTCTTTTCCTTAGATTCCTTTTAAGTTATCAGCCTATTTTCAGTGTCATTGGATTAAAGGGCAGGCACAGTGACTTTGAGGACACAGTTTGAAATTGCTTTCTGAAATGGTTGGACCAGTTCACAGTGTATTGGTTAATATATATGTTTTCCCATAGCCTTTCCAGCATTTGCTTTCTTCCTTTTTAAAAAAATCAACTTTACCAATATGATGGATGGGTATACAACCTGCTAATTTTACAAGAAAAGAAACCAAAGCCCATAGAGGTTGCGACTTGTCCATGTAATAAGTGGTTGAGTGTCGGGGTCTCGGGCCAATGCCCTAACAATGGGGGTTGAGGATTGGAGACGATTGATCATTGACACATCAGCACCACATTATGTGTGAAACTGTGTGCACTTGATTATCCAGGATAGCCCAGTATTTATAGCAAAAACCCACAAAGTTAATCAAATAAAATCTCTGCAAGAATAATTCTAGAGAATAAGAGTAATCTTTCAACCTTTCAGTCTTCACCTGTCAGAACTTCTAGGCTTTAACAGAGCGAGGTTTGTACAGCTGAGTGTTCGGACCCCTGGGAGGCCAACCAAGCATTGTCTCAGGAATTCAGGCCTTGACCACGGCCCAAGCATGGGGAGGAGGAACTCAGTCAGAGGGGCAACAGAGAGCCTCGTGGGTTCCCCAACAGTTGAGCTGGGATTTGAACCCAGTTTCTCTGACTTCAAGCCCATCCCATTCACCATATTATGCTGCTATTCCATGCATTAGGAGCTCTCTGGGCTATGTATTTTGAGAATGTAATAGAGGAGAGTCCTGAAGTAGGTATGATGCTATGCTGGGTGAGTTTTAAGGCCCCTTCTACTTCTGGAATTTAATACTGGTTGGGAACTGGGGAAGGGGGGAATTCTAAGATCAAATACTTCAGTAGCTCCCTCTTTCCAACTGAGTAGAGTTCAAACTCATCCTGGCATTTAAGACCCTCCATTATCTTTTTCTACCTTATCTTTTTTATTAGGCAGTGAGGAGGGAACTAGGTTTGTAGGTCCATTTAGTATAAAGGACTCCCAGGGATGAACCTCTCCCAGTGCAGATCAGTACCTGTTCTTCAAATGATAATCTTAGAGAGTTGCCTGCAGCACCAAGAGGTCAATGAACTTACCCAAGATTCAATGGCTAGCATGAGTCAGGGGTAGGACTTGAATCCACATCTTCCTCATTTTGAATCCAGCTCCCTATTCATTCCTGCACTCTGCTTCTCACCACATCACCTTTCCCATCTTACCTCATACCACTCATTGTAGTTTCCAATTAAAAGCTGTGACTCTCTAGTCTTTTCCCACCTTTAAGTTGTTCTTTGTTATGCCTATAATATTTACCTCTCACTTTTTTTTAGGTTACTTACCATGAAAATTTATTACCTTTTGTAAGCCCTTTAAATTTTTTCTCAATTATGTGTAAACAAAAAATTTTAACATTCATTTAAAACATTTTTTGAGTTTCAAATTTTCTCCCTCTCTCCTCCTCTTCTCCCCCTTTGAGAAGGCAAGCAATTTGACATAATTTATACATATGCAGTCATGCAAAACTTCTCCACATTAGCCAAGTTGCAAAAGAAAACACAGACAGAAAAAAAAAAGAAAAATAAAGAAAGTTAAAAAATAAATTCTTCAATCTGCATTTAGATTCCATCAGTTCTTTCACTGGAGGTAGGATGGCATTTTTCATCATAAGTCCTTTACAATTGTCTTGGGTTAATTGTATCAATCAAAATATCCAAATAATTCACAGTTGATCCCTCTCACTTTTCATCTGTTAAATTCCTACCCAGTCTTTAAAGCCCAGCTCAAAAAACCAAACCAAACCAAACCAACCAACCAACAAATGAATGAACTAACAAATAAACAAATAAATAAATAATGAGGAAACAAAAAACAAAAACAAAAAGCCCAACTCAAAAGCCACCCCCTCCACTTGTCTTGTCTGCCCTCACCTCCACTAAAGCTGGTAACAACTCCCCACTCCAATCTCACCAGGTGCTTAGTTTTTCAATATACTTAATTATGGTTATTTTTGTGGGAGTATGAGTCCCCTGTTCTCCTAAAGTAGCAACATGGCATGGTGGGAAGAGAGTTGGCCTCAAAGCCATGAAAAACTGGGGTCAAGTCCTTCCTCTGAAGCTTGTGGGTTATAGGACAAGTTATTTCTTGGCACCCCAGTTTCCCTATCTGTAAAACCAGGATACTATGGTACAATTTTGTGGGGTTGTCATGAGAATCAAATGAGATATGTAAACTGCTCTGTGAAAATTTTAAATATTATTTTAAAATTATTTTTTCATTTTTTTCCCCAGGGCAATGAGGGTTAAGTGACTTGCCCAGAGTCACACAGCTAGTTAAGTGTCAAGTGTCTGAGGCCGGATTTGAACTCAGGCCTCCTGAATCCAGGGCCAGTGCTTTATCCACTGCACCACCTAGCTGCCCCTTATTTTTTATTTTTTTATTGATTTTTTTGTATTTATATCACCTTCATTTACAATTATATCCCCCTTCCCTCTCTTTCCCCCAAAGCCATCTCTTTTGACAAAGAATAAGAAATAGAAATCAATTCAGCAAAACCAACTAACCCATCAACCAAGTCTGATTATATATTCGATCTTCCATACCCACAGTACCTCCCTTCTTTGCAAGTCTTAAAAAGCACCATAGAAATGTCAGCTATTGTTCCAGTATAATCTTGGACAAGTCACTTCCTTTCTCTGGTCCAAAGTTTGCTCATTTGTGAAATAAGGAAGGATGGCTCAGATGATCTCTAAGATACCTTCCTGCTGTAACTGTGTATGAATGTATGGCCTCCCAACAGCAAAAGACATGACTCTAGCTCTGTTTCAACTATAAAATATGCAAGGCAGTCTTTTGTGTAGCTGGCCACCTCCCAGAGGTGCTCAGAGGAAGGTTCCCCCCTGTTTCAAAATATCTCCCCTATTTAGGCAAGAAACAGCCTCAAATTCATTCCTTTGGATTAAACATTGCCATAGGTTCCCCTTCAAAAATAAGAACACCCTTGTTATTTGTGTGGTTATTAACAACTTAGTAATAGTCTAAAAGATCCATTGAGAAGGCAGCTTGTTGTAGTAGGAAAAAATACTGCCCATCAGAGGACCTCATCTTAGATTCCACATCAGCTGTTTACTGTGTGACCTTAAGCAAATCACTGTCCCTCCTTATCAAGGCCTCTTCATGTGTGAATTGAAGGTCAAACTGGCCCTCAAGATCTCTATCAGCTCCGATGTTCTATGAGCTTCCTGGACAGCAAGAGCCTGTGGTCGATTTAGGGTACAGGTGACAGAGGTAGTTAAGAAGGTAAGTGGGGGCAGCCAGATGGTGCAGTGGATAAAGCACTGGCCTTGCATTCAGGAGGACCTGAGTTCAAATCCAACCTCAGACACTTGGCACTTAGTAGCTGTGTGACCCTGGGCAAGTCACTTAACCCTCATTGCCCCGAAAAAAAAGAAAAGATGTTAAGTGGTGGGGGGAAGAGAACAGGTGGAGAGACATCTGAAGTCTAGGCTTCTAGGCAGAAATCTGGTTCTAATGAGCTTCCAGAATTATGCAGGAGGAAAACAACACCTATAATAACTTACAGAGAGCTTCACTGGGGCCTAGGGGCCCCAAAATTGGGGGGGGGTAATAATGACACCTAATGCATCAGAGGTAGTTATGGCTGGTTGCAGACAATCTGTTACAATTTTTCCTTTGGCAGCCTTGAAAAATAACCCCATATCAAATCCAAGCTTGGTATAGAAATATGTTTGGTTTTTAAATTTCTTTTTTAAAGACCCAGAGAGTGAAGTCCATGGATAGCTCATGCATAAGGTGGGGAGTGTGGGTAGGGGCATGGGTGTCAACCTCCTCCCTCCCCCCAACACACACACACACACACACACACACACACACACACACACACACACACACCTTAAACAAGGTCTTGTTCCACCTTGTTAACTATTGCACACTTGCAGCCGCACTTCCTGCCATCGGGCCACCTTCCCTCAGGAGAAATGCCAACCCTTTAACTCACTCCCTCACTCCCCATCGCAGCAGTACCGCTGAGAAGGGAGACACCCATCCGCAGATAACCATCGCCTGCTTTTGCAACAGGCTGAAGATCTTAGCTGGCAGAGGCATTAGTGGCAGGTCGTCTGAGGATGGTTAACTTGGGGTGCCCTGAGCTGCTCCGCTAGTGGGGATCCCAAGGGACCTCCAGCCAGTGCTCTCTCACTTCCATCCTCACCACTTGGGCCAGGGCTCAAACCCCTGAGAAAATGGGCTCGGGAGAGAGCTGAGAGTGCAATTAAATCAGGCGCTGGGATCGTGCAACTGGGACGCCGCCTGCACTGGCTCAACAGGGATTCCTTCTTCCCCAGCCAGAAGTCACCGTCGTTGTGGCTGCTGCTTTCAGACCGAAATTAACTGAAGCCGAGCAGGCCCGGGTGGTGCCGAGCCGGCCGTCGGGCCCAGATCCGGAGCCCCGTCGGCTCCAGGAAGGCCCCAGCTTGTCCCGACAGGACGAAGCAGGCAGGAGGGGAAGTCTAGGAAGGCGAGCGCTGGAGTCTGATTCCTCCCCCTCGAGGGAGGCCCACCGCCAGCTGCGAAGATGATGGAACAGGTGTTTAAGGGGGACCCCGATACCCCGCACTCCATTTCCTTCTCGGGCAGCGGGTTCCTCTGCTACTATCAGGTGGGGGCCGTGGATGCTTTACGAGACCTGGCGCCCCGCATGCTGGATACTGCCCATCGCGTGGTCGGGACGTCAGCCGGCTCCGTGGTGGCTGCCCTGACCGTGTGCGGCATTGGCATGAGTAAGGAGTTTATTCTGCTTTCCCTACACCCCTGGTGAATCCCCTGGCAGGCAGCCTGGCACAAGCCTGGCTCTGGCTGCCAGCAAAGCACTCCAGAGTAGGCATTGGGGAATTGGCGATTAGAAGAGGGGTTCTGAGCACATTCCAGTAGGGGACTGGGCCGGAAGGGGCTCCTGCCTCTGTCTATTAGTTTGGGCAAATGACTCCTTCTGCCTCTGGCTTTCCCATACATAATGGAGATAACACATGCTGGCTTCCAGGAGAGACCTTATAAATGAGGGCAACAGTAGCACAGCTTTAGGACCGGAAGGGACAGAAGAGGTTATCTACTCCCACCTTCTCCTCTTACAGATCAGGAAACTGAGGCCCCCAGGGATTAAAAAGTGACTTTGCCTAAAGTTGATGGTATCATGGACAAGAGTTTGGAGCTGAAGGATATGTGTGACTTTAGGCATGTCACTAGACCTCTTGGTCTCAATTTCCTTATCTGTAAAAAGAATGGGGGGGGCGGCTAGGTGGCGCAGTGGATAAAGCACCGGCCCTGGGTTCAGGAGTACCTGAGTTCAAATCCGGCCTCAGACACTTGACACTTACTAGCTGTGTGACCCTGGGCAAGTCACTTAACCCCCATTGCCCCGCAAAAAAAAAAAAAAAAAAAAAAAAGAATGGGCTCAAGTCCCTGCTCTTTCACCAACTAGTTTTATGATCCAGGGCAAGTCATTTGCCCTCTTAGTTTCCTCATCTGTAAAATTAGTTGCTTGGACCAAGTTCCCTTCCAGTTCTAAATCTATAAAATGAGTGACAGAGATGGGATTTGAACGCAGGTCTTCTGATTCCAAATCCAGCAGTTTTTTCTTTTCTTTTCTTTTTGGCAGGGCAATGAGGGTTAAGTGACTTGCCCAGGGTCACACAGCTAGTAAGTGTTAAGTGTCTGAGGCTGGATTTGAAATCAGGTCCTCCTGAATGCAGGGCCAGTGCTTTATCTGCTGCCACCTAGCTGCCCCCCTCCAGCATTCTTTTCACTGAATTTTACTGAGAGTAGGAAAGGATTTCAGGGATTAGCTAATCTAGGGTTTCCCTCAACCAGAGAACCTTGGAACACCTCAGAGCTTGTCATATTTCTATGATCATTTGATTGAAAGATGAAATAGACCATAGATATTGGCTAGGCATACCATCTTGGGGCAGCAAGGTGTCAGAGTGGATAGAACACCAGGCCTGCAGTCAGAGGACCTGAACTGAAATGTGGCCTCAGGCACTTACTAGCTATGTGAGCCTGGGGGAATCACTTTTTTTTTTTTAGTGAGGCAATTGGGGTTAAGTGACTTGCCCAGGGTCACACAGCTAGTAAGTGTTAAGTGTCTGAGGCCGGATTTGAACTCAGGTCCTCCTGACTCCAGGGCCGGTGCTCTATCCACTGCGCCATCTAGCTGCCCCAATGGGGGAATCACTTTACCCTGTTTGCCTCAGTTTCCTCATCTGCAAAATGAGCTGGAGAAGGAAATGGCAAACCACTCCAGTATCTGTGCCAAGAAAACCCCAAATAGGGTCAAGAATATAGTCAGATATGACTGAACAACAACAAAAGTCCAACTCCCCAGTATTTCCTTATTTCCTTTTTCTGAACAGGGTTACTAGGTAGACCTGAGGGGGGAGGATTTAGACATAATATTTCCTGATTTCAGAACGGCATTTGATATATTCCTATAGAGACAGCCACCTGATGCAGCGGATAGAGCCCTGAGCTTAGAGTCAGGAAGACAGTTCAAATTCAGTTCAAACATTTACTGTGTGACTTTGGGCAAATCGATTTAATTACTGTCTGCCTCAGTTTTCTCAACTGTAAAATGAGAATCATAAGAGCATCTACCTCATAGGGTTGTTGTGAAGACAGACGAGGTGCTATTTATTTGTAAAGTACTCCGCACAGGGCCTGGCACTTAAATTCTTGTTCACTTTCCCCCTATATCCTTGGGGATAAATTGAAGAGATGTGGACTAAATGAGAGTATAGCCCAGTGGATTTGGAACTGGTTGAAAGGCTAGATTAAGAAAAAAAAATAAGAGGGGGCAGCTAGGTGGCTCAGTAGATAAAGCACCAGCCCTGGAGTCAGGAGGACCTGAGTTCAAATTCAGACTCAGACAGTTGACACTTATTAGCTGTGTGACCCTGGGCAAGTCACTTAACCCTCATTGCCCCCCTCCCCCCGACAAATAAGAGTGATAGAAGGAGATAGACCAAAAGGATGTCCCCAGAGATTCTTCTTTAGAGCTCAGGGCTGGCTAACCTTTTTATCAGTGACTTGGATGACTGCATGGAGAGAATACCCATTATATTTATGAATGATGTGAAGGTGGGAGGGATAGCTAACATATTGGATGATCGATTTAGAATAAAAAAACATACTTGGTTCAAACAATGGAAATAATTGAAAAAGTTCAAACTCAATAGGGATTACTATAAAGTAATTTTAATTGGGTCAAAAAAATCCATTGCACAAGTAGGGGAAGGTAACCTGTGTGTGTGTGTGTGTGTGTCTGTGTTCTTGAAACTTGCTATCAGTCAATAGTGTGCCATTAGCTGAGAAAGCAAATGTAATCTCAGACTGTATTAATAGATGCATAATGCCTGGAAAAAGGAATGTAAGACCCATCCTGCTCTGCCCCAGTCAGACCATATCTAAGGGTACTTAGTGTAGTCCTGGTTGCTTTGTCTTAGGCAAAACATTGACAACCTGGAGTATCTTCAGAGGAAGGTATCTTAGATTGTGAGGGGGCTGAAATGTACAAAATCAGAGAGTTGGTTGGAAGAACTAGGTACGGCTAGCCTAAAGAAAAAACTGAAGGGGGACATGAAAGCTGTCTTTAGGTATTTCAAGAGACTCAACTTGTTTTGCTGGGTTCCAGAGGGCAGAACTAGGAACAATGGGTGGAATTGGGAAAGAGGTAGATTTAATCTTGATGGAGTCATTAAAGTTATTCCAAATTAGAAGTGTGTCAGACCTGCTTGGCTTTTTCAGGAGATGGTACCTTCCCTATTTGTGGTGATCTTCTGAATCTGGATGACCCACTGGCTGGGCATGTTGAAGGAGATTCTTACACACGTATAAGTGAGATGAGTTGGACTCTGTGGTCCCTTCTAATTGTGAGAGCCTGTGACTCAAACTGTGTATATTGATAGCACCCATACAAGCTCTTCAGGGTTAGGGGAAGGGAAGAGGAGGAAGGGAAGATGGAACAACCTTGGGGTAAAGGAAGGTCATGGTGGTATAAAATTGAGGAAATCAGGCCTTTTCACTTGCTAAGAAACAGTGTGTCAAAGTGGCTAGAGAGCTGGTCTTGGACCAGAAGAGATCATTATTCAAATACTCCCCCTGACACATATTTTCTGTGTGAGTGGGGCAGATTTCTTAACCTCTCAGTGCTCTAAGCAATAATAATAATAATAATAATAGCTAGCAAAAGGGGCAGCTAGGTGGTGCAGTGGATAGAGCACCAGCCCTGGATTCAGGAGGACCTGAGTTCAAATCCGGCCTCAAACACTTAACAATTACTAGCTGTGTGACCTTGGGCAAGTCACTTAACCCCAATTGCCTCACCAAAAAAAAAATAATAATAATAGCTAGCACCTACACTGTGCTAGGCATTTTAGAAAGTATTATCTCCATTGAACCTCACAAGCCTGGGAGGAAGATGCTATTATGATATCCATTTTACAGTTGAGGAAATTGAGGCAAACAGAGGTTAAGCAACTTGCTCAAGATCACAAAGCTAGGTGGAATTTGAACTCATGGCTTCCTGACTCTAGGCCCGCCACTCTTCACTCTATTGACTGCACCACCTAGCTGCCTGTCTTTAAAACTTGGCAGAGTTGCAGAGAGGCTGCTGACCCACATTGGTAGAGGGAGCCATGTCATTTGGGAGTCCTTTGCATCAATTGCATTACGGGCTTATACCTATCGTTTCATGCTGGAGATTACTATACTTCATATTTTGATGTATGCATAATTTCAAATTTATTATTTTAAAGAGAAAATGTCACTATATCACTGTTGTAGGAATTGTTTCATGGGACCCCTGTTGAAATCGTGTGGCATCTTAAAGTTCTGTGGAAAGAATTTGAGAAATGTTGATTTACCCTAAGTCCCTTATTTCACATTGTTTAGTTGTTTCAGTCATGTCTGACTCTTCAAGACCCCATTTGGGGTTTTCTTGGCAGAGATACTGGAGTGGTTTGCCATTTTCTTTTCCCCTCATTGTACAGAGGAGGAAACTGAGGCAAGCAGGGTGAAGTGATTTGTCCAGGGTATAGGTGGCTTCGGAGGTCTTTCCCAACTCTCAGAATGCTGTGATTCTTTGAGCTCAGTGATAACATGGGAAATGACTTGGTCAAGATCATATAGCTTAGTAACAGTAGGGTAAGGATTGGAATATATGTCTCCTCTCTTCCGGTGTAGGAATCTTCCCATTGAGTTACACTATATAGTCCTCTCTGTGTTAGGATTTGAGGGGAACTGGGAATGTCGTCCTAATCCCACTGAAATTCTACCACTGGAGAAACATTTTTCTAGATTAGGATTCTGCTTGGCCTCTATTAAAACACAAGGACCCCGGGGCAGCTAGGTGGTGCAGTGGATAGAGCACTGACCCTGGATTCAGGAGGACCTGAGTTCAAATCTGGCCTCAGACACTTAACACTTACTAGCTGTGTGACCCTGGGCAAGTCACTTAACCCCAATTGCCTCACTAAAAAAACCCAAAAAAACCAAAACCAAAAACACAAGGACCCTTGGGAGGGGCAACACTTGAATGGGAAATAATAATAATAATATAACATTTATATAGTTCTCACTAAGTGCTAGGTACCTTACAATTATAATCTCATTTAATCTTCACCATAACCCTGGGAGATAGGTGCTATTATTATCCTCATTGTTTTACGCAGGGTCACACAGCTAATAAATTCCTGAGGTCAAATTTGAATTTAGGTCTTTCTGACTCCATGCTTGACAATCTATCCGTTGTGCCATCTAGATGTTCTCAATTTGCTTTATCAGAACAGCTTATGATAGAAGAGATAGAAGCTGAAATCACTGGGCACTTGGTAGAGCTGTAGGGTGGCATGTAGAGTGGCAAGAACACTAGATTTGCAGTAAGAGAACTGGGGTTCAAATCTCACTTTTACTACTTACTACCTGTGGCACTTTGGCCGAGGCACTTAATGTCTCTGAGACTCAGTTTCCTCATCTGAAAAATAGGGGGCTTGGACTATATGGCTGTGAAGTTCCCTTTTAATTCTAAATACAGGGTGTTCCAAAAATCTCAGTGTAACTTAAAGCCTTAACAGCTTTAAAACACATATAATATATATATATATGCATGCATGTTTATACATATGTGTATATACACCTATACACATATGTGTGTGTATGATACATGTATGTATATGTGTATGCATATTTATACATATAGCTCTATAGATCTATATAGATCTCTCTCTCTACTATGATCTAAGTCTTAATCCTGGGTTTGCAATTTACTGTGTTATTTTGGGCACGTCTTTTTTCCTCTCTAGGTTTCAGTTTCTTGGTCTATAAAATGAATGGGTTACATTTAATAGATTTTTTTTTTTTGTGGGGCAATGAGGTTTAAGTGCCCTGGGTCTCCCATCCAAGTACTAAGGAGACCTAACCCTGCTTAGCTTCCATGATCAGACGAGATCGGGCGGGTTCAGGGTAATATGGCCATAGACACAGTTAGTAAGCGTCAAGTGTCTGAGGCCACATTTGAACTCAGGTCCTTCTGAATCCAGGGCCAGTGCTTTATCCACAATGCTACCTGGTTGCCCCTTAATAGATTCTTCTAGCTCTAGCTCCTGCGATCTTAATTGATTTAAGAAATTAATTTCTTGCTATGAACAAATCACTGTGTGAGGTGTTGACTGGGATCTTAAAGGCTACCAACAAACAAGGGGTTTCTGCCCATAAGGAGTTTACCTTTCACTAGGGAGATAGAACACAGATCAGTAAATACAAAGTTAACTGCAGAGAAGGGATCCCGGAAGGCTCAAAGTGGAATGCCTTAGGCTGCCAAGAACAGAGAGATCTCTCAAAAATCCATTTTCCACATTACATGAGTATGTGGCCAGTAGCATGAGGTGACAAACTCGAACTAATGTAACTGCTAAAAAATAAAAGCTGGGCAATGAGGTGTGGTGGAAAGATCTCTGGCTTGGGAATCAAAAGATGTAGCCTCCAGTTCTAGTGCTGATATTTCCCAGCTGTGTGCATGTGATCATGGACAATTTAGAAGGCTTCTGGTAGGAGGGGGCCCCTGGCTGGAGAATGGGAGAATGCTAAGAATCGTTAAGAGTGAGAAGGGACAGGACAGCTAGGTGGCGCAGTGAATAAAACACTGACCCTGGATTCAGGAGGACCTGAGTTCAAATCTGGCCTCAGACACTTGACACTTACTAGCTGTGTGACCCTGGGCAAGTCACTTAACCCTCATTGCCCCCACCAAAAAAAAAAGTTAGAGGGGAGGAGTTTTTGCAATCCAGGCACACAGAGAGAGACGGGGATGCTGAGTTCAGTCTACTTTGACTGGAATTTAGAATGTGTGGAGGGGAAGCCTGGAAAGGTTGGAGCCAGAATACAGAGGATTTAAGATGCTGTGGTGATGAGACAGGAGGTGTTGACAAGAAGAGAAGGGGGAGCATTTAGTGAATGCCAAAGACAAATTTAACTTCCAGTCTTTTGGGGGATCAGCCTTGTTTACTCTTTAGATTTTAGAGAGATTTTGGGAGGGTTCTCATTGAAGAAGTAGGGATGAGAGTGGGGAGCAGACTGGGGGGCATTGAGAGGCCTAGGGGCTTGCCTTCCGCCTTCCTGCCTCCAATGTGGATCCTCTCTGCCCACCTTGTCAAACTACCTTTCTGTGTACAGTTTAGCAAGAATTGAAAAAGAACGGTTCTTTGAACCCCAGTAACCCCAGATTAACACAAGAGACAAAGAGTTTTTTAAAATGTTTATTAAATGGATTTTAATCAAAGGCACACACATATGTATGTATGATTCATTATTTCAGAGATTGGATATAGAACAGGATCCCTATGTCACAATTTCTATGTAATTTCATATATTCCAATATTGCCATTTTATTTCCCTATCAGTCAGTTCTCTTTTTGGGGGGAGGGGGGGCAAGGCAATGAGGGTTAAGTGACTTGGCCAGGGTCACACAGCTAGTAAGTGTCAAGTGTCTGGGGTGAGATTTGAACTCAGGTCCTACTGAATCTATGGCCAATGCTTTATCCACTGCCCCACCTAATTGCCCCATGTCATTTCTCTAGTCATGTCTTTGACAAAGAGGAAACCATTCTTACAGTTCTGTATAATGAAAAGTATACTCTTTCCTAGAGTAATGATGAGGGCTTGTGGTGGCTAGATCTGAGGAGACAAAATTTAAACAACCCAATCTCACAAAAAGAAAATGAACAAGCCGTGGAGGAAATCCCAAAGGAAAAGAAAAAATAATCCCTCTCAGTTCACATTTCTATAGCTCAGCATTATTACAAATCACTTTATGATCTCACAGTAGTTTAGTGAGGTGGACAGGGAAGGAACCGACATCCGCATTTGTAGATGAAGAAACTGAAGTTCATAGAGGTGAAGTGACTTTGCCAAGGACACACAGCCAGTAAGTGTAGGACTGATAAGAAATAGGACTGGAATCCATTTCTTCTGACTCCCTGGCCAGGAGCTGCTTCTGCTCTCCCACGAGTGCCTAGCTCTTATTTTCAGTCAGGAAGGCTTGAGTTCAAATCCTTCCTCAGACACTTGCTAGCTGATCGATCCTGGGCAAGTCACTTAACTTCTGTTTGCCTCAGTTTCCCCCTCTGCAAAATAAGTATAATATTAGCACCTACCTCACAGGGTTGATGTGAGGATGAGAATGAAGACTGGACTGATTTTACTGATTCAGGGCACTCCTGAATAGGAAGCTCTCATCACCAATTCAAGTCTGCCCTTTTCTCTGCAAATTATAGCTTCGGAGAGATTAAGTTTATCACATATGGCTGAACTCAGGCTAATTCTCTAGCCATCACATACCACTGCCTCTTCTTTATTTTATCTTATGAGAATAAAATGATATAAAGCCCTTTGCAAACGTTAAAGCTCAATGTAAATGTTGACTGTTGTTGCTGTTATTATTACCCAAGCCCTTTACTAGTGGTCCACAGCCTGGAATGAGGTGGGATTTAAAGTCCTATTTGGAGCTATCAGACAGTCTGTTCTGTGACTCAGGCCTTGCTGCTGGGGTCACCTTCTCTGGACACTGGTCCCTGCTTGACTCCCTGGGCTAAAGACAGGTGGCACAAATACCAATCCCTCCTTGTACATTGCCACATTATCTAGGCACCACTCCCTCATTGTTCTTACAAACATTTATTATAGGTATGCATTATATGCCACAAAATGTACAAACAGGTAGGGAAGTTATAAAGTTTTGATAAGACAGGGGATAGGCCCCACAAGCGGCTTATCAGGGAGACAAAACACCAACCCAGCTGGAATACACATTTGTGGCTTAGTTGTTTTCAGTCACCTCAGACTCTTCTAGCTCTTTGGGGAAAATCTGGTTCACCATTTCCTTCTCTAGATCACTTTACAGGTAAGGAAACTGGGGCAAACAGGGTTAAGTGACTTGCTCAGGGTCAAACAGCTAGCAAGTGTGTGGAGTCAGGTCTTCCTAACTCCAGGTCCAGCAATCTATTCATTTGGACACCTAGCTGCCCATAATATGTACTACCCCCAGATAAATATGGGAAGTAGGTATCAAAGAAAGTACTGTCCGGGCTCCCAGAAGGAAGGTCATTACTGACCTTGGGCATCAGAGAAGGCTTCCTGGAGGTGAGCCTTTTAAAGGATGGTTAGCTATTCAGCCTGTAGGAAGGGAGAGAAGGAACATGCACTTATTAAGCACCAACTATGTGCCAGGAATCATTCCAGAGGCAGAGAACATGGAATGAAGGCTCTTGCCTGCTTCTGCCTACCCCAGGCTTAGACCACAAGCTCATAGAAAGGAAAGGACAATACACAGAAATAATAAGGGTTCTGATAGTTTCTAAGTTGGCATAGTGGATAGAGTGTTACATTTGGAGTGAGAAAGATGTGAGTTCAAATTCTGTCTCAGATGCTTGTTAGCTTAATGACCCTGGGCATGTCACTTAAACTCTCTGTGCCTGTTTCCTTATTTTTAAAATTAGAGGGTTGGACTTAACCTTCAAAGTCTCTTCCAGCTCCAAATCTATCATCCTATAATCCTGCCTCAGAGATTTACTAGCCGTGCAAAGTCACTTAAATGTTCTCGGCCTCAGTTTCTTCATCTGTAAAGTGGGGATACTAAGAACACATACCTCCCAGAGTTTGAAGATTCATTAAGATAATACATATGGGGAAGCTAGATGGCGCAGTGGTTAAAGCACCAGCCCTGGATTCAGGAGTACCTGAGTTCAAATCCAGCCTCAGACACTTGATACTTACTAGCTGTGTGACCCTGGGCAAGTCACTTAACCCCCATTGCCTAAAAAAAAAAAAAAAGATAATACATATGAGGGGCTGCTAGGTGGTGCAGTGGATAGAGCACCGGCCCTGGAGTCAGGAGGACCTGAGTTCAAATTTGATCTCAGACACTTAACACTTACTAGCTGTGTGACTCTGGGCAAGTCACTTAACCCCAACTGCCTCACCAAAAAACCCCAAAACCAAAACAAAACAAAAAAACCACAACAAAAACAAAAAAGATAATACATATGAATTATATGTTATCATCTAGTACATGGGAAGGGGTGTTGGGAATTGTTAGAGTTTTGTCAGCATGACATCGTGGATAGAATGCTGTATTTGGAATAAGGAAGAGCTGGGTTTGAGTTCTACCTCAGACTCTTGTTCCCTGTAAGACCTTAGGCAAGTCACTTCACAAGTCACTCAGTTTTTTCCTTTGTAAAATAGGAATAATGATAACAGCAGGAGCTGCTCGCTGGACTGTTTCCAGGACCAAATGAGACATTCAATCAATTAACATTTATTAAGCACCTACTATGTGCCAGGCACTGTACTAAGTTCTGGTGATTAAAAAAAAAAAAAAGACAGTCCCTGCCCTCAAGGAGCTCACAATCTAATGAGGGAAACAACATGAAAAACAGATCTGTATAAAACAAGCTATATAAAGGATAAATAGGAAATGATGGAAAGCTTATGCAAAAACATATCAGCTATGATTTTTATTAGGCTGTGCCCTAAGCCCCCAATGCAATCTATTCCGACAAATGTTTACTATGTCCCTAACTAGGCTGTGTATGCACATGCATGTGGTCCAAGAAAGGCCATCCTCAGCCCTCACAGATCTGACCTCTGTAGATAGAGCTGATATAGAAGGAAATGGAGAACAAATGGAAATAGCGAATAACCAAGGGATGAATTAAGTGTCACCAAAAGGAAGGGCCTAAATAACTGACATTTATATAGCCCTTGCAGGTTGACTTAGCTCATTCTCAATTCCTCGTACAACTAAGTTCTTTTATCTCCAAGTTTAATGCCCCTTTGCTACAGTATGATTGTATGGGTGGTGAGGAAACTGAGGTAGATATAGGAAGATCACTTAAGAGAATGGCAGAGTCAAGGGAAGGTTTTTTAAAGGTGGATAAGACCTAGACTTTCTTGTAGACAGTGGAGAAAGATTTAAAAATGTGATAATGAGGGAATGGTTAATAGGACAAACTCTTTTAAAAAAAATACAATAAAGATTTATTTGTTACTATGAGCACCATTCTTTTATTTAAGGAGTATAAAAAAGAGCAGCAAGTCAGATTTGGTTCACTGTGACAATTTGCTGCCCTCTGCTATAGAACAATACCATTTAATGAATATTGATTCAAAACTAAAATCCTAGCAACTCTATCCACTCATGTGATGCTAAAAAAGCTGGAGAACATAATGAAACCACACTTCCTGGGTCAGCTATAAGTTTATGCTACTTAATCTCAAATGGGCTCTCACCATGGGAAGACAATGCTTTTATACCTCCTTTATTGATTCACTACCCTACTTATAGCAGTTTATCCAAAATTTTTCTTTCCTCCCCTCCCCCATCAAATTCCTCAAACTTCCCATGGTTGCCTTTGTCCAAACCAAAGTGAAAACCTTGCCTCATATTTCACTGAAAAAAATGATGCCATTCAATTGAGACCTGAATTAATATTTCTCAAAAAACCCTCACCTCTTCTGAACTTCTCTATTATTGTTAAGGTTAGCATAATTCTCCCAATCACCTAGGTACTATAATAGGACAAACTCTTGATGGAGCTAGCAGGGCATGGTATGGGGGCTTAAAAGGATGCCCTGGGCACATTTTTTGGAAGAGCCTTTTGTTAAACATTTGCCAGCAGTCCACCGTGAGGACAAGGTAGGGTTAACCTTGGAAAGAAGAACCACCTCTTCCTCAGATGATAGAGTAAAGGGCTTGTAAAGATGTTGAGGAATTTTGAGCTAGAGAATAGGGAAGATATGGGAGTCCTTGGGTGGCTTTGGCTGAGAAGGGAATGGAGTGGCATAGGGAGTTTGAGGTTAGAAGAGAAAGTTTGGAGCCGTGGGGAGCAAGATAGAGATGCAGCTCAGACTAGAGGTCCAACCTAATGCAGCTAAAAGGTAGTGATTAAGTGCCTACTATGTGCAAGGTTCTGAGGATAACAAGATGAAAAAAAAAGACAGCTGTCCTCAAGGGACTGAGATTCAATGGGTGGGGGAGAGGGGAACATAACAAGTAAATAAATAAGTATGTCAAACTTTGAAAATTAATGGCCAAAGAGCCACAGAACTTATGGAATAGCTGTTAATTCTGAGAATACCAAAGATGTTATATCATAGAGGTTATACCAACTATTAAACTTTGAGAAATAAAATAAAATAAAACCAAAGAGCTAACAGTGGTTATAAGCAACAAGACATTCTTTATTCCATTGGAGAAGGGAAACTAGACATGCATACTCAGGGTCTGCTCTAGGACTGAGCAGAACCAAGGAAGTGAGGCTAAGCTTTGATAGATGTAGTCTTTTTTTCCTTAAAAGTATTTTATTATTTTCTTTTTTTTTTGTGGGACAATGGGGGTTAAGTGACTTGCCCAGGGTCACACAGCTAGTAAGTGTCAAGTGTCTGAGGCCGAATTTGAACTCAGGTACTCCTGAATCCAGGGCCGGTGCTTTATCCACTGCGCCACCTAGCTGCCCCCGTATTTTATTATTTTCCAGTTACATGTAGAGATAGTTTGCAACATTTGTTTTTATAAGATTTCTAGTTTCAAAATTTTCTCCCTCCCTCCCCTCCCTGCCCCCCTTACCAAGACAGCGAGTAATCTGATATAGGTTATATATATACAATCACATTAAACATATTTCTGCATTAGTCATGCTGTGCATGAAGAAGATATAGTCTTGGTTGGATAAGGTGCTGGGCAGTGAGATGTAGCCATAGCAATTAGGGGCAACAGCAACACTGGCAAGTTTGCCTTGTGACAAAAAAGCCTACTCATAACAGGGCTTCATGATCAGAATGTGGTTCCTGCAGGTGCTTGTCTGAGCTCAGGGGCCACCTGGGGTTGGTTTGAGCCAATTCTGTGATTTAGCTGCAGCAGAGTTCATCCAGAGAGTGAGTGCAAAGGATTGTTGTTATGTCAAACTCAGGGCACAGCTTGCTTTTTGGGTCTTACTTCTGGAAAAAGGGTATCTTCAAATAGTAAAAAGAGGAGTGAAAAGAAAGGTCTTGGCATGGAGATCCCAATAAGCAGATGTAGATATGATTAAATGAGCAAGGAGAGAGCTCTAACATCTTGAGGGAATTAGCAAAGATTCCCTATAGATTGTGTTTGAGCTGAGCCTTGGAAGAAGCTAGGAATTCTAAGAGGCAGTGATGGATGGAGTATTGCCTGTGATGGGGATGAATATTTGCCTGTGCAAAAGTTGTGGAGGCCAAAAATGGAATGCTAAGTTCAAGGAACAGCAAAGAGGTCTATGTGCTGGAACCTAGCATCTGTGAAGGTGAATAATCTGAAACAAACCTTTATGGGCAGATGGGAGGGCTTTTTGAAGGACTGAATGTTCAGCTGAGGAGAGATAGAGTGGGTGTAAAATGCTTTGCAAACCTTTAAACTTTACATGGGCAACTAGTTGGCTCATTGGATAGAGCCCTGGGCTTGGAATCAGGAGGACTCATCTTCATGAATTCAAATCCAGCCTCAGATACTTATTAGTTGTGTAACCTTGAGCAGGTCACTTCACCCTGTTTGCCTCAGTTTTCTCATCTATAAAATGATCCTGGAGAAGGAAATGGCAAACCATTTGAATATCTTTACCAAGAAAACCCCAAATGGGGTCACAAAGAGCCAAACACAGCTAAAAACTACTTAATAACAACAAGCTTTACATAGATGTGATGTAAAAATGGTATTAGCTTTGCCCAGAGGTCATAGGGAGCCACTGGAAGATTCTTGAGCAGTGGAGGAACGTGACTGGACTTGTGCTTTAGGATGATGATGTTGGTAGCTGTGTGGAGGATATTTGGGAGGGACTGGAAGTAGTGAGAACAATAAGGAAGCCATTGTAATAGTCCGTGGGATGAGGGCCCTGAACTCTAGTAGGGGTTGTCAGAAAAGGAGGTGGAAATAAGAATCAACAAGACGTGACAGCTGATAGATATGGGGGATGAGGAAGAGCGAAAAGTCAAGGATGACTGAGGTGGCAAACTTGAGTGTTTAGAAGAATGTGGTGCCTTCTACAGAAATAGGGCGATTTGGAGAAAGGAACAGATTAGGGGAGGGGAAAGGGGAAATGAGTTCTGTTTTGGATTTGAGTTTGAAATGTCTAGACTCTGATGACTGACCTCCCTCACTTCCTTTAAGCCCCAATTAAAACCCTCCCTTCTATAGGAAGCCTTCCCTAACACCTCTTAATTCTTTTGCCTTCCCTTTGTTATTTATTTCCTATTTATCCAGGCTTTGTATATCTGGCTTTGTATAATTTGTTTGCATGTTGTTTCTCCCATTAGACCGTAAGCTCCTTGAGGGCAGGAACTGACTTTTGCCTCTTTTTGAATCCCCAGTGCTTAGCACACTGCCTGGTTTAATAAATGTTTATTGAATTGAATTGGTGATGTGGGACTGGAGTTGAGGAGGAAGACTAGGGCTGAATATATATAGCTCTGGAAATTATTTGCATAGAGATGATCATTGAACCCATGGGAGCAGAGATGAACTTGAGAGAGAGAAAATGGCCCAGGACAGAACCTTGAGAATCACTTACAGTTAGGGGAGTGATACGGAGGATAATGCAACAAAGGAGACTGAGAAGGGGTAGTTAGGAGGGAGGCAATCTATGAGAATGAAGTGTAACAAACACAGGGAGAAGAAGGGTACTCAGGAGAATGGAGTTGTCAAGTTGTCAAGAAGGATTAGGACTAAGGTTTAGCAATGAAGAGATCACTGTAAACTTAGAGACAGCAGTTTCAGTCAATTGTAGGGTTGGACCAAAGGGTTAGAAATGAGTAGTGGCGGGGGGGGGGGGGGGCAGCTAGATGGCACAGTGGTTAAAGCACCGGCCCTGGACTCAGGAGTACCTGAGTTCAAATCCGGCCTCAGACACTTGACATTTACTAGCTGTGTGACCGTGGGCAAGTCACTTAATCCCCGTTGCCTAAAAAAAAAAAAAAAAGACAAAAAAAAAAAAGAAATGAGTAGTGGGAGGATAGAAGTAGAGGTAAGGAATGAAGACAGGATCTTCCTTCCTTCCTTCCTTCCCTTTCTCTCTTTCTTTCTTCCTTCCTTCCTTCCTTCCTTCACAACAGTAACAATAGCCATACTAATAGCTAGCATTTACATGGTGGTTTTTTGGTTTTTGGGGTTTTTTTTTTTGCGGGGCAATGGGGGTTAAGTGACTTGCCCAGGGTCACACAGCTAGTAAGTGTCAAATGTCTGAGGCTGGATTTGAACTCACGTACTCCTGAATCCAGGGCCGGTGCTTTATCCACTGTGCCACCTAGCTGCCCATACATGGTGTTTTAAAGTTTGCAAAGTGCTAGGTGGCACAGTGGATAAAGCACCAGCCCTGGATTCAGGATGACCTGAGTTCAAATCCGGCCTCAGACACTTGACACTTACTAGCTGTGTGACTCTGGGCAAGTCACTTAACCCTCATTGCCCCGCAAAATAAATAAATAAAATTTGCAAAGTGCTTTACTCATATGATCTCATTTTACCCTCACAACAACCCTGGGAGGTGAATAAGAAAGACATGGTAGACAGAGAAGATAGCTTGAGGAGATGGTAAGGCCAAGTGAAGGGTTGTTGGATTGGCTGGTGGTTTGGTTTTAAAGTGATGGGGAGACCTGGCCACCATTTATAGGTAGCAGGGAAGAAACCAGTTGGAGCCAGAGAAAGAGGGGTCTGATCAAAGTCTTAAGGGTCTGGAGGAAGAAGACAGGAGATGAGATCCAAAGGCACAAGTAAAGTGATTGGCCTCACAGAGTCCAATTTAGACCTGCTGTAAGGAAAAACTCATTCATTCATTCATTCATTCATTTATTCATCTATCCATCTATCTATCATTTATCTATCTATCTATTTATTTTTGGAAAACTTACTTAGAAAAGAAACGAGAGCCATCCAGAAGTGGAAGGAGATTCCTCTGGAGATTGTGGGTTCCCATCCATCTAAAGGCTTTAAGTCGATGACCACTTTTTGGGTGTGCTGTTATGGGAATTCTGTTTGGAATATGGGTCGGACTCTGTGATGGCTGAGGTGCCTCTTGCAGTTGAAAATTCTGCGATTTTTCCTTTTGTTCCTCTCTGTTTGTCTCTTCTGGGTACATTCCTATTGACAATCTCAGGGTGTGCCCACAGAGATGAAATCACAGCTCCCCAAAGTGTTTCTTTGGTTAAATACAGATGTTCCTTGTTAAAGCCCTTCACCCTTAAGTAGCTGAACAATCCCCTCATTTCCTCTATAGATTTACCACCCACCAACAAAGCATTAGGCCAGATGGATAAGCTGGTCATCCTGGGGCTGAGGTTGCTTTTCATGGAGCAGCTGCACATCTGGGACCCGAGAGCACCTATGTCATTATGTGGGCGATGTTCAGAAGCAAATTAGGTCAACCAAAGTTCTTAATTCCTCATCTATTTTTGAGACACTTGGCCCTGGTTTAGAGAACAAGGCAGTGTGGTCAGTTGGAAAGAACTTTGTTTCTTTGCCAAGTCAGGAAGGAGACTTGGGTTTTAGCCCCAACTCCACTGTTTCTCAGATAAATCACTTTCCCTCTGGGGGCCTCATTTTTCTCCTTTACAAAGCAAGGAAATTAGATTAGAATTAGACTAGAAGGTTCCTTCTGACCCTAATGAAGTGTAAACCCATGCAAAACACCTGTCAAGATCAATTCAGCCTTCTCTTTTTTCATACGTATCCTTAATATGGAGTTCATGCAGCTATAAAATCAAAGTAAAATCACCTCCTCTGACTGGAAATGGACATCAAGAGACCATCCCTGTATTTAACAAAATGCACAAAACAATACCCACAAAGTGGATATTTTCCCTAGAATGCCTTCTTTTTCTCTTCCTTACCTATCTAAATTTTGCCTAATCGTTGAGGCCCAGCTATCACTCCTCAAGTGTAAACCAGAGGGGATGTTTGGCAAATGAGGTGATGTGGCCTTAGGGACTGCATAGCATAATAGATAATGGTGGTGGGGCTTGGAGTCAGGAAGTCATGGGTTCAAATCTTACCTCAGACACTTACTGTGTAACCATGGGCAAATCACTTAACATATTTGTGCCTTGGTTTCCTTATCTGTAAAATGGGGTGGTGGTGGCCCAGATAGCCTCTGGGATCCCTTTTAGCTTCAGATATATGATCCTGTGAACCATCTCCTCCAGGAGCTAATACTTTCAACACTCTAATCTTTATACTAATATTTACTATGTACTAGCTCCTCTTCATCCTTGAAACATGCGCCATTTTTCCCCTTAAAAAGCAAACAAAAAAGACATTCAAAAAAGACCCTTGCTGTTGTTCAGTCATGCCCGACTCTTTGTGACCCCATTTGGGGTTTTCTTGGCAAAGATATTGGAGTAGTTTGACATTTCCTTCTCCAGTGTGTCCCCATTTTACAGATGAAGAATTGAGGCAAATATGGGTTAAGGAACTTGCCCAGAGTCACACAAGTATCTGAGGTCAGATTTGAACTCAGGTCTTCCTGACTCCAGACCCAGTGGTCTCACCACTGAGCTATATAGTTAGTTGCCTCTGACTTCACCCTACCATCCCCTAAAATGATATCTTCTCCATTTCATAGTCTAACTCCTAGAAAAAACCATGTATACTAAATTTCATTCAATTTCTTACCCCACATTTCTCAGCCCGAGTAATCTGGCTTCAAATCCCAGCAGTCCCTAAAACTGCTTCTCAAAGAGTAATCATGATGACAACATCTTACTACTCACTCTTCTTACCTGCTCTGCACCATTTGATGCTATTGCTCATTCTTTTCTCCTCCAGATGTTTTCCTGATGTTTCTTTCTGTTGGCTTTCCTCCCCCATGTGGTGGCTTCTTCTCAACCCTCTCTGCATGGTCATCAGCCTTCTCCTGAGACACTTCTTCCAAGGGAGAGAGTCTTCACAGGCTTTTAGGGCTCAGTAGGATTTAGAAATCATCCAGTCTAATCCTCTCATCTTGCATAGGGGACAATGGAGTCACTGACAGGCTAAGTGACTTGCCCACTGTCTCAAATTATTAGTGCAAAAGCAGGAATTAGAAGCTTGGTCCCAGGGCAGCTAGGTGGTGCAGTGGATAAAATGACCAGACTGGAGTCAGGAAGACTTATTTTTCTGATTTCAAATCTTGCCTCAGACTAGCTATGTGACTCTGGGCAAGTCATTTAACCCTATTTGCTTCAGTTTTCTCATCTGTAAAATGAACTTGTAATGATTGGAATGATGCCACCTACTGGAGACTCGCTGTGGGAAAGTTCTGCCATGAGGAAAATGCCTCAAAGGGCAAGGCCATGTGGCTTTTCCTTGGCGTCAGGAAGTGACATTTGCTCATGGGTGCTGTCTATCAAGGCTACCAGCCAATCAACTTGAGGAGCCTCCTATTTTCTGGGAGGAGACAGGAAGGAGGAAAGAGAGCCTGCTGCGGAGAGCTCTCGCTCTTTTGGGTTCCTTTTGGGTGGTGGTGGCAGAGGACTTCACAGGAAATTTGAGGAAAGATAGGAATGCCAGGCTGTTGCAATTCTGTTCTCAATCTTTTTCTTTCTATTTTTCAATAAACCCATAAAAACCTAAACTTGTTTTATCAGTGATTTTAGTCAGTTTCCCCCAAAACTGGGGGAACAGATTAGAATCCACATTTAGAATCTTAAATTACACAAACTGCATACAAGTATCTTTGCCAGGGGTCTGGTTTCCAAAATGATATGGGAAGGAGTTACATAAGATCCCTTGAAAGAAAAATGAGGCAGCTAGGTGGCACAGTGGACGGAGCTTGGGACTTGGAGTCAGGAAGGCTCGAATTTGAATTCTGTCTCTGATACTAACTAACTGTGTGACATTGGGCAAAGCACTTAACCTTTCTGTATATCTGTTTCCCCATGTGTAAAATGGGTGATAATAGCACCTACCTCACAGGGTTGTTGGAAGGATAAGATAATATGGAAAATGCTTTGTAAACTTTAAAGTATTATATAAACATAGAAATAATAACACAAATAATTACTTCCAATTTGTCCTGTATATATGGCTTGTGTGTGTATATATATATAAATATACACACATTTATATATGCGTGTGTGTGTTCATTTGTTGTCTATCCCATTAGACTGTGAATTCCTTGAGGGCAGAGACTGTCTTTTTTTTTTTTTTGCAGGGCAATGGGGGTTAAGTGACTTGCCCAGGGTCACACAGCTAGTAAGTGTCAAGTGTCTGAGGCTGGATTTGAACTCAGGAACTCCTGAATCCAGGACCAGTGCTTTATCCACTGAGAGACTGTCTTTTACCTCTTTTTGTACCCCCAGCCAATAACGCAGTGCCTGAGGGCACATAGTAGGTGCTTAATAAATGTTGCTTGATTTCCTCATCTAAAAATGGGGAAGATAAACAACAACTAACATTGGATAGTAGATTTAAGGTTTTCTTTTGGTATCCCACTCCACTAGCACAGTGCCTGGCACATAGCACTTAATAAATAATAAATGCTCATTGATTTATTGATTGATTTCCTCATCTATACAATAGCTAACATTTAGACAGTATTTTAAGATTTTCAAAGCATTTTCAATATATTATCTTATTTGACCCTCACCACTACCCTGCGAAGTGGGGACTACAATTATCCCCATTTTAAAGATGAAGAAAGTGAGACCCAGAGAAGTTTAAGGACTTAGCAGGTTCACATAGCTACTTTGAACCCAAGTCAGTCACAAGCCCAAGACCCACCACTCTAAGCACAATGAAATCTTTTCTTATTAGTACTGGTACCACCTTCCCTCTGTGTTGTTGTAAGAATCAAATGAGATCATGACTATAAATTGTTTAGTGTTTGGAAACCATTAAGCTATATAAATGTGAGTAATAATAACAATTAACTCTGTACTCATGTGTTCCTGGGTACTAATGGATTCATAATATGTTATTCCAGCAAAGAACCATGTATTAATTTGATCAGGCACTTTCTGGAAGGGCTGTTAGGGCTGAGTGCCTAATTCCTATAATAGAAAGGTTTCATCCCCTGCTATGGCAGACTGGCAAAGAAATGGTTAGGGCACTGAACTAGAAGGAAGTTGTTGTCCGGTCATTTCAGTTGTGTCTGTCTCTTCCTGACCCCATTTGGGTTTTCTTGGCAAAGATACTAGAGTGGTTTGCCATTTTCTTCTCCAGCCATTTTATGGATGAGGCAAACAGGGTGAAATGACTTGTCCAGGGTCACACAACTACTAAGTATCTGAGGCCTGATTTGAACTCAGGAAGATGAGTTTCCCAGTGCTCCAGCCACTGCACCATCTACCTGAAGACCTGGTTAAAATCCTACCTCAGACACTGATGAGTTCTATAATCCTGAGAACTTCTCTGGGTCTCAGTTTCCTTATATAAAAGGAGAGGTAAAGATTAAATGGCTTTTAGGGTCTCTGGCTCCTATTCTAAGTAAATAGGGAATAGCTAACTTTTTTTTTTTTAAGTGAGGCAATTGGGGTTAAGTGACTTGCCCAGGGTCACACAGCTAGTAAGTGTTAAGTGTCTGAGGCCAGATTTGAACTCAGGTACTCCTGACTCCAGGGCCAGTGCTCTATTCACTGAGCCATCTAGCTGCCCCAGTAAATAGGGAATAAAGGAATAATCACATGAAGCAACCATAAAGACTCTTCATTCCTCCATTTTTGCTAAACAAACACTTTGTTCTTCAAAGTAACTCCTTTCCTCAAATCTTCAATTTATCATGGCTTGGAAGTGACCTTGGGTTTTCTAACACCGTTCCAGGGGCATACAAGGTATACCAGGTATATCCCAAGTAGGAAAGCTTTGAGTATGGATCTAGCAAGGGTACATGTATTGATTGCCCAGGACCAGCCTTGCTAAATTGGAAGAGGGTTAAAGCAGTTGAAGACTTCCCTCCCTTCCTCTGTCCCTCCCTCCTTCCCTCCCTTCCTTTGTCCCTCCCTCCACCCCTCTGTCCCTCCCTCCTTCCCTTCCTTCCTTTCATAGTTTGCAATCTGCTTTGATGGGTACCAGTGAAATTCTAGGTCCTGAAAGAATAGCACTGGGCCTGGAGTCAAGAAGACCTAAGTTCAAATCATGCTTTAGACACTTAAAAGCTGTGTGACCCTGGGCAAGTCACCTCGTTCCCATTTGCCTCAGTTTCCTCATCTGTAAAATAAGGATAATAATAGCACCTACCTCTCAGGGTTGTTGTGAGGCTCAGATGAGATAAAGTTCTTTTAAAAAAAATTAAAGTATAATAATAATGATGATGATGATGATGATGATTTACAGTGTCTTAGTGCCTTCTATCCCCCTTTCTGACACTGCAACTGTCACTATCGAAGCAGATCGTTGGAGGTCTTTAAGTGAAAGTTGGGGGAATAAATTGGAGTATGTGGTTTATGATGTGCCTCCCAACTCTGAAATTGTGTAATTGAGTGTAATTACTGTTTGTACTTAAGGATTATTGGGCATTTTTGTTTTATGGGTGGCCTGGCTGAAGGGTTGGGCTTCTGGTTGGGTGATGAGTCTCTCCTGGATTGAGTCAGTTGGGAATTTGGGAAGTAGACATACTGTACCCCCGGGACCATGGACGTCACTCGAAGCCTTTCCAGCATGATAGAACTAGCCAGAGGTCATAGTCACATTCTCTGGGGCAAGGGTTCTTAACTGTGGATAGATTTAAGGAGGTCCATGAACTTGGACAGGAAAAAAGAATTCTCTATTTTCACTAACCTCAAACTGAAATTTAACGGGTCCTTCATTTTTTTTTTTTAAATAATAGTACCTACCTCCCAGGGTTGTTGTGAGGACCAAATGAGATATTTTTTTTTCTTTTTTTGTGAGGCAATTGAGGTTAAGTGACTTGCCCAGGGTCACACAGCTAGTAAGTGTTAAGTGTCTGAGGCTGGATTTGAACTCAGGTCCTCCTGAATCCAGGGCCATTGCTCTATCCACTGAGACACCTAGCTGCCCCTGGGTCCTTCAATTAAAAAAAAAATGTTATTCTGAGGAGACCAGAGGCTTCACCAGACTGCCAAAGAGGTCCATTGCACAGGACAGAAAAGGTGAGGGCCATGTGCTGCAGGGAAACTTCTTTTAATCTCCAGGCTCTTTGTCTCAGGCTCTCCCTCTGGCATCCAAACAGATTTTTGTCCTGATCTTATTTTTCTTGATTCCCTATTTATCCCAAAGTAACTGCCGTCTCCTTCCATGCCTCTCCCCACTCCAATCACCTCCACTATTCAAGCCATTGCTCTGATTCCCTTCTATCAGCTGCAGGAGGTACCTAGGTGGAACAGTGAATAGATCGATGAGGCCAGAATCAGGAAGACCTGGATTCAAATTCAGACACTTACTGGTTGCGTGACCCTGAGTAAGTTACTTGGTCTCTATTTGCTTCCGTTTCCTCATCTGTAAAATGGAGATAATTATAGCACCTACCTCCTAGGGTTGCTATGAGGATCAAGTGAAATAATAATTGGAAAGCACTTAGCACAGTGACTGGCACATAGTAGGTCCTTTATAAATGTTACCTATTCTTTTTATCCTTATCTAATTTCGATGGTATAAACTCCAGTAAGAATAGATGGCATTTATATAGCACTTTAAGGTTTACTAAAGACTTTACATCCATTATCCCATTTGATAGACACAGTGACCCCGTGAGTGGGCAGCAGAGTATTATTTCTCTCATCTTAACTCTTGTGGGACTCGGTTTTCTTATCTGTAAAATGAAAGGATTAAATTAGTCTCGGAAGTCCCTCCCAGCTCTAAGTAATGCCCTGGTCTTGTTATATACCTGAGGAAACTGAAGCCCCTAGAGGTGAAGTGTTTACCCAAGGTCACTCAGACAAAAGTGGGAGGGCTTAGATTCAAAGCCAGTTCTTCCAATTCACTGGATCAAAGGTTCAGAGCTGGAGGGGACCTTAGAAGTCACTGGGGGGGGGTGCAGCGAGGTGGTACAGTTGATAAAGCACCAGTTCTGGATTCAGGAAGACCTAAGTTCAAATCTGACCTCATATACTTGACACTTACTAGCTGTGTGACTCTGGACAGGTCACAATCCTGATTGCCCCACAAAAAAAAGAGAAAGAAAGAAAAAAAAGAAGTCACCCTGGCCAATTCCTTCATTTTACAGAAGACAAAAGTGGCCAAGTGACTTGTCCAAGGTCACACAAGTTATGCAGCTGAAATCCTGGACTTCTTTCTATCATAATCATGCCTGAAAAGTAAAACAGAGATTAAATCACCACAGGTTGGGACTCAAACCCATAGGCCCTTGTTGGTGGTGGTGGTTGGGGGAGCAGAGGAGGGAAGGGCCACCACAGCAAGACTGTCTATCCGTCCCATTGCCTCCTGTGACATTAAATGCTATAAAATTCAGATGAGGGAGAGATGAGCGGCGGCTGGATTGGTCAGGGAAGGCTTCATGGGGGATGTCCCTTCCAGCTCTGACTTCAATCCCTTCCATTGTGCTTGTAAATTGTTCCAGAGATCAGGGTTCCTGCTATCCCATCTGTATCAGAAGGGCTAAACCTAGCCCCATGTCTGTTGTGGTTCAGGAGGGTGGCAGTCCTTATTGCTGGGTTGAAGGGTAGAAAGAGGAAGAGGGGAAAAGAAAAGCATTTATTAAATACCTACTGTGTGCCAGACACTTTGCAAAGTGCTTCACAAATATCTTCTCATTGGATCCTCACAACAACCCTAGGAGGTAGGTGTTATTATTATCCCCATCTTACAGTTGAGGAAACAGACAGTGTGATTTGCCCAGGGACCCACAGCTAATAAGAGACAGCTAGTAAGTGTCTGAAGCTAAATTTGAACTTAGGCTTCCTGACCCCAGGCTCAGCACTCTATCTACCTGCCTTTAACTCACCTAAATCACATCTTTCTAAGATTTGAAGGCCAGAAGGGAAGATTCCTGACACAAAACAAACCACACCAACTATGTCTTTTTATTTATTTATTTTGGGGAAATGAGGGTTAAGTGACTTGCCCAGGGTCACACAGCTAGTGTCAAGTGTCTGAGGCTGGATTTGAGCTCAGGTCCCCCTAAATCTAGGGTTGGTGCTTTATCTACTGTACCACCTAGCTGATTCCCCCCCCCCGCCCCCTACTCTGTCTTTTTTAAAAATAAAAGTATTTTATTATTTTCCAGTTACATGTAGAGATAGTTTTCAACATTTGTTTTTATAAGATTTTCAATTTCAACTTTTTCTCCCTCCCCTCCTTTTCTCCCTCCTCTAGACAGCAGGTAATCTGATATAGGTTATATATATATATATATATATATATATATATATATATATATATATATATATATACACACACACACACAATAACATCAAACACATTTCTGCATTAGTCATGTTATAGAAGAAGAATCAGAGCAAAAAGGAAAAACCTCAAAAAAGATAAACAGCACCAAGAACAAAAGAAATAGTATCATCCAATCAGCATCCATATTCTACAGTTCCTTTTTTTTTTTTTCTGGATTTGGAGAGCCTTTTCCATCATGAGTCCTTTGGAACTTTCTTGTACCATTGTATTGGTGAGAAGAATCTAGTCTATCACAGTTGATCAACACATAATGTTGATGATACTGTGTACAATGTTCTTCTGGTTCTGCTCATCTCACTCATCATCAGTTCATGCAAGTCCTTCCAGGTTTCTCTGAACTCCTCCTGCTCATTGTTTCTTACAGCACAATAGAATTCCATTACATTCATATACCAAAACCTGTTCAGCCATTCCCCAATTGATGGGCAGCCCCTCAATTTCCAACTCTGTCTTAATAGAAGATATAGCATTCCACATTCTACTCTCTAAAGAAATTAGGGGGATTCTGATTGATCTTTGAGGTTCCTAGTACTTCTAAATCAGTTATTAATTTTTTTTAAATGTCCTGGACCCCTTTGGCAGCCTGGGGAAGTCTAAGGACTCCTCAGAATACTGATTTTAAATGCATGAAATAAAATGCAAAGGATTATGAAGGAAACCATCTAGATTGAAATAGTTTTCAAATTTTTTTTTTTAAAGTTCATAGATCCTGGTTTAAGAATCCTAATCCTTTGTTTCACTGGACTTTGGGGAATCAAGATTGGTTGTTACATTAATCTGAAGTCTAATGTCTTACAATTCTAACATCTTGTTAGTAGATATCTAGACCTGGTGTGATGGGAAACATAGGAGTCTTTGGAGTCAGAATACTTGGCTTCTGGTCTATGATAATAATAACAACAACAACAACAACTATAATAATAATAATAATAATAGATAACATTTATATAGCACTTACTATGTGCCAGGTACTATGCTAAGCATTTTACAATTATTATCTCCTTTTTTTTTTTTGCGGGGCAATGCGGGTTAAGTGACTTGTCCAGGGTCACACAGCTAGTAAATGTCAAGTGTCTGAGGGTGGATTTGAACTCAGGTCCTCCTGAATTCAGGGTCGGTGTCTTATCCACTGTGCCACCTAGCTGCCCCTCTCATTTGATCTTTATAACAACCATGGGAGATAGAAGCTGTTATTGTTATCATCTACATCTTACAGATAAGGAAGCTGAGGCAGACAGAGGTTAAACCCAGGGTCACACCAAGGCAGGATTTCAACTCATGTCTTTCTGACTCCAGACTTGGCACTTTATCCACTGTGTTACCTAGATGCTTCTGTAACATCAGTACTAATTATCCAGGTGACCCTGGGTACTTTAATTTCCTCATCTCTAAAATGGGAGCAGTAATAATTGCTGTATTTATCTCATAAGGATGTGTTGTGAAGATCAAAGAAGATAATGGAGCCAAATCCTTTGTCCCTGTAAAGAGTCATAACTGAATGAGTTGTTATTATTAGAAGAGGGTAAATGAGTTTATCATGTCTAAAGGGAGCAGGAAGGACATTGGGTGGGATGGAGTAGAGGAGGAGAAGTGTAAGAAAAACTTCACCTGCTTCATCAGGTGGATGCACCCCCAGGATGAAGCATCAACTGTTTGGTCTGAGTTGGCCTGTCAAACAACAAGTACACTCACCTCACTGGCTGGTAGCTTTTACTAAACTGATGAGGTCGCTGTGTGGGGAGAGCAGCTGCCTCAGTAGGCTCCCCTGGGGACTCTCTGTGGCTTTGTCCACTTTCTTGGGAATTACCAGTATCTTTGGAACATTGGTTCAGGGATGATTCTCTCCCTCCTCCCCCCCCTCTCTCTTTCTCTCCCTCCCTATCATTCTCTCTCCCTCCTTCGCTCTCTCTGTCCTTTTCCTCCGTTCTTCCCTTCCTTCCTCCTTCTCTTTCTTTCTCTCTCTGTCTCTCTCCTTCTCTGTTTCTGTGTCTGTCTCTTCTGTTTCTCTCTTTGTGTCTCTCTCTTTCTCTGTCTCTGTGTCTTTTTCTCTGTTTCTGTCTCTGTCTCTCTCTCCATCTCTCTATCTCTGTCTCTCTGTCTCCCCCACCCCCCCCCTCTGCCCCCTAGCTCACACCACAGTGGGGGAAGTTGGCATATGTCAAGACCTGGAAAACACAGAGAAAACCCTTTATAGATAAATGGCTGAACTTGAGACAGGTTGCTTAGCAACTAGGTCTAGGGCTGACAGTTTAACAAAATCCCTAATAACCCATCCTCTGCAAGAGACCTTATTCTGAGCTGGTTTGAACTAGTAAAGGGAAAACAAATATCGAAGCTGAAAGGGGCCTTAGTGATGATCTTGTCCAACATTTGCATTTGACAGCTGAGGAAACTGAGTCCAAGAGAGAAGTGACTTACCTAAGGTCATACAGTCAGGAAAGGGAAGAGACTCAAAGCTAGGTAACAGTGGTAACAGCTGAAGATCTCTGACTGCGAAGCAGAGGGTCTAGGATGCTTCCTCCTGCTATGATTTTGGGTTCAAATTCTCTGGGCTTCAGTTTCTTCCCTTGTAAAATGAGTTGTTGTTCGGTCACATCTGACTCTTCATGACCCCATTTGGGACTTTCTTGGTAAAGATACTAAAGTGGTTTGCCATTTCCTTCTCATTTTACATTTGTGGAAACTTAGACAACTGGGCTAAGTGACTTGCCCAGGGTCACACAGCTAGTAAGTGTCTGAGGCCAGATTTGAACTCAAGAAGTCTTCCTGCCTCAGGCCCAGTGCTCTGTGCACTATGGCACTACTTCGATGCTCTGTGTAAGATGAGAGGTTGGACTAAATGACCTCTGAGGTCCCTTCCAGCTCTTCTGACTCCAAGGACACTGTTCTATCAACTATACCATAAACCCCATTTTTCAGAGGTTTGAATATTGAGGCACCATATAGCCTATGTAGGGGATCTTCCTCACAGTCCTCATTTCTTCCTGCAATGAGCCAGAGATAGCAGGCAAAGTCTTCCTAGGGCATGTGCCTTTGCTCTTTTCCTTGGTTCTGCTTGGTTCATATCTGGTTCCTGATGTGGGATGGATTTAGGGTCAAACTGATCGTGAGTCGTCCCAAAAGAATTACAAGATTCAGTGACTCAGTTTCCCAAGTTTTATTGCAATACTGTGGGTGATCACAGGGAGGACACCATGGAGGTGTCTCAAAATAGGGAAAGAAAAGACAGTTATATTTATAGTATGGATAAATTGATTATCAGTCTCATTATAATAATCTTTTCCTTAGGGAGGTGAAGGGGAGGGCCTGTCCTCATTTGGAGTTTCTGGGGTCCTAAGCCAACCCCCGAGGTGGGTACCTTTTTCCATGGAGGTGTGTTTTGGGGGTTTACCCGTCATAAGGTGAATCTGGGGACAAATTTGACCTTTTCTGCGCATGTCACCTTTTCCTTCCCATGACTGGTTTCAAAATATTTTCATTTATCAGTTAGAATTTCTATACCCTGTCTGTGTATCATTGTTATAGTTAAGGTCTCTATGACCTGCCTCTTTATGTTCTTGTTATGAGTGGTGATTAATGTGGGTGATGAGAGCCTACGCCCTCACTTGTATTAATGAAGACTCAAGTCTTAAGTTATCAATTAACTGGGGTCTGAATCCCTCTTAGAGCTCAGATCTAAATTAGAGCTCTGGTCTTAGGTTTTTCTGTTAACCCTTTTTTGCCTCCTACATCAGTTCCTGTGGTTCATACATTATGGAAGAGTGGATCAGGAGTCATAGAAGCTAGCTTTGCATCCTGCCTCTGTGGCCAAGTTGCTTAAACCTTTGGTAGAACCTCAGTTTTCCTTTTTGTAAAATGAGAGATAGGAAGGAGCAGCTAGGTGGTGCAGTGGATAAAGCACTGGCCTTGGATTCAGGAGGACCTGAGTTCAAAGCCAGCCTCAGGCACTTAATACTTACTAGCTGTGTGACCCTGGGTAAGTCACTTAACTCCCATTGCCTTTCAAAAAAAAAAAAAAGATTACAGAATGAGAGATAGGAGATAAGGACCAGATCTGTGGTTTTATTGGTATAGGGAACCCCCAAAAGAGGAGCCAACTCAATTCCACCTACTTCCAACTTAGAACTACAGTTCCAAGAAGAACTCTACCAGTGTGGGTCCCCCAACCTCCTCTGCCCAGCACCTCTGGTGCAAGGGCTTGCTAAGCCCTTTGCAGGGCTGCAAATTCACCTTTGGCGGTCTACCTTTCACCCAACTCTTTCTCACTTGTGCCTCCAAAAAGCTGTAGCATGCTCAGCCACCAGAACCTAGTAAATCGTTCTGATAGATGGGCTAAACCAGGTTGAGGGTAACCAATGGACCACAAGCCCCTCGGTGAGTTACAGAGCTGTCTTCACCCCAATGGAATGGGTGGATGAGAACAATTTTTTCCAAAGGCCATGAAGGCGGCTGAAGCGGGTTCTGTGGAGCGCTTAGAGCTTGGTCAGATGTTGAAGACACCAGGGTCATCCTGGGCCATCATCAGTTATCCTGATTTTTGTCTTGACACTGGACTTTGATGACTCTGGAAGAGATAGTGAGTCTGGTGACTTTGTGTAACTCTTCCTTAAGTCCAATTCATACTCCAGTCAAGACATCATCCTGTAATGTCATCGATCCTCTTCCACACAGTAAACAAGAAAGACTTCTACAAATTAAAGTCTTAGTGTTCTTAGAGCAGTGACTGAGAGGTTAAATGCAAGTGCTCAGGGTCACATGACCAATATGTATCAGAGTCAGAATTTGAACCCAGGTCTTCCTGACTCTGAGGCAGGCTCTCTATCCATTAGAACACATTGCTTTGGGGCAGCTAGGTGGTGCAGTGGATAAAGCACCGGCCCTGGATTCAGGAGTACCTGAGTTCAAACCTGGCCTCAGACACTTGACACTAGCTGTGTGACCCTGGGCAAGTCACTTAAACCCCATGGCCCCGCAAAAAAAAAAAAAAAAAAAGAACACATTGCTTCTAAAGTGAGGAAAGGGGAGGGAACAAGATGGCTTGGACTCCATGACCTTTAAGGTCTTTTCTAGCTCTAAATCGATAGCAGCTCCTCTTTGCATGAGACTCTAGGGTTTGCTACAATGCCTCTGTGAGGTAGATACACTTACACCCATTTTACTGATGTGGAAGTGGAGCCACAGTTAACACACAGGATTCAAGTGTGTGCCTTCCTGACCATCCTCCCCAGCAATGCCTCACTGCCAAAGGGTTTCACAGGGGAGTGATACCTTCACTCTACAGAGGAAGAAATGGCTCAGAGAGGTCAAAAGTGACTTCTTTGCTTGAGGTCACACATCAGGGAAATAGCCCTGTCTCTTCTGGCTCTCAGTTCAGTCAGTGATTTTCTTACTGTTCTTCAATGAACTGAGAGTCTAGCAGCTAGATAGTCTGTTAGATATAGTTACAGCATTTTTTGGTCATATTTGATTCTATGACCCCATTTTGGGGTTTTCTTGGCAGAGATACTGGAGTGGTTTGCCATTTCCTTCTCTAGTGTGTCCCCATTTTAAAGATAAGGAACTGGGCAATCAGGTGGTACAGTGGTTAGAGTGTTGGACCTGAAGTCAGGAAAACTCAACTTTACTAGCTGTGTCACCTTCAGCATGTCACCTAACCCTGTTTGCCTCAGTTTCTCAAATATAAAATGAGCTTGAGAAGGAAAGTCAAACTGCTCCATTATCTTTGCAAAGTGCAATGATTGGAATGATGCCACCTGCTGGAGACTTACTGTAGAAAAACTCCGCCATGAGGTGAAGGTCTTTGAGGGCAAGACAATGCATCTTTTCTTTGGCGTCAGGAAGTGACGTTTGCTTGTGGGAGGAAGAAGGGGGGAGCCTGGTGCTCTGGCTCGCTCTTTTTTCCTGTGGACTCTGGCAGAGAGCGGAGCTAGAAATGTGCTCTCCCTTTATAGATAGATGAATGTAGGCCTTTCTCTCTTTACCAAATTCTTATTCTCCTTAATAAATGCTTAAAAGTCTAACTCTTGATAAAGCTTATAATTTATTGGCGACCACTCATTAGATATTTTAGACAGACTAGCTAGAATTTTAGCCTTAACACAAGAAAACCCCAAATGGGGTCGGAAGAGTCAGAAACAACTCAACAACAGCAACAAAGAGCTCTAAATCTATGAGCATAGGATATATAGATTTTAAATGTTTTTATATTTTCTAGATGAGAAGAGTCACCCCAACTGGAAGCCTTGTAAGCCAAAATACTTAATTACCTTCCCACTAACTGGGAAGGTTAAAGAGAGATCTTTCTGCCTTGGCTTGGACAGAGTAAGGAAGAAGAAAATAATATATATTTTTTTAAATGGGGCAATGAGGGTTAAGTGACTTGCCCAGGGTCACATAGTAAGCATCAAGTGTCCGAGGCCGGATCTGAACTCAGGTCCTCCTGAATCTAGGGCCAGTGCTTTATCCACTGTACCACCTAGCTGACCCCGAAGAAAAAATATCTTAGCTGGGAGACACCTCAGCACAGGCATTATGAACTCATTTTTCTCTTTCTTTCTTTCTTTCTTTCTTTCTTTCTTTCTTTCTTTCTTTCTTTCTTTCTTTCTTTCTTTCTTTCTTTCTTTCTTTCTTTCTTTGGTGAGGCAATTGGGGTTAAGTGACTTGCCCAGGGTCACACAGCTAGTAAGTGTCAAGTGTCTGAGGCCAGATTTGAACTCAGGTCCTCCTGACTCCAGGGCCGGTGCTCTATCCACTGCGCCATCTAGCTGCCCCCATGAACTCATTTTTAAAAAATCTATTTCAATATGATTGGCTTCTTTTGTAACCCTGTGCCTTTAAAGACCTGTTTCTGAGAAGGGATCCATAGTTGTCACTGGATTGCCAAAAGGCTCCACACTACAAAAATTATCTCACTAAGCCCTAAACTAGGGGCAAATGAGTTTCTCAGCACCTCAGTAATTGCTGACATGGTTGGGATATGTTATTGCCAATTCCCATCATTTCAGGGTCCTCAAAACTAAATGTCAAGTACCAAGAACATAATCCAAAGTCAAATATTTAGACTTCTCCATTGCATTCTCTTGGCATGCTCTCCTTCCTCATGAGTAATCGATCTAATTCATAGGTGCTAGAAGGGGCCTGGAGGGACATGGAGTCCCATGGCAAAAGTTAAGTTTATGTGGACATAATTCTGTAAATATATTATCTAGTTTGCTCCTCACAACATCTTGTATTGTAGAAAAACCAGGCTTTAGTGGTTCTGCCATTGTTCAGTTGTGAGAGTCATGTCTGACTCTCTGTGACCCCATTTTGGGGTTTTCTTGGGAAAGATATTGGGGCCAGTGCTCTATCCACTGCACCATCTAGCTGCCTCCATGAACTCATTTTTTAAAAATCTATTTCAATATGATCGGCTTCTTTTGTAACCCTGTGCCTTTAAAGACCTATTTCTGAGAAGGGATCCATAGGTGTCACTGGATTGCCAAAGGGCTCCACACTACAAAAATTATCTTACTAAACCTACCCTTCCTATGTCCTTATCTTTGGTCTGGGTCCTGGACTCATCTTTTTGCTAGAGGTGAATTCCAGTTCTATTTATAAACCCTCTTGCTGGCCTTCATTGATCTTTGCCTCCCTGCTCCCACCTTGGGCCAGCTCAGAACACAGCAGGGGACCCTGGTCCAGGGTCTGGGCCAGGTTCCCAGGAGGGCTCATTGTTCTTACCACTCACTGCTTAGCCCCAGGAATTGTCTTCAGAACCAGACACTGGGTGAAGCTATTCTGTTTATTTCTGGCACTCTACTTTGGAGGCTTTGAACAATAAGCACCTAAGAAGATATTTTCCGAGACAAACCAATTTTATATTTGTAGTTAAAGAGCTGGAGCAAGAACAATCAATCACCCAGAGGTGGGGAAAGTACACTGATCAGACATTAAAACCCAAGAGCCACAGCTTTCTGATGGCAGAGACCAGAGGGCGATTTCCTGCTGGAATCCTGAAAGTGCAGACACTCAGTACCTTTCCTTGTTCAGTAGTGTCTGATTCTTTACAACCCCATCTGAAGTTGGAGTGGTTTGCCATTTCCTTCTCCACCTCATTTTACAGATGAGGAAACTGAGGCAAATAGGGGTTAAGTGACTTGCCCAGGGTCACACAGTTAGTAAGTGTCTGAGGCTGGATTTGAACTCAGGTCTTCCATCCCTCTATCCACTATGCCACCTAACTGCCCTGAAAATAACTGTGAATGGCTGTTCATGATACCTAATCCACAACACCAGCAGTGTTTCTTTAATCATTGGTTTTCCTAGTCCCTCTGGATGAAGGTATTGGGGAGGCAGACATTTGTGGGAATGACCCCCACATATCTCCTTTCAAGATGAAAGTCCATCCATCATTTGAATTCAAATCTCTTCCTGTGTCAGTCTGTCTGTCTCTTTCTGTCTCTGTGTGTCTCTCTCTCCCTCTCTCTCTCCCTTTCTCTTTCTCTCTCCCTCTGTCTCTCTGTCTCTGTCTCTGTCTCTGTCTTCCATCTTCTTTCTCCTTCCCAGAACCACATATACTCATGCAGTCTGGGATTGTTCCCCAAAGCAACTGTTGTGTGTTCTAATAACTCGAGGCTTCACAATTGGGGCACTAGTGGTAGTCTTATTCTCCCCCTTTTACAGGTGAGGAAAACAGACTCCAAGAGATGAAGTCATGCAGCTAATAAATGGCAGAGCTGAGACCAGGGCCCTGGTCTCCTGACAGAACTCACAGAACCACTTTGGGAGTGGAGCCAGGGTTTCCAGCCAAATATGGGACATTTTATGTGAGACTCTCCAAACTGGTGGAAAAAAATGCTGATGCAAGTCTGTAATTTTCATACATATAAAATAAATATAGAGGTATATATGTATAAATAAATACACATATAGATAGACATAGATACACATATATACATATGTATACATACCTATATTATCCATCTAGTTATCCATCCATCTATCTATCTATCTATCTATCTATCTATCTATCTATCTATCTATCTATCTATCTATCTATCTGTCTGTCTGTCTGTCTGTCTGTCTGTCTGTCTGTCTGTCTGTCTGTCTATCTATCTATCTATCTAGTATTTACTTATCTCCATTCATGTTGTTTTCCTCAAATAGAATGTAAGGCTCTTGAGGGTAGAGACTATGGCTTTATTCTTTTGGTCTTTGTATTCCCCAACATCTGGCACATAGTAGGCACTTAATAAATGCTTATTGAATGAATGCATGTAGTTAGAAGGCATCTTAGAAACCACCTAGTTACCCCCCCTCCCCCACCCCTTATTTTCCAGAGGAAGAAACTGAGCTTCAGAGAAGCTACCCACAGGTACAGGGAACTTTCTCCACCAACAATGGCTGTTGTCATCAGCTGCAAGATGTCTCTTAGTAAAGCAGAGTTCAAGGAAGGGTTCCCTTCTTTTTCACAATCCCTGTCAAAAGGGAGGAAAAAATAAACCCTAAGCTGCAAGAGCCTCCCACTTAGCTTCCAATTGAATCCAAGTTTTCAGGATTCTGAAGGAGTGTCGGGAAAGGTCATTGGCCTTTTGGGGGTTTGTTGAGAGCTACTAATTAAGAATCCAAAAAAGGGGGGTGACCGCACCCTGAGTGTGGGCAGGCAGCTTTTATGGGACTTGTCTGTTCTCTCAGGTGGGTCCCTGATGTGAGCACACACCTTGGTATCTGAACTCTCAGGTTGTTTAATGACATTCAACATTGCTGCCTGCCTTCCCCTCAGGGCCTGGAGGGGAAAATTGCTTATTTGTAGTCATACTTGTAAACAACAAATTCATTGACCTCCCGTCTTCTTGCTTTTAAAACTCAGTATTTTCCTGTACTGTCTTAACCACCCACATTTCCAAGATGCTTTGGGCAGTAAGATTTCAAGCTGGAAGGGACCTTAGCAATTATTTAATTGAGTTTCTTTGTTTGAGAGATGGGGAAGGTGAGGTTGAAGGAAAAGAGGTGACCTGCTTAAGTCCTATAGGAATTTAAGGAACAGGACTGGAGGTCAAACCCAGGACTTTCCTCCAAACTCAGGGCTCTTTCCACAGCACTGCATAGTTAGCTCAAGTAAGGATTGCTATTCACACTTCTCAGGAGGGAAACCAAATAAAGCACTCTCACTTTGAAGAGCTTTAGACTCTTGGACACCCAGAGTCGGAAGGGACCACAGACACCATCTAATTCAATCACTTCACTTTGCTGGTGAGAAACAGGCCTGGAGAAGGAAGCGACTTTCCTTACATAGGAAGTAAGAGACAGAGGACTCAAGATTTGAACTCAGGACCTTTGACTATAATTTTAGCTCCACACTGCCCTGAATACCTTTCCTGGGATAAACATGTGGAATAGTAAAAGAAGCACTGGATTGTTTTTTAGTCTTGAATTTGCTACTGACTCACTGTGTGACCCTTTGGTAAATCACATCACTTCTTCAATGATTAGTTTCTCCACCTGTAATTTGGGAGCAATCTCTGCCCTGCCTGTCTTACAGGGTTGCTTATCTGGGTCAAATGAGATAATGGGTATGAAAGTAGTTTTAAAACGATAATGCATTATTTGAATGCAAGGAATGATTCTTAGTCTTGGTTCTGTTACTCATTTGCTGTGTGACACTGGACAAATGCTTAACCTCTCTGTTTTTTGTTTTATCTCTCTAGAATCACTAGTGCCCCACTTCATGTTTGTAAGGACAACAGGAGTTAATATATTATAATGTTGTCTTGTATAGGAATCACAAGAACTGAGCATCATAGGAATAGTGAGTCAGAAGTTATCTTACAGGTCATTTAGTGTGACCCTCCCACCCAGTTCTGGAAATCTTCTCTATAGCATCATGGACAGGTGGATATCCACTCTCCATTTGAACCCTTCCACGACAGGAAGTCCACTTCTTTGGTAAAAGACAGTCAGAATTGTTATAATTGGCATTTGTACAGTTCTTGAAAGTTTACATTCTCATTTGAGTCTCATAATAACCCAGTAAGGTTAGCTGGCAGGTGGGTGGCCCAATGAGTGAATCTAGAGCTAGATCTGGATTCAGGAAGACCTGAGTTCAAATCCCGACTTAGTCATTTACTGGATGTGTGTAAGTCACTTAACCTCTGTCAGTTTCCTCAACTATAAAGTGGAGATAATAACTGTACTCACGTTGCAGGGTTGTTGTGAGAATACAATGCCATAATATTTGTAGAGTGCTTCGTATACCTTAAACGGCTGTATAAGCGTTATTATTGTTACTGCCGTCATTTCATAAAGTGTTTTTGGAGAGTTCTAATTGTTAGTTGGGGGCAGCTAGGTGGCACCATAGTGCATAAAACACTGGGCTTGGAATCAGGAAGACATCTGTAAAATGAGCTGAAGAAGAAAATGGAAAACCATTCCAGTATCATTGTCAAGAAAACCGCATGGACTTATCCAAGGGAGTCACAAAGAGTCAGATGCGACTGAAATGACTGAATAGCAATTGTTAGTTCTGCTTATGTGATGATTTAAGGCTTTTCCCACAAGATAGCAATATTAATTCTCATTTGAGCCTCACATTATCCCTAAGTAGGAGAAAAGGTGGGCAGGTAACATGGAATCAGAGATTCCTAGAATGTTAGAGCTTTAGGGAAACCTTAAAGATGGACTTGTCTAAATCCCTCACTTTACAGATTGGGAAAACTGAGTCCCAGAGAATGGAAATAACTTGTCTGAGATGACAGTTTGACTCTATAGAGGAGCTGGGGCTAGGAACCCAGATATCCTTACTCTCAGATCTGTGTCCTTTCAACCAACCCACTACCTCAAAGATCATCATTATTTTTGGTAATTTCTATGGCAAAGGTTTGCAAAGTACTTCCCTCTCCACAGCCCTAGGAAATAGGAAGGACACATAGTAGTACCCCATTTGGGGTTTTACTGGCAAAGATATGGAGTGGTTGGCCATTTGCTTCTCCAGGTCATTTTACAGTTGAGGAAACTGAGGCACACATGGTTAAGTGACTTGCCAAAGGTCACACAGTTGGTATGTATCTGAGACAGGGTTTAAACTAGATCTTCTGACCCAACTTTGGTACTCTTGCCATTATTCCATCTCTTCCCACTCATCTACTTAGAGAACCATCCCTGGTTGATTTGTAGGCACAGTGAATAGGGCACTGGGCCTAGAGTCAGGAAGATCTGAGTTCAAATCCAGCCTTAGACACTTACTAGCTGTGTGACCCTGGTCAAGTCATTTAAACTCTCTTGCCTCAGTTTCCTCATCTGTAAAATAGAGATATAATAGCACCTTTGTACCAGGATCAGATGAGACAATATCTGTAAAGCACTTAGCACAGTGCCTGGCATGTAGTTGGGGCTATATAAATGTTAGCCATTGTTTAAAAAAAAGAGGGGGGCAGCTAGGGCAAATGGATAGAATGGCAGACCTGGAGTCAAGAAGACTCATCTGATTTAAAATCCAGCCTCAGACACTAGCTGTGTGACCCTGGTCAAGTCACTTAACCCTGTTTGCCTCTGTTTCCACATCTGTAGAAGGAGATAGAGAAGGAAATGGCAAACCACTGCAGTATCTTTGCCAAGAATAGCCCAAATGGGATCATGAAGATTCAGACACAACTGAAATGACTGAACAACAACAAAAATTGTTAAAAAAAAAAAAGAAAAGAAAAAGAATAAAAATCAAGAAAAAGAGCAGTTCAGCAAACCCAACCAACATAGCAAACAGATCTGACAGTGTGTGCAGGATTTCATACTCATTATCCCCCATCTCTGCAAAATACAGAAGGAACTGTCTTTTCTTATCTCTTCTCTGGGACCAAGCTTGATTAATATAATTACATAGCATTTCATCTCACTCCCTCTGCCCCCTCCCCCCATTACATTGTCATGATCATTGCATATATTTTTCCCTGATTCTGCTCACTTCATTCTGCTTCAATTCATATTTTTATACATATGAGTCATTTTCCTCTTTCTTTGATCTCTTTGGAGTATAGACCTAATAGTGGTATTTCTGGGTCAAAGGGAATGCACAGTTGAATAGTTTTTTTGGGCATAGTCATGACTTGTTTTTTAAAACAATATTTTGATAACTGTATTTTAAAAGAATTGGTTCCTTTGTAGTTCTATGTATTTTATTTTATGCACTAAAATATTCTGAGTGGCACAATGGATAGAGAACCAGCCCTGGGGTCAGGAGAACTTGAGTTCAAATCTGGCCTCAGACACTTACTAGCGGTGTGACCCTGGGCAAGTCACAACACCAATTGCCTCACACACACACACACACACACACACACAAAACATTTTGAGAAGGGACCAAGAGGCTTCACTAGACTATCAAAGGAGTCTGTGTCACAAAGAGCCCCTGCTCTAGACACATGACCAGCTTCATATGGATACCCATAATAACAGATAACCCACAGTAATAGCAATAACTCAATTTGTATGCTGTTGTTCAGTCATATCTGACTCTTCATTTTCTTGGCACAGATATTGGAATGATTTGCCATTTCCTTCTCTGGTATGTTATGGCAAACAGAGGTTAAGTGACTTGCCCAAGGTCACACAGCTAGGAAGTTTCTGAAACTGAATTTGAACTCAGGTCTTCCTGACACTGAGTCCAGCAGTCTATCCATTGTACTGCCTAGCCACATCAATTTATATAGTACTTATTTAATTTTACATAACAAGATTTATAAAACATTGAAGCTAAATCGAATATAAACACGACCTACAATGTGATATAATGTCAGGAAGGAGAGAGGGAGAGCTATCTCTCTGTAGACATTCTCTGTAATCACTGAAGGCTTCATGGAGGAGCTGGGACTTAAATTGAGTCTTGAAGGATGAAATGGTTTTGGATAGGAGAAGGAAGGAACAGGTGATAGAGAGAATGATGTGAGCAAAGGGGAAGATGTAGAGATGAGTGTAGCTTGGATAAGGGACAGATTCTGGAGATGTGATTTCATTGGCATTCACTCTCTCTACCAATTCAGGTTGGCACCTTCTCTGCAATTTATAGTCTCAGAGAGTTGTCTAGAGCAACAAGAGATTAAGTGATTTGGCCAGGGTTGCATAAGAGGAGGGACTTAAACCCAGATCTACTTGGCGTCTAGGTTGACTCTTTAGCCACTAAGCAATGCTCACTATTTAGTAAAAGGGAACGAAGAGATGTTATCTTGAGGAAGGTGAGACAGGTTTGTGCAGGTGTGATGGGGCCAGATCATAGAGAGCCATGATCTTCTAATAACTGCTTGTTGATTAATTGATTGACCTTGAAAGCCATGGAGAGGACTTTAGAATTTTTTTCTCCTCCTTAACCCTTGTTAACCTCTTCTTGGCACTGGATGACAGTTCAGCAGTAATGCCCACACAGTGTATCATAGGCCAGGATGACTCAGAAATATCTTCAGCACACTCTCCATCTTGGGGGACTTTGATGCTGATGGCCCTTCCTCTGTTTCTCCCTTAGATGAATATCTCAAAGTCTTAAATACTGGTGTGTATGAGGTCAGGAAATCCTTCCTGGGACCATTTTCCCCTTCCTGCAAGATGGTCCAGATGATGAAACAGTTTCTGTACCGAGTCCTGCCTGAGGATTCCTACAAGTTGGCGACAGGAAGGCTTCATGTGGCCCTTACCCGGGTGGCAGACGGTGAGAATGTGGTGGTGTCTGAATTTACTTCCAAGGAAGAGCTCATTGAGGTAAAGGTGCTATATCCCTTCAGGGGGGCTGGGAGGTGGATTCTCATCAGACCTATCTCAGGAAAGAAACAGAGGATTTTTCTTTCCTTTTAAGAAGCATTTATTTTCTCTCCATCACAGCTCCCTCCACTGGAAAAACAATGAAAAAGAAAACCCTTCAAACAAATACACATAGTCTTTAAATACATAAAAAAACAAAAGTCACCTAAAGAATCAAAGAAACCATTCTTTTTTTTTTCTTTTTTTTTTTTTTGGATGAGGCAATTGGGGTTAAGTGACTTGCCCAGGGTCACATAGCTAGTTAAGTGTCAAGTGTCTGAAGCTGGATTTGAACTAAGGTCCTCCTGAATCCAGGGCCAGTGCTCTATCCACTGCACCACCTAGCTGCCCCAAAACCATCCTTTTTAAAAAGTTTCATTTAATTTACATTTCAAATTTTAAAAGTTATTTTTCTCCATACCACCCCCAAATGGAAAAAGAAAAGAAAAGCAAAACCCCTGTAACAAATTTGCAGTCAAGTAAAACAAATTCCCAAACTGTCCATCTCTAAACATGTATGTTTCATTTTCTGTCTTGAACCTATCATCTCTCTCTCTCTCTCTTTCTCTCTCAGAAGTTTGGTAGCATAATTCATCATCAGTCCTCTGAAATCATGGTTGGTCCTTGCATTTCTCAGAGCTCCTTTAAGTCTTTCACAATTGGGTTGTTTGGTTTTTTTTAAACATTGTTATTATTAAATAAATTGTTCTGGTTTTGCTCCCTTCACTGTGCATCAGTTTATAGAAATCTTCCCAGGTTTCTCTCTCTCTCTCTCTCTCTCTCTCTCTCTCTCTCTCTCTCTCTCTCTCTCTCTCAATCTCGGTTTTTGGGTGAGGCAATTGGGGTTAAGTGACTTGCCCAAGGTCATATAGCTAGTAAATGTCAAGTGTCTGAGGCCGGATTTGAACTCAGGTACTCCTGAATCCAGGGCCAGTGCTTTATCCACTGCGCCATCTAGCTGGCGCAGGTTTCTCTTAAACCATCCCTTTCATCATTCCTCATGGCATGGTAGTATTCCATGATATTCACATATGCTAATTTATTCAGTCATTCCCCCCAACTGATGGGTACCCCTTTAATTTCTAGTTTTTTGCCACTACAAGAAAAGTTGCTATAAATATTTTTGTACATATAGATCCTTTCTGTCTTTCTTTGATCACTTTTGGGTAAGGAATTTCTATTCGTCTGGGCAGCTAGATTTCGTCCCCTCATATGTCCCATATTATTGAATCATAGCCAATTTCCAGAAACTTTCTTTTTGTTTTCATAAGACCCTCAGTCCTGGAGAGGGCTCTCTGGTACCTCTATTTCTCTTGACTGTGACTACAATGCAGCTCCCCTGAGGAAACAGCCAGAGAAAATAAGGTCCTGCCTTTCTCACCCAGTGACATTTGCTAATGAGACTAAATTATTGCTGCAAAAGGTTGCACTTTGCAAAAGACAGAATGCAGTAGTGGGTAGAGGATAGGCTTTGGCATCAGAAAGACCTGAGTTGAGTTTCTGCCTCTGACATTGGCTGTGAGACCTTGGCTAAGTCTTTTTACCTCTTGGTGCCCTAGGCAACTCTCTCAAGAATATATTACAGGTCAGAATGAATAATATGGTAATGTTTTACATAATTGTACATGTATAACCTATATCTGATTGCTTACCACCTATGGGACAGGGGAGGGGAAGAAGAGGAGGAGGGATAGAATTTGGAACTCAAAAACTTTAAATAAAAATATTTATTAAATTTTAAAAAAAGAATGTACAGGTGAGTTGCCCTTCTGTGTAAGTAGAGGCAGTTTCTACAACTTAAGCTCCCTACATCAATGAAATCACAAACCTGGAGCCCTGCCAAATTGTCCCTGTGCTAAGTTCTCACTTAGGCTGAAGTGAAACAAGTATTGCAAATATGCAAAGGGATAACAAACTGGACCAATCATCTACAGTTACATTCTCATTTGAGCCTCATAATAACTCGGTGAGGTTAGCTGGCAGCTGGGTGGTCTGATGAGTCGATCCAGTGCTACAGTTGGTTTGGGTTTTTTTAATGAAAGAAAATGGCTTCTCCCCTCCCACTATTTACCCTGCCCCCTTCATTGGCATGACTACACTATCCAGACACCATCCACCCTACATATAAAACCAGAGAAAGGACTCAAGCAGGAATTATGGGGGAAGGGATGAGTGTGAGATGGCCATCATTAGCCTTCCCCTGTTCTCCTCCCCTTTTGCCATAAAACAGAATAGGAGAACAAAATGATGGGGTTTTTTGTTTGTTGGGTTTTTTTGCTGGGCAATTGGGGTTAAGTGACTTGCCCAGGGTCACACAGCTAGTAAGTGTCAAGTGTATGAGGCCAGATTTGAACTCAGGTCCTCCTGAATTGAGGGCCAGTGCTCTATCCTCTGTGCTGCCTAGCTGCCCCAATGATGGGGTTTTTTGAGTACCAGTCAACAAGTATTTACTGAACCCTTGGCTGCTGTGAAGATTACTCAGAGGATTCTGTATGCCAGGTTGAGGAGTTTGGACTTCATCCTATAGGAAGTTTTGTGGGTAGGCGGGTGACATGATCAAAGGAAAATTCAGCAGTTGGTGGTGGGAAGGGTTGGAGTGGGGCAGATGGGCCTCTGGATTACTGATGGGTCCCTTTTCTATCTCCTTCCCTCTAGAATACTTGGATACTCCAGTGACTTGAAGGGAGTCATGTTCTCAATGATGTGGGTGCTCCCACTGCTCGTGTATGCCTTCTCTCTTGTGATTCTTGTCCATGCCTTTCCTTTAAATCCCCCATAGCAACTCCACCCAATCTATTAGAAAGTTTCCTCTGGTTATTTCCCCTTTTTTCATTTAATTTTCTTTTTTTATCCTTTTTTCAATTACATGTAAATATGTTTTTTTACATCTTAAAAAATTTTAAATTCCAAATTCTCTCCCATTCTCCTTCCTCCCATCCACTCCCCGCTCCTTGAGAAGGCAAGCAATTTGGTATAGATTATACATGTGTAGTCATGCAAAACATTTCCATATTAGCTGTGTTGTAAAAGAAAACACAGACCAAAAAAACCCAAGAATAATAAAGTTTTTTTAAAAAGTATGCTTCAATCTGCATTCATACACCATCTGTTCTTTCTCTGGAGGCGGATAGCATTTTTCATCACAAGTCCCTCAGTGTTGTCTTGGATCATTTTATTGCTGAGAATAGCTAAGTCATTCACAGTTGATCATTGTACAATGTTGCTGTGTACAGTGTTTTCCTGGTTCTGCTCACTTCACTCTGTATCAGTTCATGTAAATCTTCCCAGGTTTTTCTGAAAGCATCCTGCTCATCATTTCAATAGTATTGCACAATAATATTCCATCAAAATCATACCACAGCTTGTTCAGTCATTCCCCAGTTGATGGTAATACCTTTGATTTCCAATTCTTTGCCCCTCTGGTTATTTTCATATTTTACAGAGCCCAGTGCAGGACTCATGTCACCCATCTGTTATCCTTTTCCTTTACTCGATGACCTGCCCATCTTTCTTTCTGATGTTTAGTTAACCTGTGAAATATGAGGGATGGACTGGCTGATCTCTAAGGTCTCTTTCAGCTCTGAATTCTATCTCTGATGGCATTATTTGAATGCACATTATCATTGGAAATATGCATCAGCCTGCTTACACCAACCATGAGTCTTTCCATTGCCCCTTGGGCCCTCTCCACAGGCACTCTACTGCAGTTGTTTTATTCCCGTATACTGTGGCCTCATTCCACCAACTTACCGGGGTGTGGTGAGTATTCAAGCCTTAGCAAAGGGGGAGAGATTGGAGAGAGGGGAAGTCAATGTTTTCAATAATCATTTATCATGTACCTACTGTTTTCAGAGTACCATGCTAGGCTCTGGGGAACATCATAAGAGCATTGGCTTAGGGTTTGAAAGGGGTATAAGAGATTATTTAACCTGCTCCTTTTCTAGACAAACAAGCTAAGACCGAGAGATGGCAAGGGACTCACCCATGGTACACATAGTAAACATAAGAGATTGGATTTGAACCCAGGTCTTTCTGGATCCAGATCAGTACTCTAGCTACAAACCATGAAATATACAGTTTCTTGCATTCATGAAACATTACATTCTAGTAGGGGGATATGACATAGACACAAAGAAGCAGCTGGTGGCTCAGTGGATAGAGTGTTGGACTTAGAGACAGGAAGACCTAAGTTCAAATCTAGCCTCAGACACTTATTAACTGTGTGATCCTGAGCAAGTCATTTAACCTCTGCTTGCCTGTTTCCTCAGCTGTAAAATGGAGATAATAATAGCACCTACTTGCCAGGATTGTTGTGATAATTAAATTAGATGATAGTTGTAAAGTATCTGGCATATAGTAGATACATATAGATACTTCTTTCTTTTCAAATAACCATAATACAAAATAATACAATGATAAGTGCACAAGAGAGGTTCACATAAAGTACCATGTGAGGTCTGAAGGGGGAAAGCTCACAATAAATTGGCTTAGATCAAGAAGGGATTCATGGAGGAAGGAGCATTTGAGTATGGTTTTAGAAGCTGGGTAAGAATTTAATTGATTGAGGATGGCAGGAGGATATTTCATGTATAAGAAGCTTCATGAGATGGAAAAATGTGAGGTATTTATGTGAGACAGAGTAGTTCATTCTGGTGGGAGCATAAAGGGGAGTAGTATAAGTCTGCTAGGGTAGTATGGCTTTAGATTGTGAAAGGCTTTGAATGCCAGGTTAAAGAATTTGGAAGCAATAGAGAGCCCGAGGAGTGAAATGACCTGATCTATGCATAAAACAATGGTATATGTACGAAGGATGGGTTGGAAGGGAGATAGGGAGGAGGCCACTACATGATTGTATTTAACTTTTAACTATATTATTAATATCAATAATAATAGCTAGCATTTACATAGTGCTTTAAGGTTTAAAGAGCTTGACATATTATCTCATGTGATCTTCCTATATATACTCCTATGAGACAGGAAAAGTAGACCACATGAACTCTATTTTACAGATGAAGAAACTGAGGCTACAGGGACAAAGTGACTTGTCAAGGTCATTCTGATGGTTCAGAGTTCTCCTGACTCCTAGTCTAGTATTCTGTCCACTATACTATGCTAAGAGAACCTTAGGATTTCCAAGTGTTGAAGAATCGATTTGATATGCATTATTATAATCATAATAATTATTCTTTTGCTTAGCTCAGCCATTGAGGGTTTTGGTTTTTTTACTCCAAGTGAAGTTCCAGTCAATTGACCTGCTAATAGGTTCTTCCCCAGGTAAGAAAATGTAGCTCAATTTATACACTTAACCTTTGGATGGAGACGACAAAGGTAAAATTGTGGGTGGTATAGAATTGAGGGACAAATAGGGGCAGAAGAGAATATTCTGGCAACAAGCAACATAGTGCCAGGAAAATCAATAACAAACAGTTCACACTAGGTAGGTACTTGCTATTGTCCTGCCCAGAGACAGAAAAATTTCCCACCTGTCCTTTAGGGTAGCAAGAGAGAGACTCCCGGCTGCCCATTGCAACAATCTCAAGCTGTCTGAAAGCCAAAGAGTTAAGATGGGTGTAGAATCCTGATTCCGCATAATATACTCCTGCCCCACCTAAAAACAAAAGCCTCAGTCTTCTTCAGATGTAAGGGTCAAGAACCCTTTTGTAATGAAGAGAACAGTGGAGGGCTCTTAGAGACAACTCAAATTAGATAAAGTCTTTACTGAAATTGGAGAATGCTCTCTATGGGCTTAAAATGCCCACCCCTCATCAGGTCATAAACATAATGCAAGTTAGCATGTTAACAGATGACAGTGACTTCACTGGTTTCCCCCTCCCATTTTTTTTTTTTTAGTGAGGCAATTGGGGTTAAGTGACTTGCCCAGGGTCACACAGCTAGTAAGTGTCAAGTGTCTGAGGCTGGATTTGAACTCAGGTACTCCTGAATCCAGGGCCGGTGCTTTATCCACTGCACCACCTAGCTGCCCCCTCCCCCTCCCATTTTTGCAAGGGCCTTCTGGAAACAATGTACAATTTTCTGGGAGATATTCAGGTGTGTGTTTTAGTACTAGTCCTATAATACCTGGAAGTATGTCAGTAAGAGTTTAACCACTATCTCCATCCTCCCCTCCCCCCCAAAATGTATACACCTAATCTACTTTTTAATTTAGTCTGTTTTATTAACATTTTCTCCATCACTTTAAGTCAAGATAATCAACAAAACAATAAATCAAGCCCTGATTTGTATCACTTACTCATTTCTGAGGTGTAAGTGCTCACACTGAAATTTTTTTTTTCTTTAGTGAGCAATTGGGGTTAAGTGACTTGCCCAGGGTCACACAGCTAGTAAGTGTTAAGTGTCTGAGGCCGGATTTGAACTCAGGTACTCCTGACTCCAGGGCCGGTGCTCTATCCACTGCGCCACCTAGCTGCCCCACACTGAAATTTTAATCATTAGTTCAAGGGAGCCAGTTAGAGCTGGCTCCAGAATCTTCTACCCCTCCTCCCCAGGCAACACCCCATGGTCTGGCTGACACACTCTCCGTCTCTCTGTCTGTCTCTCTGTCTCTGTCTCTGTCTCTGTCTCTGTCTGTCTCTCTGTCTCTCTGTCTCTCTCTCTCTCTCTCACACACACACACACACACACACACACACATTCAAGTCACCTGACTCCTAATCCATTGTTCTTTTCATTCATTGGTACCCAAGCCCCACTGAAAAGATCAGTGGATTAGCAATCAGGTGACTTGAATTCTGGTCCTGACTCTTACTAACTAAACTAGGGAACTTTGGCAAATCATCCTCCTCATCTGAGCCTCAGTTTACCCATTTGTAAAATAAGGGAATGGGACTAGATGACCTCTAAGGTCTCTATTTTTTTAAGGTCCCTTTCAACGTTAAACCTATGACAATGATAGATTCTCTTGGGATGTGTTCAGCACCTACAGTAATAGTTTAATTAATAGCTTAATAACATCTACTATATTCCTGTACATACAAAGTAGAACATACTTTCTCCTGGAAGATAGCATATGTTCCTAGAGAAGTAAATCTGGGACACATACAAAATAAATTGAAAGTGATTTGGGGGTTCAGTGCTAACAACTGGGGGAGGGGTGAGGAAAGGCCTCTTGCAGGAAGGCAAGAGACAATACTTGAGCTGAACTTGGAAAGAAGCTAGGGGTTCCAAAAAGCAGAAAGTGAGGAGGGAGGGCATACTAGGAATAGGGAAGAGATGATATGTGTCATGTATGGGAAACAGAGAGGCCATTTTTGTTTGGAGATTGAGAGAGTACAGAGGGTTAATGTGCAATCAGCCTGGAAAGAAAGTTGGAGCCAGATCATGAAGGACTCTAACTAATTGCCAAACAGGGAGGCTAATGAGAGGGAGGGAGCTGGGACTGGAAGGAAGGAGTATGATGTAGGTGGGACAAAGGAGGAGAAGGAAGAGTTAATTTTCTAAGTAATAGATTCAAAGAATTAAGGACCTTTCTCAGTTTTGAGGGGGGTAGGAAACTTTGATGTAGATGGTCCCTAAGGCCCTATGTAACTCTAACATCATAAAATTCTAATATCCTTAAATGAAAAACTTTCTGGCGCATTAATACAGGTATATTTCCAAAGACTCTCCTTTGAATTATCAATAACCAAAAAAAAAAAAAAATCAGTAACCCCAATTGCCCCAAACATTCTTGTTCCCTTCTTCCTCCTACTTCCAAAAACAGAGGTATATTGATGGAGGTTTCACTGGAATGCAGCCATGTTCCTACTGGACAGACTCAATTACCATCTCAGCTTTCAGTGGCCAGCAAGACATTTGCCCCAGAGACTGCCCAGCTATCTTCCATGACTTCCAGTTATTCAACTGTACCTTCCAATTCTCCTTGGAGAATATTGCCCGGATGACCCATGCACTCTTTCCCCCAGACCTGATGGTAAGTGGTAAGAAGTTCTGTAGTCACCTTTTGAAGAGGAAATAGAGCTGCTCAGGATTATAGAGAGAGATCTAGTAGAAACCTTATCTAGTCTATCCTCCCACCATCTTAGAGATGTGCAAACTGAAGGCCCAAGAGTACAAATGACTTACCCAAAATAGTAAGGCAAGGGATTTGAACCCAGATCCATCTAATATGCTTTCTATCACAATGGCTCTCTCTGGAGTTGGGGGCATTGGATTTGTGGTCAAAAGACTTAAGTTGGATCTAGTTATGCTGTTTACTACCAGTGAGCTATTGGGTAAATGACTTAACTTCCATAGACTTCAGTTTGCTCTCCTGTAAAAGGAAAACTAGATATTCTCTGAGGTTCTTTGTGGCACCAAATTTTGTGACCTATGAAACAAATGTGGAACTTGGGGAATTTGAAGGCTTGATAAAGTTGTCATGCAAATAATGATTAAAGTCTTGTGTTTATTTCTTTCTTCATGAATTCCCAGCAGGGTCCTGTTAAAATTTCCAGGCAACAGGTCTAGAAAATACTTTGTGGGGAAGACAGTGCACAGACCTGGCCTTACACATAAGCCCAGTAAGCAATTTAGTTCAACAAGCATTTGTTTTTGTTTTTCCTTTTTTGGTGAGGCAATTGGGGTTAAGTAACTTGCCCAGGGTCACACAGCTAGTAAGTGTTAAGTGTCTGAGGTCGGATTTGAACTCAGGTCCTCCTGAATCCAGGGCCGGTGTTCTATCCTCAACAAGCATTTGTTAAGTACTTCCTATGTGCGGGGTACAGTGTTAGGTGCTGGATGATACAAGAACGAAAAGGAAACAGTTCCTGCCCTCAGAGAACTTATATTCTAATGAGGAAGACAACAAGAAAGCATAAAATCTATATGAAATAATTTCAAGAGGGAGAGATCGCTAATAACCAAGCGGATTAGGAAAGGGCCGTAAGCTATGGAAGCTGAGCTGTGAGGTGGGAAGGGAGTGTGTTCCAGGCAGGAAGGACAGCCTTGTCAGAGGCCTGGGGATAGGAGATGGGATGCCCCACATAGGGAACAGAAGGCAGGCCTGTTTGCCCAGAATGATGAGTATGTAGAGGTGAAGGACAAGACTGGAAAGGTAGATGGGAACAATTTCATGCCAAGCAGAGAAGTTTGCTCTTCATCCTAGAGGCAATACAAAGTTGTGGAAGATTTCTGAGTAGGTGAGAGACACGGCCCGATTGTTTTTTTTTGGGGGGGGAGGGGTAAGGCAATTGGGGTTAAGTGACTTGCCCAGGGTCACACAGCTAGTAAGTGTTAAGTGTCTGAGGCCGGATCTGAACTCAGGTACTCCTGACTCCAGGGCTGGTGCTCCATCCAATGCACCACCTAGCTGACCCCCGATTGTTTTTAGTAATACCGATTAGGTAGCTGTATGGCGGATGAATTGGAGAGAGGAGAGACGGGAAGCAAGGATAGCAATCTGACTAGTGCAGGGGTTTAAATGAAAGATGGCAAGGGCAGATGTAAGAGATGTTAGACAGGTAGACCCAACAAGAATTGGAAACTGGATAATTGGGTGAGAACAAGGAAAAAGTCGAGGAGAACTTCAAGGTTGGCACAATACTGGAACCTCAAGAAACAGGGATGCTTGGAAGGGGGGGTAGAGTATAAGGAAAGGAAGGAGGGAAACAAGTATTTATTAAGTGCCTACTATGTACCAGGGGGCAGTTAGGTGGTGCAGGGTGTGTACCTGGAATGAGGAATGAGTTCAAATCTGTCCTCAAACACTTATAGCTGTGTGACCCTGGGCAAGTCACTTAATCCTGTTTGCCTCAGTTTCCTCAGCTGTAAAATAAGTGGGAGAAGGAAATAGCAAACCATTCTAGTATCTCTGTCAAGAAAACTCGAAATGAAAAAAAAAAAAGAAAAAAATTTTTGAAAAGAAAACTCCAAATGGAGTCCTAAAGAGTCAGACATGACTGAAATGACTTAACAACAAAAATATGCCAGGCACTGTGCTAAGTGGTTTACAAATATTAAATCATTTATTCCTCATAACAACCATGAGAGGGAGGTGCTATTGGTATCCCCATTTTACAGTTGCAGAAACTAAGGCAAACAGAGGTTAAATAACGAGCCCAAGATCAAACAGTAAGTTTCTGAGGCTGGATTTGAACTCAGGTCTTCCTAACTCCAGGCCCAGAATTCTAACCACTGTGCCACTTAGCTGCAAAATTAGTTCCATTTTAGACATCTTGAGTTTGAGATGCTTGAGTCTGAGATGTTTGACATCAGATGTCAAGGTCCAGCTAAGCCTTTGGTCATATGGGACTGTTGGGGCAGCTAGGTGGCGCAGTGGATAAAGCACTGGCCTTGGATTCAGGAGGACCTGAGTTCAAATTTGACCTCAGACACTTGATACTTACTAGCTGTGTGACCCTGGGCAAGTCACTTAACCCTCATTGCCCCACCAAAAAAACAAAAACAAACAAACAAAAACAACATAGGGTCATATGGGACTGGAGCTCAGGAGAGAGATTAGGACTGGATCTAGAGAAATTTGAGAGACAGCTGCATAGAGATGACAGCTGAACCAATGTGAGCTGATGAGATCACCGAGGTAGAGTGTTGAGAGAAGAGGGGAGCACGCAAGATAGAGCTTGTGGCAAAGAAGGAGCCAGTGGATAAGGAGAGAAAGATGAGAGAGAGGGCTCCTGAGACAGATGGGAGGGAGTGTTAAAGGGGTTAACCTTAGCTAGGAGGAAAGCTACTTCTTCAGAGACTAGGGCAAAGGAGAAGAGAATGGAGGATGATAAAATCAGGAGTTTGGAAGTGTTTGTCCTTTGTTTTCTTGTAAAGTTGGAAGTGAGGTCCTTGGCTGCTGGTGGGGGAGCAGATGGTGGTGTAGGAGGTTTGAGAAGAGAGAAGGGACTTGGCATCTATGGAGAATGTGATAGGATGTCAATCCAGGAAGAAAAAAGGCTGTAATGGCTCAATTGAGTTCAATGATTATTTATTATGTGCCTACTGAATGTCGTGTGCTAGGCACTGGGGTTAAAAAGACCAATGAAGCACTCCTTGCTCTCAGGGAGCTTACTTTCTGCTGATTTAGTTGACAACAAATTTTTAACCCTTTCATAGTTCTGAGGGAGGGAAGCAAGCCCAGATTCTTCCTGTAACCCCCACCAGTATTTCAGCAGTAGGAGAAATAATGGCTTTTCATGGTGTTTTTCTCCCCAGGCCTTGCACGAATACTACTACCGGGGATATCAGGACACGGTTTTATACTTGAAGAGGCTAAGTAAGTACTCTGGGTAGCGAAGGGATAATAATAATAAGGATGATAATAATAATAATAATAATAGCTAGCATTTATGTGTCACTTTAAGGTTTGCAAAGTGTTTTATGATATTATTTCATTTTATCCTCATAACAATCTTGGGAGGTAGTTGCAATTATACCCATTTTACAGATGAGGAAACTGAGGTAGAGGTTAAATGGATTATCTAGGGTCACCCAGTTAGTGTCTGAGGCTGGATTTGAAGTGAGGTCTCTCCGATTTCAGGTCCAACACTCTAAGTGCCATGCCACCTAGAGACCTCTTTGCATTGGCCAGCTAACTTCTGCTTGAACACTGTGGAAATTTATTTTGATTTGGGGACCAAAATGAATTTCCACAACACCTCAGTGATTGGGGATCCATTACCCCAAGGGGTCTCTGAAAAACAGTTATGTAGAGGGGTTGAAAAAAGAGACTCATCTCAAAAAGCCCAAGGACATTTAAATTCATGTTTCATTGGAATGGCTGGGGATCACGGTATTCTAGTTAACAAAGCATTCCTGTTAACTGACAGTTACTATGGTGAACCCCAAAAAAGAACATTAATTCTGAAGTCGGTGGACCTGGGTCCAAATGTTTCTTCTGATATCTGTGCCAATGATTCTCAAATTTGCTTTTTTCTGCCCCAGTCCCTCTGATGACCTCCAATCTCACATCTCTAAATGACTTTCAAATGCCCACTGACATCTGGATCTGGATGTCCAATAAGTATCTTAAACTCAATATGGCCAAAACAGAACTCATTATCTCTCCCCCCAAACCTCTCCTCCATTAGATTGTAAGCTCCTTGAGGACAGGGACTATCTTTTGCCTCTTTCTGTATCCCCAGCACTTATCAATTTTTTCAATCATTTTCAGTCTTGTCCAACTCTTTGTGTCCCCATTTGGGAGAAGGCTCGGAAATCTTGAAGGTGAGCAGTAGGGAGCCATTAAACTATTTGAACAGGGGAGTAGTATGATCAGAAAAAATGATTTAGCATAACACTTAATTCTGGTTATTAACGCCATCTTCCCCCTCCCCCTTATACAAAAGGCAGTTTATTGCATTTGTATCAGGCCTGCCTTTCTTGCCACTCTCTGGAGGCTGGGATATTTTTGTAGGGGACCCATCACCCCTCTTGTTCTTCACATCCTGTTCACAACATTGCCTGCTTTTGGCTGAAGACAATTCACAGAGGCACAGGAGGGATGCTTGTGGGGACCTTTGAGACACCTAGTCCAATGCTATCCCATTTTACAGATGAAGATACTTGAAGTTTATTGGGAGGGGGGAGGAACTTTCTTCAAGTCACACCAGGAGTAAAGAACAGAGTCAGAACTCAAACACAACTCTTCATGATGTGCACTCTCTTATCCTTTCCACTCTTCTTCGATCAGTGAAGTGTAAATAAAGCCCAGGTCTTGGAAAGGAAGAATTGAAAGAATCAACTCTGAGTTGGGTGGGGGAGGGATTTGGTGCTGGTGGTGCCCTCACAGTGTGCTTGAAATCACTCATATAGCAAATGCTGCATCAAAGGCTGGTCCTGCTGGCTAGATATTTTTTTTCTTCTCATTCTGACTCATTCTGACTTGAGGTTTTCTCAGCACAAAATGATAGACTCCAGTCCTTTTACCAAAACCCCATAAGGGATTTTCTTCTTGTGACCCTAAGGAGAAGTCAGTGTTTCCAGTACAATGTTTGAGTTACAAATTAGGCTCCTGACATTTTTATTCTTCAGTAACCCTGAGCAAGTGATTTTCCTTTTCCAGACTTCAGTTCCGGCTTCATTTTCATTTTCTCTTTTAAAAAAAATATATCTTATTCCCCCCCACCCAATTACATGTTAAAATAATCTTTCAACATTTTAAAAAAAGTTTTGAGTTCCAAATTCTATCCCTCCCACCCCCACCATATATGCACAATCATGTAAGAACTATCATGAGGAAGAGGGTTAGATTTGTTATGCTTGACCCAAGAGGGCAGAACTGGAAGGAATGATTGGGAGGTGCTGAGAGACTCATTGTGATTCCATGTAAAGAAGAATTTTCTTTTTCTTTTTTGAGGCAATCAGGTTAAGTGATTTGTCCAGGGTCACACAGCTAGTAAGTTTCTGAGGTTGAATTTGAACTCAGGTCCTCTTGACTCCAGGCCCAGCGCCATCTAGCTGCCCCTATGGAACAACTTTCTAACAGAGTTATCCCAGACTAGAGCAGGCTGCCTTGGGAGGTGGAAAGTTCCCCATTACTTAAGATCTTTACATAGAAGGCAGGACAAGAATGACATCTCATCAAAGGATGGATCTTAGAGCATCTAATCCAACCCCCTCATTTTATAGTTGAGGAACTGAAGTGCAGATTGGTTAGGCAACTTACTCAGGGTTGCTTAAGCAGTCAGTGGTATAGACAGATTTGAAACCAGATTCTCTGACTCCAAATCCATCATTCTTTCTGCTAAAGCTGAAGTTTTCAAAGCTTGGTCTGGGGACCCCTGGGAGTCCATGAAAACAAAACTATTTTTATAAAAATACTAAGATATTTTAATTTTTAATATGGTAAATGTTGATAGAGATAATTCATATAAGCAAAAGCTCTTTGGTGGTGGGGAGGAGTTCTCAATAATTTTTGTTTGTTTGTTTGTTTTTTAGTGAGGCAATTGGGGTTAAGTGACTTGCCCAGGGTCACACAGCTAGTAAGTGTGTGTTAAGTGTCTGAGGCCGGATTTGAACTCAGGTTCTCCTGATTCCAGGGCTGGTGCTCTATCCACTGCGCCACCTAGCTGCCCCGTCAATAATTTTTAAGAGTGTAAAGGGAGGGGCAGCTAGGTGGCGCAGTGGATAGAGCACCAGCCCTGGAATCAGGAGAACCTGAGTTCAAATCCGGCCTCAGACACTTAACACTTACTAGCTGTGTGACCCTGGGCAAGTCAACCCCAATTGCCTCACCAAAAAAAACGAAAGAAAGAAAGAGTGTAAAGGGGTCCTGAGGCCAAAAGGTTTGAGAAACACTACCCTAGACCATGGGCAACTAGGTGATGTAGTGGATAGAGTGTTGGGCCAAAGCTCAGGAAGACCTGAGTTCAAATCCAGCCTCAGACAGTTACTAGCTATGTGTCCCTGGGGAAATCACTTAACTCTATTTGCCTCAGTTCCTCTGTGAAATGAGATGGAGAAGGAAATGGCAAACCACTCCAGTATCTTTGCCAAGAAAACTCTAAATGGGGTCACAAAGAGTCATGACTGAAACACGACTGAAACGACTAAACACACTAGACCATACTGGCCTCTGTGTTGTTTGGGTGAGCCCTGTAGGTTAAATCTCTGAGGCCCCTTCAACTGTGCCATTCTACACTTTTCTGAGCAGGCTACGCCTGGTTCCTTCTAGCCTCCCACAGCTGGGGCGAGGGTCATCATGGTGGGTCTGGATTTCTCAGGTTCTAGCCACTTTGACCAAGAACTAGTTTGCTACTGATAGAGAGAGGATAAATTTCCATTGGTGTCCATAGAATGCACCCTAGATGCAGTCCTGCCTCAGACCAAAAGAATGGGAATGGTACAACCCAAAGCCTCACACCCACAGATAATTCATGTCTGAGAGCTGGTGTGACTGAAGTCAGGCACTGGAAATGGCCCTGCCCCAAAGAAGCATCATCAACGCTTCAGTCTGACCCTATATTTAGAAGTTTAGAAGGATAGTATTTTTCTCCTTTACCCTGCTCCTCCCTTATAAGGTGACCTTGGACTGGTATTTCTTCCTGTTGTCAATTTATCTACCTTCTCCACCCTGAGTCTCCATCAGTGAGATCTCTTTGTCACAGGGAGGATCCTGTATCCTGACATTCCTGAATATATGTGTGTGTGTGTGTGTGTGTGTGTGTGTGTGTGTGTATGTGTGTGTGTATGCATGTGTATATGTTTGTGTCTTTGTCTATGTCTATGTCTATATAGAGAGACGTTCTTTCCTGTCCATAACATTAGCACTGGACATAGCTTTAACTTCATGGTCTGTCCACTACACCATCCCATAGATATCTCAAGTTATTTGGATAATTTTCTAGTCACAGGATTATAGATCTAGAGCTAGAAGGGACATTCAGGGTCACTGAGTCCAGCATACCCTCCTCCCCCTTCTCCATTTTACAAATGAGGAAACTGAGTCCCAAAGATGTTAAGTGACCTTCCCAGGGTTACACAACTAGAAAGGCAAGCCTCAACCCTTTTCTGTTCCCTGCAATTCAAACACTCAGGAGACTGCTCTATCTGGAGCAAAGCCATAAGGTATCAGACTCCTTCCCTGGAGAATTTAAAGAACAGGCTCAATAGTAGCCTCTTTGAGTTGACTGAATGTAAAATCAGTTCCAAAAGCCTGTGGTTTTGTTCCCTTGCCTTGGTACAATGTGCCTTGCTGTTCACAGATTCTCCTGTTGTTGGTGGACACATCTCCCTCTAGTGGTGGAAAAGCAACAGTTCTCTCCAAACCTATAATCGTCCTCCAATTGTTATTTGGTCTTCATTTGAAGAGGACTATGACATCGGGGTGATGTCATGACTTGTGGTGAATTGGATTTAAGTGAGGGAGGGCTGTGCAAGGTCACCAACCTCACTCTGTCCTCCAGAGCCATCTGGGTCCAGTGACAAGATATATATCAGGGGGCAGCTAGATGGTGCAGTGGATAGAGCACCAGCCCTGGATTCAGGAATACCTGAGTTCAAATCCAGCCTCAGACACTTGACACTTACTAGCTGTGTGACCCTGGGCAAGTCACTTAACCCCCATTGCCTGCAAAAAAAAAAAAAGATAAAATTCCTTTCTTTGGGGGAAGACTAGGTGATGGGAAGGGCTCTCCTGACCTTGGACTCATTCTGCTTCACTGCTCTCACTGATGTTCCATTAACATGGATGTCATTGCTTTTGATGAGACACCAATAGGAACTATACGTGGAGTCTAGAAAATATAGGCTCCTATGTAGTCACCTGGGTCATCCCCCTAGGTCATTTTTATAATTAATAAATTATCCTATCAAAAATTAAATATTAATGATCCCATTACTAGTTAATAATAGAATCCTCATTTGTTATTTTATTATTTATCATATGTTAATATGTTAATAAATAATTAATATTGATTAAAATGTAATGAATACTCTTACTTCAGATGAAATAGCCCCTCACCCTACCACAACCCCCAGTTTCCAGTGAAATTTCACCAGAAAAATATCTCCTTTTGTCCTTCTCCAGATACTTCCCACTGGTTCCCTGATGCTTATAATTTATTCAGAGGGACAAAGACTTCTGGTTTCCAGTTTGGGTTTGAGATTTAAATCACAAAGGCCCTTGGAAGAGGGAACATGGTCACTTACACAATACTGAGGCTAGCCTTTGATGGTGAAGGGGCCTACTGGATTTGGGAGGTTGGGTAGATGAGGAATAGGGAACGTGCAGAAAGGATAGATCAGAAACCTGAAATATAAGTTTAGCAGACTACAGTTTTTGCCAAGGTCCTCCATTTAAGCCAGGAAGGAAAGTGGATACAGACATTGCATTAAAAAATGTAAGAATGATGCTCAGTGGGGGCAGCTAGGTGGCACAGTGGATAGAGCACCGGCCCTGGAGTCAGGAGTACCTGAGTTCAAATCCGGCCTCAGACACTTAACACTTACTAGCTGTGTGACCCTGGGCGAGTCACTTAACCCCAATTGCCTCACTAAAAAAGAAAAAAAAAGTCTATGCCTGGGGGGCAGCTAGATGGCGCAGTGGATAGAGCATCAGCCCTGAATTCAGAAGTACCTGAGTTCAAATCCTGCCTCAGACACTTGACACTTACTAGCTATGTGACCCTGGGTAAGTCACTTCACCCAGTTTGCCTCAATTTCCCCATCTGTAAAATGAGCTGGAGAAGATAATGGAAAACCACTTTAGTATCTGTCAAGAATACCCCAAATCGGGTCATAAAAAGTCAGATACAACTGAAAAACGACTTTATACCAACAACAAAAACAAGCAAAGTATTGTGTTGGAATGGGGGTTGGGAGCAGGGTAAGCCCAAAGAGGATTGAGATTCAGTTCCTGCCTTCAGGGAGCTTACAGTCTAGTAGGGGAGATAAGATGCATACCCCCCCCAAAAAAACAAAACCCAACTATAGCAGAATATAGAGTAGGATAAATACTAAGAATTTATAGGATCACAACATCATGCTTTTAGAGCTAGAAGGGACCTTAGAAGCCATCTAATTAATTTTAGGTAAGGAGATGGGGGCCTTTCTGGATGTCACGTATTGTGTTTACATAGTGACCATGTTGAGGTCACATAGTGCTGCTTAGACGCTTCAGTTGTGCCTGACTCTTCATGACCCCGTTTGGGGTTTTCTTAGCAGAAATACAGGAACAGTTTGCCATTTCCTTCTCTGGCTCATTTTACAAATGAGGAAATGTAGGCAAACAGGGTTAAGTGACTTTCCCAAGGTCACACAGCTAGTAAGTGCCTGAGGCCAGATTGGAACTCAGAAAGATGAATCTTTTTGACTTCAGGCCCAGCACTCCACTCACTATGGCGCCACCTAGCGGCCCATTTAGTAAATGGCAGGAATAGAATTGCCCTTCTGAGCAAGGGATGCTTGCCTTCCCCACTTAATAGAATTTAAAGATAAAAATGAACTAATGTCATCATGGGTGCTTTGAAGAAGTTTTGTTTTCAAGTCCTTTGCCAGTGTTAAGGTTGCCGTGATGATGCTCATTCTCTTGTCTTTGCTAGATGCTGTCTACCTCTCATCCCCGACCAAGAATTTAATATTCCCACGGGTGGAAGTGTTCTGTTTTGGAAATCTGACCCAATACGGAGAAGGGGAAGTGACTGATGAGCAGCAGCCAGAGACCACACAAGCCAGCTGGTCAGAACTCTCGAGCCACACTCTGCAGGAGGCCACCAAAGGGACCGTGAAGGACCATGCTGGCCCACCTCACTTCAATGTGGTGCAGGCACCTGAATTCGAACCTACCCAGCTCCTTTTATCACCACCCATCCAGTCATCTCCAGTGTCAATTCCATCACCCATAAAATCACCTGTGCAGTCACCTGTAACACCTGTGGGGCTTCCTGGCTCATCCCCACATGGCTTGTTTGTTGACTGTCCTGTGTCATCACCACCTGAACAGTCACCCATATCACCAGTTGTTCAGTCCATGGCACAGTCACTTCCATCACTCATACAGTCATCCATGTATCTCTCCCCTGTGCAGCCCCCCTCCTCACCTATAGATTTTCCTTTCTCAGCTCTACTCACGCAGTCACCTCAATCATCTTTTGTGCAGTTGCCCATCTCACCCCCAGTACAGTCACCAGTATCAGTGTCTGGGAGGTCACTTCCTTCACTCATAGTGCCATCCCCCACATCATCCCCCACGTCTCCAGCTGTGTTATATCCTCCATCGGCACCCCTGCATTCACCCTTAGCATTTCCTGCTCAGGCATCATCCATGGAGGACAACGCCACACCCCAGCCCCAAGGTACCACCCTCCTCCTGTGGGATTTCTTATGGGATTTCCCATCTGGGAATTATTCCATAACTGTAAAAAAAAAAAGTTCAGTTTAAAATCGTCATAGTTCTAAAGGTCCAGTTTGTTTTGTAGGATTCTCTTTATATATGTCTTCAGGGTTGACAAAAGTCAACAGAGGGGCAGCTAGGTGGTGCGGTGGATAAAGCACTGGCCCTGGATTCAGGAGGACCTGAATTTAAATCCAGCTCCAGACACTTGACACTTACTAGCTGTGTGACTCTGGGAAAGTCACTTAACCCCAATTGCCTCACCAAAAAAAGAGAAAAAGAAAAAGAAAAAAGTCAACAGAGCCCCCTCAGCTAATGTCTCACCTTTAGCATGAGCTGTGCTATGATCACCCTCTGACAAAGCTGGGAGATTCAGACCTGAGGGAGAATGATCATCCCTCTTCTCCTCCCATCTCAGCACCCCCTGGCCTGTGAACCAGGAGATTTGAGTTCTCATCTCAGCTCTTTATTTACTGTGTGATCATGGGCAAAGCAACTCTATCAGTTTCCTCATCTCTAAAATGGGGAAGAATGATCCCTGTCCAGCTGTCTTCATAGGGTAGCTGTGAGGCTCAGATAGGATAATGGCTTTCAAAGCCATTGGATGATGATAATAAATGTAAGATTTCACGTTTACATATTGACTTATTGTTACAAAGGACAACAAGAGGGGGCAGCTAGGTGGTGCAGTGGATAAAGAACTGGCCCTGGATTCAGGAGGACCTGAGTTCAAATCTGTCCTCAGATACTTGACATTTACTGGCTGTGTGACCCTGGGCAAATCACTTAAGCCTCATTGCCCTGCAAATTTTTTTTTTAATTAAAAAAACAAAAAACAAAGGACAATAAGAAATTGTCTCATATGATCCTTGCAATACTACTGTATCTTCTGTCAATTTTACAGATGTGGAAACCGAGTCCTAGAGAGGTGAAATTATTTGCCTGAGGTCATACAGTTGAGAGGAAGCATTGGAAAGTGGAAATGTCCTTGGGCCTGAATTCTTGTCCTGGCTCTGCTAACTAATGATAATAGATTCATCTAATCCTTTAATTCTTTAGACACATTACCTTATTTGCTCCTCACAACAACCCTGGTTTTTATCCCCATTTTAGAGATGAGGGAATTGAGGCTGAGAAGCTAAGTGACTTGCCCAGGGTCACACAGCTAGCATCTAAGGACAAATTGGAACCTAGGTCTCCCTCACTCCAAGTCCAGTGCTCTGGCCATTCCACTTATTCAGTGTGTCCTGAAGCAAGTCTCTTAACTTCTCAAGATTCAGTTTCCACTTCGGCAAATACGAAACACTAAATCCTATGTTTCTGGAAATCATAAAATCATAAGCTTAGAGACAGAAGGGACTACAGAGGCCATCTTGTTCAATTTCATAAAAAACTGGGATTCAGGGAAATGAAAGGATTTGCCCAAAGTCACACAGAAAACATCAGAAGTGAGATTCGAACCCAGTGCTGGAGATGGGATTTGTACCTATCCCTCTCTCTCTCTCTCTCTCTCTCTCTCTTTTTTTAGTGAGGCAATTGGGGTTAAGTGACTTGCCCAGGGTCACACAGCTAGTAAGTGCTAAGTGTCTGAGGCCAGATTTGAACTCAAATATTCCTGACTCCAGGGCCGGTGCTCTATCCACTGTGCCACCTAGCTGCCCCACCCATCCGTGTCTCTTGACTCTAATCCTGGCCACTCTCTCTTGATGAACAGAATCATACAAATGAGCCATACACATTCAAGGGATGATTTGGATTACAAATGGAAAATGGAAAAACATTTATTAAATGCTCCCTCTGTTCCAAGTATTATGTTAAGTACTAGGAATTCAAAGAGAAAGCCAATTGATCTTTGATCTTGGGGAGCTCACTTTCTAATTGGAGTGTGACAATACATATAGGAAAGTTCAGTTGTTCCTTAGGATGGATGGCAAAGTTCAGGGATCCTTAGGTTGTACTGTTGGGAAGGGCAGGTCATGGTGGAATCTGGGTTGGCTCACTTTTTTAAGGTATGGCTGGAGAATCTCTAGCCCCTAGTAGGAAAGAAGGAAGGAAGGAAGGAAGGAAGGAAGGAAGGATGAATGGATGGATGGATGGATGGATGGATTTATTAAGCACCCAGGAGTGGGTAAAGCACCAGGCCTGGAGTCAGGAAAACATGGGTTCAAATCTGGCCCCAGACACTAGAAGTATGACCCTGGGCAAGTCAATTAACTCTGTATGCCTCAATTTCTCATCTGTAAAATGAGCTAGAGAAGGAAATGGCAAACCACTCTAGTATCCTTGTTAAGAAAAGGGGTCACAGAGAGTCTGAAACAACTGAAATGATTCAACAACAAAAATGTGTCAGGCACTGTGCTAAGCACTTTACAAATATTATCTCACTCAATCCTCACAACAACCCTAGGAAGTAGGAACTATTATTGTCCCCACTTTACAGTTCAGGAAACTGAGGCAGATGGAGGTTAAGTGACTTGTCCAGGGTCACAGAGCTAGTCTGAAGTAAAATATGAACTCAAATCTTTTTTTGACTCAAAGCCTAGAGCTTTATCCACTGTTGCACCTGAACTCATTAAAGTTACCTGGCTCATTTATTCAATGTGAATGATTGATTCATTCTACCCTCTGGGCCCAATTCTGCATTCACTTAGCTCCATCAGGGCAGGACCATGGCCAATTCAAGAACAAAGGCTTCCTTGTAACCAAGTGCCTCCGGCGACTGGCTGGCCCTGTACTGGCCTTGTTAACGACATGTCTGTTCGTGTGCTTGGTCACATCCTGAGCACAAAAAAACACTTCTGGAGTTCTTATCTGTGATGAGAAGGTGTGTCTGGGAGGGAATGGAGCTGAGAGTGTCTGGGACACTCTGGGCATTGCTGGGCATTGAAGGAAGAAAGTCCAGAGGTGTTACACCATGTACAATTTAAATGAAATCAGTGATCTGGAGCCTCAGGGAATCCACAGAGCCTAAGTGTATTTGAGGGAAATGGTTTGAAGTAGAATTGCTTGCTTTCCAGCCCCACCAACACTCTTCCTCTAAAAATGTGGATGAGCGCTGGTAAGAATATTTCCATATTTCTTTCAAGCATTGATCAAGGACTCACACGAGGGCTTTTGACACATATACCACCTTTAACTCCCACTGTGGGATCATCCCTGCTGCACTGACCAGCTAGGTGCCCAATTGATTATCACTTGACTTCTAAGGACCTTAGTTTTGTCATCTATAAAACAGGGATAATAACAATGAAGCACTACCTACCTCCTAGGGTTCTTGGGAGGTTCAAATGAGATAAAGGTACTTTGTAAGCTTTAACATGCCCCATGATTGTCAGTTATTATTCATTTGTTTGAGCATTGGAGAAGAACATAATTCTTAAATTTTCAAGTTGTGAAGATCAGATGAGATAATATTAATTAAAGCACTTAACACAGTGCCTGGTGCCTAGTAGGCATTATATAAATGCTAGTTGCTATTATTACTGTCATTATTGCTGTTGTTAGAGGATTCACATATTCGAATCTTAGAACTTCAGAGCCAGAAGGGACTTCAAAGGTTATCTAATAATAGTTGACATTTTTCTAGTACTTTAGGGCAGTTAGGTGGCACAATGGTTACAGCACTGGGCCCCGAGTCAGGAAGACCTGGGTTCAAATCCAGCCTCAGACACTTACTAGCTATGTAACTGTGGGCCGATCACTTAACCCTGTTTCCTTCAGTTTCCTTATTTGGAAAATGAGCCCAAGAAGGAAATGGCAAACCATTCCTGTATCTTTGCCAAGAAAACCCCAAATAGGGTTATAAAGAGTCAGGCACTGTGTGCTAAGTACTTTATTAATATTATCTCAGGACCCGAGTTCAAATCTGGCCTCACACTTGACACTTACTAGCTGTGTGACCCTGGGCAAGTCACCCTCATATAACTCTCATTGCTCTTCCCCCCAAAATTACCTCATTTGATCCTCACAACTCGAATATCTAAGAATTATGTTCCTCTCTTATGCTCAAATGAATGAATAATAAGTGACAATTATGTAGCACTTTAAATTGTGAATAATAACTGACAATTATTATTAAACACAGCTGCCTCTCTTTCCTGAGGGGTCTCCTTGATAATGTATCGTCTAATAATATATTCCATTTGCCTTTCAAGGTCCTATGGTCAAGAAAAGAACCCTCTGAACTAAAAAATGAAGCAGGGAATGTACAAATTATCCTTAGAGGCTAGGAACCTAATTTTGGCAAACCCATGCATAGCTCATTTAGAGCCTTGAACCAAAGACAGTTATGATCCCCAGACAGGAGTGAAATGTTATTTTGCTTGTCTCCAAACCATGGAGACAGGATGGTGCAGTGGACCAAAGGCCAAATTTTGGATTCAGAGCATCTAGGTTTGGATTCTTCTGCTACCACTGAAACTGGGAGTCAACTCATTAGTTATTTGAATTGACACAAATTTTAAAATAATTTTAATTTTTTTGGTGATTTTATTATCACTTTCCTAGCTCTGTAAATGTTTTTTTTTAATTTTTAATTGTTTTTTCAGGGCAATGAGGATTAAGTGACTTGCCCTAGCTAGTGTCAAGTGTCTGAGGCTGGATTTGAACTCAGGTCCTCCTGAATCCAAGGCCAGTGACACTGCGCCACCTAGCTGCCCCTGTAAATGTGTTGTTTTTTTAAAATAAAAGTATTTTATTATTTTCCAGTTATATGTAAAGATAGCTTTCAGCATTTGTTTACATAAGATTTCCAATTTCAAATTTTTCTCCCTCCCTCCCCTCCGTCCCCCCCTCTGCCAGACAGCAGACAATCCAATATAGGTTTTATATATATATGGATATATATATGTATGTATGTATACATATACATATATATTAAACATATTTCTGCATCAGTCATGCTATAAGAGAAGAATCAAAGCAATAAGGAAAAACATCAAAATAGAAAAACAACAGCACCAAAAACAAAAGAAATAGTATGGTTCAATCAGCATCCATATTCCACAGTTCTTTTTTTTTTTCCTATGAATTTGGAGAGCCTTTTCCATCATGAGTCCCCTGGAACTTTCTTGTACCATTGTACTGGTGAGAAGAATCCAGTCTATCACAGTTGCTCAACACATAATGTTGATGATACTGTGTATAATGGTCTTCTGGTTCTGCTCATCTCACTCATCCCTGTAAATGTTTCTTTTTTTTTTTTTTTGCGGGGCAACGGGGGTTACGTGACTTGCCCAGGGTCACACAGCTAGTAAGTGTTAAGTGTCTGAGGCTGGATTTGAACTCATTCACTGAATCCAGGGTCAGCGCTTTAACCACTGCGCCATCTAGCTGCCCCCCCTGTAAATGTTTCTTAAAGACAAATAATTAAAAGCAGATATTATTATCTTCCTTTGAAAGTTAAATGTTCATCCTATTCCCTCTGATATGTGCCACTATGTCACTTGATGCAGTTTGGGCCTTCAAGATGTTCTTAAACTCCAGTCAGTCAATCAATAGACATGTATTATGCACCTACTATGTGCCAGGTGCTATTTTAACCACAGTGCTAAGAAGTCCTTCTATTAATTGTGTGGAAATTTATTTTGATTTGGGGACCCTACCTTTGGGCTGAGATTAGAAAGCCTTAGGCCCTCAGGGTCTCCTCTGTGTGGGAGGTACTGGTGCCCCTCCCCCTCTGCTTCAACTGAGCCAAAAAGCCCCGCGGGCTGTACAAGACACCAGGTCAGACAGCTGGGGGAGGGAGCCCCAGCTCCCTCCGCCCTGAGTGGATCTATCCCAGAGATCCTGGGCTCATCCAGGCCAGCCTAATACAGAGGTCCCTGGGCATGCAGCAGGGGGCACAGGCCCCTGGAGCCCTGGGTATGGTATGCATGAGACACTTGAACTTCCCCGTCCCCCCAGCTGCAGCCCTGGCTGGCGGATTAGCTTGGGGTCTGTGGGGGTGCAAAAAGTCCTGAGATTTGGGTGAAGAAAAGAAAGATATATATAGACCTGGGAGTTAGATTAAGGAGGGGGGCTGATAAGATTAGAGGGGTGGCAAAGGTGGCAGACTGACGGAGCAGACTGACGGAGCAGACAGATAGACGGACAGAACAGGAGGCAGCAGAGAACACAGAAGCGGTCAGCACAGGGCACAGGTTGGAGAAAGCGAAGATTAAGAGAACAGAATGACACTGGAGCACTAGGAGAACGGAAGGAGAGGTCGGTGAGAGAGAAACAGAGGGGTTCAGCCGTGGCAGTATGGAGAGGAAAGTTAGAGGCAGGGGGAGAGACAAAGTGAAAGGGGCTCGGAGTTAGAAAGTAGCTGAGCAGTGAAAGTGGAACATACCCTAAGGCAAGAGGCGGCAATGGCCCTTATTGTATTAAAAAAGTTCCAGGCCCAGCAGGTGGAAAGAGAAGCCCCAACACAGTCAGGTTGTACATTTTATTTCCCTGTATTCATAATTTTAAATTGTATCTCATAAATGAACTCTACTTTGATTATTTAGTTAAGAGGCTTCTTAATCTTTAGCTTATCAATTTTGGGAGTGGAGCAGTGTGGTGGAACCTTTTAAATGGCCCATACTAAGTTAATAGCAGTCAGATAGCCAGTTAGTCAAAAGTATCCAGATTAGTCCTCCAGTCAGATTAGTCCCCACATTAGCCCTAGTCATCAAAAATATTTTACATTTGAATGGTGACCCAGATGGGACTTACAGCCCAATTATAATTTTTCTAAACTTATCATTTTTCATATACTTATAATTTTTCATAAGTCCAATTATATATATTTTTTCAAATTAGATTAGATTATTAATAATTATTTTTTTTCACAATTGCCTATGTGACCATAGTAATTTCCTTTTTCTGGCCCTCAATTTCCTCATCTGTAAAAATAAGTTGTTGTTTAGTCGTGTCTGATTCTTTGTAACCTCATTTTAGGGTTTTCTTGGCAAAGGTACTGGAGTGGTTTGCCATTTTCTTCTCCAGCTCATTTGATAGATGACGAAAGTGAGACAAACAAGGTTAAGTGACTTGCCCGGGGTCATACAGCTAGTAAGAGTCTGAGGCCAGATTTGAACTCAGGAAGATGAGTCTTCCTGATTCAAAGCTTGGTACTCTATCTACTGTACCACTTAACTGTCTTAAATAAGAGGGTTAGGCTATATGATCTCTTAGATTCCTTCTAGCTCTGAATTAATAAAGTGAAGTATTATATTAAAAAAAAAACAAACAAAAACCCTTAACAGTCTAGCAATTTAAACTGGCCTCTATGATTTTCTTTTTTTTTTTTTTAGTGAGGCAATTGGGGTTAAGTGACTTGCCCAGGGTCACACAGCTAGTAAGTGTTAAGTGTCTGAGGCCGGATTTGAACTCAGGTCCTCCTGACTCCAGGGCCGGTGCTCTATCCTATGATTTTCTTTTAAGAGGAAAGAAGCATTTATTAAGTACCTACTGTGTGTCAGGCACTTTGCTGGTTACAAATATTATCTCATTTGATCCACACAACAACCCTGGGAGGTAGGTGCTTTTATTAACCTTTTTTACAGTTGGAGAAGCTGAGGCAGAGGTTAAGTGACTTGTCCACAGTTATAACTAATAAGAATTTGAGGTCAGATTTGAACTTAGGTCTTCCTGACTCCAGGCGCCTCGCTCTATCCACTGTACCACCATCTGTCTCAACTGAATAGCAAGAAGTTCTCTAAACAAAAATGAAACACGCATAGTTTGGTTGATCTAAATCTCAAACTGGTCCAACAACAAAGGTCACAACAAATTCTCGTGATCAATCTAAGTTTCAGTTCCCATAGTTCTTCCTTGTAGTTATAATTATTATCTTTTGTTTTCATATCACTGTCATTTCTGTAGCAAAGAATAAAAAAGAGAATGGGGGGGGGGGTTGTTCAGCCAAACCAAGTGACATCTTAACGAAGTCTGACAGGAAGTGAATTTGAATCTCAGCTCTGCTGCTAAACACCTGGGTTAATCATTCAACTTCTCTGGGCCTTGGTTCTCTCATCTATAAAATGAAGGGTTTAGACTGGATGATCTCTATGGTCCCTTCTAGATCTAAATAAAGATATCTTCCTTTGAAAGCAGATATTATTAATACTAAATATTAGGAGGCAGATTATTCTTTTTTCTTGATAAGTCCCTCAAAATTATCTTTGATCTTTGTATTGCTGATGATAGTCAAGTACTTCACAGTTGATTGTTGTACAATATTGCTGTTACTGTGTACAATGTTCTCTTGGTTCTGCTCGCTTCACTCAGCATCAGTTCATGTAAGTCTTTCCAGGTTTTTCTGAAATCATCCTATTCATCATTTCTTTTTTGTTGTTGTTGGGTTTTTTTGTTTTATTTTTAGTGAGGCAATTGGGGTTAAGTGACTTGCCCAGGGTCACACAGCTAGTAAGTGTTAAGTGTCTGAGGCTGGATTTGAACTCAGGCCCTCCTGAATCCAGGGCTGGTGCTCTATCCACTGCACCATCTAGCTGCCCCTATTCATCATTTCTTACAGCACAATAGTATTCCATCACAATCATATACCACAGTTTGTTCAGCCATTCCCCAATTACTGGTCATCCCCTCAATCTCCAATTCTTTGCCATCAGAAATGAGCTTCTATAAATATTTTTATACATGTTGGTTCTTTTCCTTTTTGGCTTTTTATTTCTTTGGGATATCGAGCCTGTAGTGTAATGCTTGCTCAGAGGGTACACACAATTTTATAGACCTTTGGGCATAGTTTGTTTTGTTTTGTGGGGCAATAAGGGTTAAGTGACTTGCCCAGGGTCACACAGCTAGTAAGTGTCAAGTGTCTGAGGCCGGATTTAAACTCAGGTCCTCCTGAATTCAGGGCCAGTGCTTTATCCACAGCTGCCCCGACCTTTGGGCATATTTACAAATTGTTCTCTAGAATGGTTAGATCAGTTCACAACTCCACCAACAATGCATTCATGTTCCAATTTTCCCACATCCCCTCCAATATTTGTCATTTTCCTTTTCTGTCATATGAGCTAATCTGATTGGTGTGTGGTGGTACCTCAGAGTTGTTTTAATTTTCAGCTTCCCTTTTGAGCATTGTCTCCCCGCTTCAGAATATAAGCTCCTTGAGGGCAAGGGGATGGCTTTCTTTTTTGTTTGTATTTGTGTCCCCAGTGCTTAACATGGTGCCAGGTACATAGTAAGTGCTTAATAAATGCTTGTTGACTTACTGAGAAAGTCACTGGCTAGGTTTAGAAATGTTATTCATTCTACGGGGGAAGGGGAGGAAATATATTTTTGGTAAAGTGAAAAAAAATATTTGATGTCATTAAAAAAAAGAAATGTTTTCTCCACCTTTTACTACATACAGGTAGCAGGTTTACCATTTGTTATGTCAGGACTAATCTCTCTTTTCTTCATATTTCCCCCAAGCTTTACCCAAGACTTCAAATCAGAAAATCACTGTATTTCTGGTCAATATGAAGGAAGCAGTCTCCAAGCCCTTTGTGAAGTATGTGTTTCTTGGAGGTGGATGGGAGTGGGCCTTTCTTTATGTAAGAGGTAAGAGCAGGGCTCATGGTGATCCAGGGACTGACTCAACCATTTTGGCTGTCAGTGGAGAGCCTGGGCCATGTTCCCAGGTCAGGTAATTAAACTCCACCCTTGTAATGTCTCCCTTGTCTGATGTAATCTACTTTAATTCTTGGAGGCCAGTTCTTATTGGGCTATTGCCCAATGCCTGCTTCCCCTCCAGAAATGACAGCATCTTATTCCCGGGCAGCTTTACAATCATAATATTCATGTTAATATCATCATGAATTCCAACTGATTTATTCTACACCTTCTTTGCCTGCTTCTCCCTCTGCCCACCTATACCTACCTCCCTGTCCTATCCTCTTCTCATACTTGATTCTCAGCTGATTCCTTATTTAAGGACAGAAGCCACAATCTAGCTTGTAGCAACAACCTGGACAGCCTTTGTCTGATATTTGTATGAGAAGCAGTCAGGAGCCTAACCTGACTTAGGAGGCTGGCTCGGTAACAGGTCCACTGCTCAAGTCATCTTCTCCCTGGCCTATCATAGGGTCTGAAATCTCTGCCCACTGAATCACAGCTTTGAGTGGATGCGTCATCTCCCCAAAATCCTAGTTGAAATACACATGTGTTACTTGTGAGACGATCTATGATGCAATTCTCTTTTTTTATGAAAAGAAATGCAGTTTGTTGCCTTCAGATACTCACAATAAACACACCCATTAATTAATAAACCTTTTTAAGTAGAGGTTCTCCTGAATCTACTTGACCCAAATAATGTAATTCATGGATTTTCCTTTTAATGATGCAGACTACAGCCTATCCACACCTTATTATCCCATGAGACTCTTGTCAGTAGCCATGAGGGGTCCACTCACATTGGGGGACTTCTTCATATGCTTCTATTAAAATCATTAGTCTATAAAGAGGAATTGATTATCTTAGGTCCTTCTGCTGAGAAAAGGGAAGCTCCTAAGGAGATAGGGCATAGGATGGATACTTTTTTTTTTTTTTGCAGGGCAGTTGGGGTTAAGTGACTTGCCCAGGGTCATACAGCTAGTAAGTGTTAAGTGTCTGAGGCCGGATTTGAACTCAGGTCCTCCTGAATCCAGGGCCGGTGCTTTATCCACTGCACCACCTAGCTGCCCTGGATGGATACATTTTGATGAGAGAGAGGCCAAAGATAAACTTCACCTCTTATATAATTGTGCCTAGGGACCACTCTGTGGATGACACAAATTGGGTGAATAAGTTGTTTGGAAGGACCAGCCATGACCCAAATGGCAGCAGGAGAGACTTCTCAAGACACCGAAAATCAAGGCGAGCAAGGAAGACAGAGGAGTAAGTATGTCTAATGAGTCCCCACTCTAACGGACAAAGACAAAGGATGAGAGGAGGCACCAAACATTTTAGAAAAGATTGTGAAATGTTCACTTCTTTTCTTTGCTTTTCTTTTCTTTCTTTCTTTCTTTTTCTTTCTTCCTTTCTTTCTTTCTTCCTTTCCTTCTTTCTTTCTTTCTTTCTTTCTTTCTTTCTTTCTTTCTTTCTTTCTTTCTTTCTTTCTTTCTTTCTTTCTTTCTTTCTTTCTTTCTTTCTTTCTTTTTTTTGGTGAGGCAATTGGGGTTAAGTGACTTGCCCGGGGTCACACAGCTAGTAAGTGTCAAGTGTTTGAGGTCAAATTTGAACTCAGGTTCTCCTGAATCCAGGGCCAGTGCTTTATCCACTGCGCCACCTAGCTGCCCCAAAATTCCCACATAAGGCCAGCTCTTCCAACTCTGCTCCTCCCTCCTTGCTTTCAGGGTCCTGTGAACTCTGAAAAAAAAGAAAGCCCAAGAGAGAGGACACCAGAAAGTGCAGTCAAGGAAAAACATAGCTGCTGTTGACCCAGGAACAACAGCATCATTGCCTTCAGGGTCCAGACTTCAGGCGACTTGCAACATAGCCTGGTACCCAAGTTTTCTCTAAGGACAGTCACAGCACCAAATAACAATCATAGTGGGGCAGCTAGGTGGCGCAGTGGATAAAGCACCGGCCCTGGAGTCAGGAGTACCTGAGTTCAAATCCGGCCTCAGACACTTAACACTAGCTGTGTGACCCTGGGCAAGTCACTTGACCCCAATTGCCTCACTAAAAAATAAAAAATAAAAAAAAAATAACAATCATAGGAGGAAATCAAGAGTACTAGGCCTCATACCTTAAAAGATGAATATTATCTGATTTGCTTGTTCTCCAGTTTTCCAGCACCTGGAGATTTATACTTGGCTGGGCAGCCAGATCACTCATTCTAAGGGCTGTGGCCCTCCTGCCTGAGTATGCTGCTACCAGCAGCCTCTGAAGGGGAGAAAGGCCAATTAATCAAACAAGCAACAAGGCTTTTTTTGAGCAGCCTCTTAAGTACCAGGCCCTGTGCTAAATACTAAGGGCACAGAGAAGGGTAAAACCACAAAATATTGGCATACTATGGTTATAAATAACTAGGTCTAAATCAGATACATACAGAATAGAAGGAAATGAAGCTTGACTGGGGCCCTTCCTAAAATGATGGTGCCCAGGGAGGGATTCATCAGTGAGGAAAGGAGGGCTCTGAGTTTCTCAGGGTGATAATGCAGTGGGCAGGGAGAAGCTGAAGGATTCTGGGAAGAGTCCAGGTTACTCTGTCAATTTACTAAACCTGAAACGAAACCCAAATGTTAATTATTTGCAAACCAAAAGGAATGAGTTGTTGTTTTTTTCTGGAATAAAAATATGGACTGAGGGGCAGCTAGGTGGCACAGTGGATAAAGTACCGGCCCTGGATTCAGGAGAACCTGAGTTCAAATCTGACCTCAGACACTTGACACTTACTAGCTGTGTGACCTTGGGCAAGTCACTTAACCCTTATTGCCCTGGGGGAAAAAACAACAAAAAAACCCCAAAAATATGGACTGAAAGTCAGTCCATAAATATTTATTAACCACCTACTATGTGCCACACTGTACTGAGAGCTAAGGATTCAAAGAAAGGAAAAAAAAGACTAAGTAGTCCCTGCCCTTGAGGAGCTCACAATCTAATGGGATAGAAAATATGCCAAGAATTATATACAAACAGGCTACATACAAGATAAATAGGGAATAATCAACAGAGGAAAGACACTAGAATGAAGAGGGATGGGGAAAGGCTTCCTGTGGAAGGTGGAAGGGATTTGAAAGAAGTCAGGGAAGTCAGGAGGCAGAGAGGTGTAAGAAGAGTATTCCAGGCCTGGGGAGACAGCCAGGGAAGATGCCCAGAGTGGGAAGATGGAATGTCAGGTGTGAGGAACAACAGAGAGGCCAGTGTTACTGAAATCTGGAAAGGTAGGAAAGGGCTTCAAATGCTAAAGAGAGGGGCAGCTAGGTGGTACAGTGGATAAAGCACCAGCCTTGGATTCAGGAGGAACTGAGTTCAAATTCGGCCTCAGACACTTGACACTTACTAGCTGTGTGACCCTGGGCAAGTCACTTAACCCTCACTGCCCCGCAAAAAAACAAAAACAAAACAAATGCTAAAGAGAGAATTTTATTTTTGATCCTGGAGGTGATAGGGAGTTATTGGAGTTTATTGAGTCGGGTAGTGACACTCTCAGAGCTAAGCTTTAGGAAAATCACTTTGATAGATAAGTGGAGCAGAGTAGGAAGAGATTTGTGGCAGGGAGACCGATCCTTGCAATAGCCTAGGTATGGAGTGATGAGGACCGGCACCAGGGTGGTGGCAGTGTCAAAGGAGGGAAGGGGCATATGTGACAGATGACTATGAAGGTAAAACTGAACACTTTCCAGACAGGTGTTAGATTTGTCTGTGGGGCTGAATGTTCTGATCTAGGAGTCAGGCCTGGTATCGAGGTCACCCAATCCAGTTCTCTCTCCAGTATACCAATCAAATAACTGACATTTATATAGTGCTTTAAAACGTTCCAAGCTCTTTAAACACATTATCTCATCTGAGCTTCACAACAACCTATCTGAAGGAGGTTTTACCATCCCCATTATGAGATGCTTTCATATCCATTATCTCACTTGATACTCCCAGCAATATTCCTGTGCTAGGTGGGGCAAGTGGTCCTCTCCCCATTTTACCACAAGGATCCTGGAGCCTAGAGAAACAAAGTGACTTCCTAAGGTCACATGATGAGTTAGCAACAAAGCTGAGACTAGATCCTAGGATTTCTGGTTTCTAAAACAGAGTTCTGAAATTGCCTTAACTTCACCTGATCTAGGTCTTCCACCTGCCTAGTCAGCTCATCTCTACTTCCCACTTCTGGTACAGTTTGGGTGTCCTACCGGCCTCATCCCATCAGCACATGTCAGACATATGACAACCCTCAGGTTTGGCAACTAGTCTTTTATATACTTCTATCCCCCTCCCATTTCTTTCTTTCCCTGGTCAGTTCTGAGCCCTTGCCTGCCATTGAGCGGGGCATCCTTGATCTTGGTGACACTTTGGCCCAGTGACCCAGTCCTCTTTCCTTCTACTGCCTTCTACTAGGTTTATGGGAGTTCTCACTTTCCATTGTGGGAGAAGAAAATTAGTACTTTGTGGTTTACATTTCAATTTTGTCAGACATAGCATATAATATTCATATATATATATGTCATGTATATATTGATATTTACAAGCACTGCTACTTGGAGGGAGATTTAAATGATCGAATTCCCCTTGCTATTCATGATTCTGGGCACGGGTGTCATTCATTTTATAGCATTCAAAAACAAAGGCAAAATTCCATAGTCAAGACTAAGCCAGAGTGCAGAGTTTGGGTGACAGTCTTTGACAGTCTCCAGCAGAACAGTGGTGACTCAAAATGTTGGGACACCATGGAGAGTTATTTTCCTAACTCTTTCAGTCTGGTCAAGGGTAGGGAAAGAAAAACTACTCTTAGCTGGATTAGTCACAGCAGTTTCTGCCCTTGTCCAAACATCATTCTGGTTCTATTTTCAGGGAGAACAGAGTTCTTCCCTGAACTCTGACTTCATTTCCCTTTAGAAATCAGTTAGGCCTTTGGATTCCAGGCTAGGACAACATCTCCTTGGCATTTTTGTACTGACAAGGTTTATTTCACTCATATAATCCAAAGGCTTCAGACACTGAAAAAAGTGTGATTTCTGAATATTTCTAAAGTGGGAGGGGGTATTTAGTGTCCTTTCACCCCATACTTTGGCTCTCTGGAACTTATTGATTTCATAAAGGAAAGTAGGCCTGTTGGCTGCCCTAGTAGATACAGCCCCAAAACTTGAATATCAATCAGATTTTTGTAAATTGAATCATATTTCAAAAACACTTATGGGGCTCCCTGGTTAATGGAGCCCTGCAGTGAATCCTTTTATAAAGTGAAGAATCCTGTAGAGCAAACAGTCATCCTTTAATTTAGCCTCATTGTAAATCTTCTTCCCTGTGTAAGGCTTGTTTAGAAGGAAGCTTAGCCAGGAGTATAAAAAAACACAGTACTTTGCTGAGGAGGTGAAGGATGTTGTTGCCATGGCAACAAGGTGTATGTGTGGGGGGAGAGGGGTGGTCCTCCTAGTCAATCTTGTCAGGAAGTCTACAGAAAACCTTTTCTTTTCAAAAGTTTTATTCTTAAATTGCCATCAATAGCTTTGTTTTGATGTCACCTTAATTTCTGAATTTCCCCTTCCCCTCTCCTACCCAATGAGCCATCTCTTATTAAGAAGGGGGGAGAGGGAGGGGAAGAGAGAAGGGGAAGGGGAGAAAGAGAGAAAGGGAGGGAGAGGGAGAGAACGTGAGGGAGAGGGAGAGAGAGAGAGGGAGGGAGGGAGGGGAGAGGGAGAAAGGAAGAGAGGGTGAAAGAGAGGGAGAGAAAGAGACAGAGAGAAGGGGGAAGAAGAGAGGGAGAGAAGGAACAAGGGAGGGAGGGGGGAGAGACACAGAGAGACAGAGAGACAGAGAGAAAGACAGAGTTTGGTAAAACCAGCACAATGATTGTGTCTAACAGTATATACAATATTACACACCTAGGCTCCCACTTCTGCAAAGAAGGGAAGTAGATACATTCCCTCAACTCTTCAACACAGTGTAAAAGTGTTTCTCTCCCTAGGTATCGACACACCTCAAGATGGACCAAAAGTAGCCTTTTTTTGTGAGTTTGTGAGGAGCTTTCTTCTGCCCCCTGTGGTGTTCTGGATTGACCACAACTCACTCCTCTCCCATGACTGTGCTGCTGGTTATGGAAAAATCTGGCTTTCATTTGGTTGGGAACCTCTGTGTCAGGATACCCTTTCAGTGTCCCTGAGCATCTGAGCACCTCTGCCAAGACAGATCCCTCTTACGCTGAGGGAAAGAAAGCCACCCAAGTGGGCAGTTATTCTCAGTGAATCAACAGTGTCCCGGAGAACCAACCCCTGGATAGGAAACCCATGGGGCCCATTATGCCTCAGCGGTCAGCAGTCCTTCCTGTTTCTAGTGCCGGCATATTCACTTTACTGCCCTCTCCATTTGGTGCTATATGGATCCAGTATTCTGGAGTGGGGATGGGGGTGGGGGGGAGAGGGTTTTTTTTTAAGGACTAATTTATTTTCTTTTTCTTATACCCCCATCTCCTGTTCTGTGCTCAACTTTCAGCCAGTAGGATTTGCTTCTGGGTTCCTGTAGTTCTGAGTCAAGGGGCAGCAGGTATTTTGTCTCAGGGGGTCCCCAGGCCAGTTTGATCCCTGGGAATTCAAATCAGTCTTCATACCCTGTATCCTCCCCAGGCTGCTGTAGAATAGTTCTAAGAGTACTCTGCATGTCCTTCCTCACTTCTTTCAGTCTCTTTATAAAGGTCCATTTTTAGTGCTCACAAGAAGGCTCAGAAAACCAGCAGGCTGATACCATCTGCAAAACAAATAGATGTGGCAAAGACAGTTTGTTTAACAAAACTTGCGATACAAAATCGATGCAGCCTATAGTGAAGTCAGAAAACAAGGAGTGTTCCCAATTGATGAGCCTTCCAGGAAGAATAACAAAGTACATTCATTTCCATGGGCCAATATGAGTCCAAAAGTGGGAACAAAGGACATGGTGGGAGTAAGAGGAGGTTGGGTGTGGGAATCATTCCCTTGAGGAAGATTTAGTTTCAAGATGTCTGATGGGAAACTCCTTTGTTGGTCTCTTCTTTCTTCTGTTTCTGGTATCAACAGAGGGAGGAAAATCCCTCCCTGGGTTTATGGAAGAAGGAAGGGATTACATAACTCTGTACATCTATCTACATTGTCTAGAGAGCAAAGAGAATTGACTACTGCCCATTCTTCCTCAAGGCCTATGTGAGCAGAGACTCCTTTTTTCAGGGCAATGAGGGTTAAGTGACTTGCTCAGGGTCACACAGCTAGTAAGTGTCAAGTGTTTGAGGTCGAATTTAAACTCAGGTCCTCCTGAATCCAGGGTTGATGCTTTATCCACTGTACCACCTAGCTGCCCCAGAGCAGAGACTCTTGGAAGAGAATAGGAGGATTTTGTTTCCTTCATGACCTGGGAATGTACACTCCCTGGTGCAGGAGGTGGGGAAATAGAGCTCAATAATAATTATTGTTCTAACACTATGCCTGTATATACTGCCATATGTAACTGAGATGTTTTAGCACTGATTATGCAATGAGCATCAATAAAGATTTCCAAAAGATTCAGTATCAACTGCTTGTGCATCTCCCCCTACTTTTTAAATTGCCTCTAGCCTCATTTGAGGAAAATGTCTTTTTTCCTCTTCCATTTATTTTCTTATCATTTATATTTTTATGGCAACTATGTCAGCCAGTAAACTTTTCACTGTAGAGGCAGTTCCCGTTTTCTCCTTTTTTTCTCTCTCTCTCTAGTCTACCTCTCCTTCTTGGGTAAGTTCTTCCTCAGCATTTCCAAGCCTTCCTTCTGCATTGGCCCAATTGCCTGTGATGTCTCCTTTAGAATGTAAGTTTCTTGAAGGCAGGGAATGTTTTTGCCTTCCTTTGTCTCCCCAGTGCCCAACATAGTGTGTGTGCAGCACATAATAAGTGCTTAGCTTATTGACTTACTTCTTCCAAGATGAAGAAGTCTCCACACTTCCCTAGGGAATATAGTTCTCCAAAATAATATACCTGCTAAATGTGTGCTAAGCTCTAAAGTCTCCAGATATGATCCCAGTGACAGACTTTGCTGTCTGAGGATGATACTACTCAAATATAGAGAAGCTTATCACTGGAAGTTTGGCCACTAGGTGATAATTTTGTTTTGTTTTGTGTTTTGCGTGTTTTTTTTTTTTTACCATATTGACCCAAAAAACAGATACAAAGGATAGTAATAATAAAAATTACTAGCATTTAAATGATACTTGTTGTTGTTGTTGTTGTTGTTGTTTGTTTTTTTTTTTTAGTGAGGCAATTGGGGTTAAGTGACTTGCCCAGGGTCACACAGCTAGTAAGTGTTAAGTGTCTGAGACCGGATTTGAACTCAGTTACTCCTGACTCCAGGGCCGCTGCTCTATCCACTGTGCCATCTAGCTGCCCCTAAATGATATTTTTGTAAGGTGTTATGTATAATTTACCTCATTTGATCCTCAAAACAACCCTTGGAGATAGCTGCTATTATTACTCCACTTTACAGATGAGGAAACCGATGTAGACAGAGGTTAAGGGACCTGTCCTGGATCACACAGCTAGCAAATGTCTAAGATGGGACTTGAACTCTAGTTTTCCTGACTCTCAAATTCAGCCTAGGGGTGCTTCCTAGTACTTCCATTTCTGAGATGATAGTGACATAGTAGCCATCAATAAGAGTTCATGTAAGTCCTTCCAGGTTTCTATAGAGGATTTTCTTTCTTTCTTTCTTTCTTTCTTTCTTTCTTTCTTTCTTTCTTTCTTTCTTTCTTTCTTTCTTTCTTTCTTTCTTTCTTTCTTTCTTTCTTTCCTTCCTTCCTTCCTTCCTTCCTTCCTTCCTTCCTTCCTTCCTTCCTTTTGCAGGGCAATGAGAGTTAAGTGACTTGTCCAGGGTCACACAGCTGGTAAGTGGGTAAGTGTCAAGTGTCTGATGCCAGATTTGAACTCAGGTCCTCCTGAATCCAGGGCTGGTGCTTTATCCACTGTGCCACCTAACTGCCCCCCTGTATATCATATTTTCATAGTTACTGAGGTGATTTGGAGCTGCAAAATATGTAAGATCGTACAGTATGTATTTTTTGTTGATTTTTTTTAAAGAAGAAAATCTTCTATTTTGGTAGAAAAAAATTAGATTGAGAAACCAAAATGTTTCCTTCAAAAAGCTATCTCTTATGCATAGGTTAAAAATAGTCTGAGACAAAACAAAACAAAACAAAAAAACCCAACAAACAAAATAGTCTAAAGGCAGCAGGTAGTGCTCCCCAGCAAAGTGGGCTGAGCTGTGGGTAGCTGGGGACAAGGTAGGGATGGCTTTCTTTCAGCTCTCTCCTCTTTCAGGGGAGGGGCCTTTCTTTCTGAATACAGTCCACCTAGAATGGTGGCTGCCAGTTTGAAAGTGACAGGGAGCCCCCTGGTAGCTGCTGGTCATTCTCACCACCTCAGGATTCAGATCCTAAATTTCATATATTATGCTTGGAGAGCCTAGTGCTGTTCTGCCATGTTATTCTAATTGCTCTAGGCCCCCAGATTAGCTCCCACTGACCAAAATTTCTATCTCCCTAGAATAAGGATTGCTTCTTTCCCTTCCTTATTTTTATACTTTAAATAAAACACATGAGCAGCTTGGCGTTTCTGCAGACTAAGAGGGTCGTGTATGAGGTAAGTGAGACCTAAACGAAAGCAAACGATAGAGACTAGAGAAGCTAACATACTCAGGTACCTGGAAAAGGGAAGTATGGCTTTGCTGGGAAGCATGAGATGCCCAGATCAGTTGCGTTCTCTGGGCTAACTCTCACCACCTCAAAGCTTTGGATTCCCACTACTCCTACTCCAGCTTCAATGGGTTAACAGAAGAGGGTCCATTCAGATCTTCTTATTGGCTCCCTCACAGCTTATGTCTCTTTAAAAAAATTTTTTTAATTGATTTTATGTTCATGAAGATTTGCATTTTCTCCCTCTGCTCCTCCCTCCCTGAGAAAAACAAAACTCCTATTACAAACATATATATATAGTTGAGCAAATAAAAAATTCCCACACTGTCCTTGTCCAAAAAAAAAATTATGTCTCAATCTGCACTTTGAGTCTATCACTCTCTGTCATGAGGTAGGTAGCAAGTTTCATCATGATTCCTATGGAATTCTGGATGGTCTTTTTGTTGAGCAGAGTTCTTAAGTCTTTCAAAGGTCTTGGGGAAACTAGGTGGCACAATGGATAAAGCACTGGCCCTGGATTCAGGATGACCTGAGTTCAAATCCAGCCTCAGACACTTGACACGTACTAGCTGTGTGACCCTGGGCAAGTCACTTAACCCTCATTGCCCTCCCCCCCCCCAAAAAAAAGATATTTGTTTTTACAATATTGTTGTTATTGCTAAATTGCTTTCCTGGTTCACTCTGCATTGATTCATACAAGTGTTCCCAGATTACTCTGAAACCATCCCTCTTGATCTTATCTTATAACACAATAGTATCCATTACAATAATGTACCGTAACTTGTTCAGCCATTCCCTGGTTGATGGTCACCACTTCAGTTTCCAATTCTTTGTCATCACAAAAAGAATTGCTATAAATATTTTTTGTATATACAAGTCATAGTTTCTCTCTCAGTAGGTGATTACTCTTACTCCGGAGTCTCCTGGTTGATAGACCAGGTTGATAGATTTCCCCAAATCTCTCTGCCCCAGGACAGGTAACCCATATAAAATTCCATGACATGTGACCGACCCAGTTGATAACTTTAACTCTTCCCCTGGTATTTGGGAGATGAATAGTAGGTTGCGAAGATGTGGATTTTTGAACCATGTCTTAAAACGTAAGAATAACAGACTCCTAATCAGGAATAGAGTACACCTAAGAAAGGCTGATAAGAATATATTTGCCTGGCAGTTTGCCAATCTAATCGAAGACTTTAAACCAAATATAATATAATACAAAGTCACTACATAGTATATAGTATATAGAAGTATATAGAAGAAAAGCTTTTGACGTAACCAGAAGATCACAGGAGACAAAATATAAAAAGGAGCCAATAGTAAGACTCCTAGCTTCAGATAACCACACATAAATGCACAAAGTTTAGGCAACAAACAAGATGAATTAGAGGTGTTAATATGAAGAGGCAAATTTGACATCATGAGTAATACTGAGACCTATGACTGCAATATGACTCTGGATGTGTTTACGTTATTTAAAAAAAAACACCAGAATAGGTAAAAGAGGTTAGAGTAGCTTTGTATATTAAGGAAATGTACTCATGAGGAAATCCAACATTCCGTTGGGAAATATGATAAAGAGTATTTGGGCAAAGATTAATGAAGGTGGAAACAGAAGTGGGTTTGTTCCCAGATTATGCTATAAATCACTTGTACAGATAAAGGAAAGAGATAGGAACAGATTTCAAGCTTGATATAATATCGCTAGCAGATTTCAATAATCCAGCATAGCTGGAGTGCTTTCACTAACAAAAAAAGTTTATAGCATTTTATTGATGGTTTCATTTGGATTTCATTCTCACCAAGAGATTTGGCCTTATTGCTAAGGTGGAAGGAATGGAAATCTTTGGGGCAAAGTGATCACTTCCACTTATGATAGAAAAGGAGAGAAAAAATGGGAATAGTCAGAAATGTACCCTAGATATTAGGATAGCATATTTCAAATGGTTCAGAGGATGGAAAGGTAGATACCATGGATAGCCAAGGAAAGTCAGTCCAAGAGAGATAGAAAACTCTCAAAAATGAAATTCTGAAGACACAAAAGGCAAACAATTTTGATTAGGCAAAAAATGAAAGTTTTCTGAAGATATGAATAAGGATAAAACTGTGAACTAATATACAAAATGTATAGTATAGATAACATAATATACAATATATAATCATATATTTATACACTATATAAACAAATATGTAATTTACTAACACATATATTAGTTCAGTTGTGTCCTTATTAATATCTTCAGAAAACTTTCATTTTTTTGCCTAATCAAAATTGTTTGCCTTTTATATCTTTAGAATATGCACACAGACATACATACATACACACACACACACTCACACACAAACACTCTTTATATATGGAGCAGTGGATAGAGTGCTGGACCTGGTCTCAGGAAGACTCATCTTCCTGAGTTCAAATTTGGCCTCAGACACTTACTGGCTGTGTGATCCTGGACAATTCACTTCACTTTATTTGCCTCAGTTTCCTCATCTGTAAAATGAGCTAGAGAAGGAAATGGCAAACCACTCCAGTATATCTTTGCTAAGAAAATGTCAAGTAGGGTCAAAAAGAGTTGAGGAGCAATAAACACACACACATATATGTATCTGTGTATGTATATATGTGCATATATGTTAAATGTGTGTATATATATTTATACACTAAGTTGTATTTATCAATATCTTAGTTTACAGTGGGAATAGATCCATACACATATAGAGTCATTTTTCATCATTCATGCTACTTATGCTCTATAGAGTCACCATGAACACTGAATTAGCATATACTGAAAAAACCCTCACCCTAACCCTCCTCAGAGACATATAGGGTTAGGTTCCTGTGAGCCTCTGGTTGCAACATTTACTTTAGCACTTTCCAGAGTGGTGTCATGTCTAGATCAGCAAATTTCCTCTTCCTTTTTCTGGTGTACCATGTTGCTGATTCATTATCATTGACCTCGTAATCACTGAACAGTATTGACTGGTACCTGAACAAAGCTTATCTTAACACAAATATTTTCTCCATGAGACACCTCACGGCTTTCTTGTACTTAGCAACATTAGACAACTCTACATTTGAGGGCCATTTTAAACAGCAAAATTACCCCAAAAAGCAAAAAATATGTAAAACCCCCCCCATGTCACTAAATAGATTATGAAAAGGACACTTGCAGTTTAAGAACTGAAACCTTTATTCAGCCTCAGCTGGGAATGTTCACATTGGACAGCTCAAATTTTTGCCTTTATGAATATTCAAGAATTGATTTTGGGGTCACAAATAAATTGTGGTGAATAGGCAAATTTGCAAATGTGGAATTTGAGGATAAGGAGGATTTAGTGTATATGCATATCTAGGTGTATATGTACATGTGTGTATATATAATGGTAGTATAAGCATGGAGTTTTATACCTACTCCAATAAATGTAATCCCAGAAGGTTTAGACAGCTGATTGAATAATTCAATCAAAAGTGTAAATTGGGTGTGAACAAGTTTTCAAAATAATTTAATTTTAAATTTAATTTAAAATGCTTTAATCAGGGCATCTAGGTGGCTCAGTGGATAAAGCACTGGCCTTGGATTCAGGAGGACCTGAGTTCAAATCCAGCCTCAGACACTTGACACTTAGTAGCTGTGTGACCCTGGGCAAGTCACTTAACCCTTATTGCCCCACAAAAATTAAAAAAAACAACAACATTAAAATGCTTTGATCATTGGATAAAGACAGATGGAAGTGACATAGGAAATATATTATTGTGATAGGTTAAAAAGAATCAGATACAGTACTGCACCTATTATAAGAAAGGAAGGAAACAAACATTTTCTTTCTTTTTTGGGGGATGGGGCAATGAGGGTTAAGTGACTTGCCCAAGGTCACACAGCTAGTAAGTGTCAAGTGTCCGAGGCTGGATTTGAACTCCGGAACTCTTGAATCCAGGGCCAGTGCTTTATCCACTGTGCCACCTAGCTGCCCCGGAAACAAACATTTTAAAGCTCCTATTATGTACTGGGAGGCACTGTGCTAAGCAGCAGCTGAGTAGGCTGAGATGCAGCAAAGTATGGATCAATTCTCTGTTTCTTGTGCTAATTTTGACCTAACAATTAAGAATAAATAATATTACAAAAATTGTCTTACAAATATCGTCTCATTTGATTCTCACAGCATCATCCCCATTTTATAGTTGAAGAAACTGAAGCAGACAGAGGTTAAGTAACTTGCCCAAGGTCACACAGCTGTCCGAGTCTAAGTCCAGATCTGAACTCAAGGAACTTCCTATATCGAGGCACAGCCCTTTATCTATTGCACCACCTAGTTATTTCTCAAAAACAGAAAGATAGATTGGAGTCCAGGCTAGTGGTCTAAGCACTATACCAAGCACTGGAGATACAAAGAAAAAGTTCTGCCTTCAAGGAGCTTACATTCTCAACCCCCATTTTTTCTTTTTTCTTTTTTTTTTTTTTGTGGGGCAATGAGGGTTAAGTGACTTGCCCAAGGTCACACAGCTAGCAAGTGTCAAGTGTTTGAGGCCAGATTTGAACTCAGGTCCTCTTGAATCCAGGGCCAATACTTTATCCACCATGCCACCTAGCTGCCCCCAAGGAGCTTACATTCTAATAGGGGAGACAACATATACATAAATAGAGACATGCAAAATAACTAGTGAATACATGGAAGGTAGCTTTAAAGGATGTTACTAGCATCTCCTGAGATGGGAAAAGGACTCCAGGAGGTGATAATAGTTGAGCAGAGTCTTAAAGAGATGATGGATAGATAGATGATAGATAAATGATGGATAATTAGATGATGGACAGGTGAAGGATAAATAGATAATTAGATGATGGTAGATAGATAATTACATATTAAATAAATTAGATAAATAAATTACTAGGGCATTTGTTAAGTATGTACTTTGGGTGGGCGCTATGCTAAGCACTAGGTATACATATAGAAACCAACAAGATGATTCCTGCCCTCAAGGCACTTACATTTTAAGAAGGAAAATGATACATAAAGGGGTGCTAGGGAGTAGGATGGGAAGGTACCCATGCTAGAGAACAGCAGAGATTGTAGGAAGTGGCCAAGTTCTTGGCTAGATGAGACAAAGGCTCACCTACCAGAGCTTCTTGGAGCAAGGAGTGTACTCCTAGTTTCCAGTTCTCTACAGAACAAATGGTCAGAGAAAGAGGGCAAGGAGGGGATACTGCAGGAAGTTTTTTTTTTGTTTATTTGTTTATTTATTTATTTTGGCGGGGCAATGGGGGTTAAGTGACTTGCCCAGGGTCACACAGCTAGTAAGCGTCAAGTGTCTGAGGCCAGATTTGAACTCAGGTCCTCCTGAATCCAGGGTCAGTGCTTTATCTACTGCGCCACCTAGCTGCCCTCTACTGCAGGAAGTATTGAGGTGTTCTGACAACTTCCTTTTCTGATTCTACATCTCCTTGATGATAATCTTTATGCGCAACTCAAAAGTCATCAGTGATAATAATACTTCACTCAGTGCAGCCTCTGAGGCTGAGATGCAACACAGTAAGAATCAATTCTCTGCTGCTTGTGCTAATTTTGGCCTAACAATTAACAATAAAAAAACAAGGGGCAGCTAGATGGCACAGTGGAGAGAGCATTGGCCCTGGAGTCAGGAGTACCTGAGTTCAAATCCAGCCTCAGACACTGAACACTTACTAGCTGTGTGACCCTGGGCAAGTCACTTAACCCCAATTGCCTCACCAAAAAAAAGAAAAAAAGAAAAAAACCCAAAGGTTCTTCACCAAACAGCACCACACCATCTACATGTGGAACCCTCAGTTACAGCAAATGGAAAAATATTGAATGTTGTGGAAAAGTTCACTTACTCTGCCAGTATACTTTCCAGGCATGTCCACATAGATGATGAGGTTGACACACACATTGCCAGACCAAGCTCAGTGTTTGGGAGGCTCCAAAGGAAAGTGTGACAAAGAAGAGATATTAGACTGACTACCAAACTGAAGATTTACAGAGCCTTTGTACTGACCTCATTGTTGTATGCCTGTGAAACTGAGACAGTATATCAGTGCCCTGCCAGGAAAGTGAATTGCTTCAATTTGATGTCTTAGGAAGATTCTGGAGACTACCTGGCAGGATAAGGTACCAAACAGTGAGGTCTTTTCTCACGTTGAACTGCCAACATTCAAACTCTTCTGCAGACTGTAATTCTGATGGGCTGGCCATGTAGTTTGAATGCCAAATGTACAATTGCCTAAAAGACTATTTTATGGAGAACTCACATGAGGCTAGCACTCACATGGAAGTCAGAAGAAGTGATACAAGGACACTCTCAAGGTCTCTCTGAAGAACTATGGAATTGATTGCATGTCATGGGAGACACTGGCAAAGGACTGCCTAGCATGGCTGGCCCACATCAAAGAAGGTGCCTGTATTCTATGAGTGAAGCAGAATTGCATAGCTCAAAAGAAACATGAGATGTGCAAATTTAAAGACATCTCTACTTCAAATGTTCATGTGAACTATTTGTGCCGAACCTGTGGTAGAACCTTCTGAGCTTGTATTGGTTTGATCAGTCACATCTGGACACACTGCACTTTGACCCCAACATAGTGATGCCATGTTGGTCCTCTTCAAGAATGAAGGACAACGGGGACAGCTAGGTGGCGCAGTGGATAGAGCACCGGCCCTGGAGTCAGGAGTACCTGAGTTCAAATCCGGCCTCAGACACTTAACACTTACTAGCTGTGTGGCCCTGGGCAAGTCACTTAACCCCAATTGCCTCACTAAAAAAAAAAAAAAAGAATGAAGGACAACAACCAACCAACTGTACCCCATAGCTACCCCCTTGTCATTTGAGTCACCCATAATTTAAATAAAGGAATTAAATGATATCTAAGGTCCCTGTGAGTTTTATTTATTTGTTTGTTTATTTGTTTGGTTTTTTTAGTGAGGCAATTGGGGTTAAGTGACTTGCCCAGGGTCACACAGCTAGTAAGTGTTAAGTGTCTGAGGCCGGATTTGAACTCAGGTCCTCCTGAATCCAGGTCTGGTGCTTTATCCGCTGCACCACCTAGCTGCCCCTTGATTAGTTTGTGTGTGTGTGTGTGTGTGTGTGTGTGTGTGTGTGTGAGGCAATTGGGGTTAAGTGACTTGCCCAGGGTCACACAGCTAGTAAGTGTCAAGTGTCTGAGGCCGGATTTGGACTCAGGTCTTCCTGAATCCAGGGCCGGTGCTTTATCCACTGCACCACCTAGCTGCCCCACCTTGATTAGTTTTTAATGAGTATAATCATTGACAGAGAGTTAGTGGGGATTGGCTCTTGGGGGAAATAGTTGCCTTGCCCTGTGATCTAGTTGTGAAATAGCTCATTCCATTTCTTTTCATGACCTTTCTTTCCCTTGGACTTCCAGACCAAAGTTCATCAAAGAGGGTAGAGGTGGGGAGGGTATTTCTTCCCCCTCATCCCCAGGAGGATAGAATATAAATTGGCAGGAGATGCATATGGCAAGTTGCCTGTACTTGCCCAGTGACCTATTGATGGATCTTGAGTTCCTGGACATCTGCCTTTCTTCTTTCCTTTTTTGAGCAAAAGTCAGAGACTAGAGTTTCCAAGAATGGATATTTCTGTGCCTTGGAAATTACCTTGTGGATAATCATGTGTTCAAGAGTGATTGAGTTCAGAAGTCAAGTGCCATCCTCCTAGGAAGAAAGTTTCTTTAGCACCATGCTCCTTTGGGGAGGAAGAGAACTACTGCCCCATCCCTGAAGGACTAAAGTCATACCATGAAGGGAGAAGAGGAGAGATCTGCACCTTGTTCAACCTCATATTTTCATGAGTTGCTGATAAAGAAAAGGAAATACATGTTCTAAAGTGTTTATATTTCAGGGAGAATCTAATGGGCAATTTAGGGCAGCTAGGTGGCATAGTGGGTAGGGCGCCAAGCCTTGAGTCAGGAAGACTCATCTTTTTTTTTCTTTTCTTTTTTTTTTTTTTTTGTGAGGCAATTGGGGTTAAGTGACTTGCCCAAGGTCACACAGCTAGTTAAGTGTCAAGTGTCTGAAGCTGAATTTTAACTCAGGTCCTCCTGAATCCAGGGCCAATGCTCTATCCACTGCACCATCTAGCTGCCCCAGGAAGACTCATCTTTATGAGTTCAAATTCTGCCTGAGACATTTACTAGCTGTGTGACCCTGGGCAAGTCACTTTACCCTGTTTGCTTCAGTTTACTCCTCTGTAAACTGTAGACTCTCCTCTGTAAACTTAAGAAGGAAATGGCAAACCACTCTAGTGTCTTTGTAAAGAAAACTCCAAAAGGGGTCACAAAGAGTCAGACACAACTGAAACAATTCAGCAAACAACAAATGGGCAATTTGGGTTGTTTTATGTTTCTACTTTTGTTCATGGGCACATGTGAGTCCTTTGCATTCTTTATTTTTTGTGATGGTTAAAATGAAGGCAGTTCCAAACCTGATACTAGTATTGGTCATTGAGTGTTGACGTGTGAGTTAGAGAACTTTTGACCCACACTTGAAGAAACCTAGACACAAGGCAAGAAGACCAACTAAGAGGCTATTGCAATAGTACAAGCAAAGGTGATGAAGGCTTGATAAAAGGTAGTAGCTAGTCAAGTGGAAAGAAGGGATCATATGGAAAAGAGATTGTGGAGAAGAAAAAACAAAATATGGCAACAATTGAATATATGAGGTAAGGGAAAGGAAGGGGCTGAAGGTGACATTGAGGTTGTTGACATGGGTGATGGGAAGGATGGTGGCCTCCTTTATTGAAGCAGGAAAGTTTAGAAAAATAGTAGGTTTGGGAGGAAAAATAGAGAATAAATAGAAATAGATAGAAAAATAAACCATTTTGGACAGTTTGAGATGGTGATGACTTTGGGTCATCTAGTTTGAAATATCAAATAGGGGGCAGCTAGGTGGTGCAGTGGATAGAGCACTGGCCCTGGGTTCAGGAGGACCTGAGTTCAAATCCGGAATTAGACACTTAACACTTACTAGTTTTGTGACCCTGGGCAAGTCACTTAACCCCAATTGCTTCACCAAAAACAAAAAAACAAACAAAAAAAGAAATATCAAATAGGCCATTGGTGATGCAAGCTTAAAAGAGAGACTGGAGCTGGATATGTAGACTTAGAAGTCATCTGCATAGAGCTGATACCTCATTCCATGGGGAACCATGATGAGGACACCAAAGAGAAGATGGGGCAGGACAAACCTTGGGGAAGCCCCTTCCTCTAAATGTCCCCACTTCAGTCATGAAGCAAGCCACAAGATCATCGAAGTCCAATACTGCTGGCTGCAAAATGTTCTCGGCTAAGCCTAACTCAGCACTATCTGGGGGTTCAGACTTCTGATTTGAATAAAATGACTCACTTGTAATGCTTATCTTTGTTATTGTTCAGTCATTTCAATCATGTCTGACTCTTTGTGTCCACATTTGGGGTTTTCTTGGCAGATACTGGAGCAGTTTGCCATTTCCTTTTCCAGCTCATTTTATAGAAGAAGAAACTGACACAAACAGAGTGAAGGGATTTACCAAGGGTCACACAACAAGTAAGTGTCTGAGGCCAGATTTGAACTCCAAAAGATGAGTCTTCCTGATTCCAGGCCCAGCACTCTATCTAATGTCTACCAAACTTCAACAAAAGTATTTTTTACATAACAATAACATGGAAAGGATACTCAGCAAGGATACATCATTGGTTAATAATGATAGCTAACATTTATGCACTTGTTTTAAGATTTGCAAAGTGTAGGAGGAAGCTAGGTGGCGCAATGGATAAAGCACCGGCCCTGGATTCAGGAGGACCTGAGTTCAAATCTAGCCTTAGACACTTGACACTTACTAGCTGTGTGACCCTGGGCAAGTCACTTAACCGTCATTGCCCTGGGGAAAAAAAAATTTGCAAAATGTTTTATTATTCTGATCTCATTTAACCCTCAAGAAAGCCTTGGGAGATAGGTGCGATCATTACTCTCGTTTTACAGATGAGGAGCCTGAGACAGACAGAAGTAAAGTGACTTGCCTCAGGTCACACAACCAATAAATGTGCGAAGACACATTTGACTCCAGGCCTAGCACTCTCTCCACTGTGCCACTAGCTGCCTCTAAAGAACCAGGTGGGTGAAGCCTCCCTCCTAGACTTGGCATTTGCCACAGTGGCACACTTTGGTCATCAGGGGGTCAGGACTGAGGAGTGCCTGACATTTGTAAAATGAGCCTAATACTAGCTCCTACCTTGCAGGGTTGTTGTGAAGAACAAATGAGATAATAATTGTGAAGTGCTTAACACAGTGCCTGGCATGTACCAAGCACTGTATAAGTCTTAGTCATCATTATAATTTTTAACCCTTAATTCCCCAATAAAGTCACAAAGAAGGTTTCACTGCCTTTTAGGGGAAAATTAGCCTTGCCTCCATGGAGAAGATGACACCTTTACTACCATCATTGCCCTGAGAACTGATCAGACAGCAGACTCTATAAACTCAGAGAGCAGAGTAGGTGTCCAGCCTTGTCTAGATTAGAAGTCTTCCTTACTGACTCACGTTCTGGTTGCCCCATCTGACTTGTCCATTTATCTAGCTCCTTCTCCCTGGATCCCCGAGGGAGTTGGTGTAGTGGAAAGAACACTGGATTCGGAGTCAGATCTGGATTCTAATCCTGACTACTTTTCTGGCCATGTACAATTATAAACTCTGGACCTCAGTTTCCTCTTTTATGAAATGAGATTGTACTAGATGAAATAGCCTTAGTTCTAACTCCTATGGGAATATGAAAGCAGAATGGTACAACGGAAAGCATGCCAGGTTTGTAGTCACAGGACCTGAGTTCAAATTATGATTTAGCAACCCATGTTACCCTAGACAAGTCACTCAACCTCTGGACCTTGTTGTTAAATTGTGTCAGTTGTGACCTTATTTGGGGTTTTCTTGGCAAAGACACTGGAATGGTTTGCCATTTCTTTATCTTATTCATTTTGGGGGGGGGCAGGGCAATGAGGGTTAAGTGACTTGTCCAGGGTCACACAGCCAGTAAGTGTCAAGTATCTGAGGTCAGATTTGAACTCAGGTCCTCCTGAATCCAAGGCCGGTGCTCTATCCACTGCGCCACCTAGCTGCCCCTCTTATTCATTTTACAGATGAGGAAACCAAGGCAAACAGGATTAAGTGATTTGTCCAGAATCACACAGTGAGTATGGGTCTGAGGCTAGATTTGAACTCAGGAAGATGAGTCTTCCTGACTCCAGGTCCTGCACTCTATCTACTACTCCATCTAGCTGCCCCAAAACCTCTGGACCTGTATTTTGTTTTCTATAAAATGAAGGAGTTAAACTATAATACATCTACAGATACATTTAAGGTCCCCCCTTCTGTTCCACTTATACTTCTATACTGCTACTGCCTCCAGGGGTGCAAGCTGAGCTTTCCCTGACCACTAAGGAAGTAGGTTTCTCACCCGGTACCTAATTCTGACCCCCTTTGGTCATTCTTTTTTTTTTTCTTTTTTCAGGGCAATTGGGGTTAAGTGACTTGCCCAGGGTCACACAGCCTTTAAGTGTTAAGTGTCTGAGGCCGGATTTGAACTCAGGTGCTCCTGAATTCAGGGCTGGTGCTCTATCCACTACGCCACCTAGCTGCCCCGCTTTGGTCATTCTTAAGGTGGTATAAAGCCAGGAGAGAATCATGCCAAGTGGAATGATTTTCCAAGGCAGGCTTGAAGAGCAGAGGAAGTAGGGATAAGGGAAGTGATGCCACAGCAGGGAGACAGGGAGCCTGAGTGGGTGTGTATTAGGCAGCCAGCCCTTGGCACACCCATGTTGTCTTGGTACCAGGGGGTTGGGAGTGGGAGAGGAGAGAGTAATTATATTATTTTGTTGCCTGGCAGCACTTTCAGTTCCATCCACTTTGCTTTAGTTAGTGGGGGGAGGGGAAATGTTACCCATGCTCCCATCACTTTTAGCACTAGGTGATGGGTTAGTGCACACCCTGTCCTTTCCCCTCTCCACCCATCAAGTCCCAGACTGTCCCTCAGTCACCTTCTGCATTATTCCAATCCCCCTGAACAAGATGGGAACTAGGATTCACTCTCTTTTACTAAATCCTAGAGACAAAGCCTGGACCCTGATTCCTGGATTCAATCCTGATTCTTTGATTCTCTCTCTCTCTCTCTTTTTTTTTTTGCAGGGCCATGGGGGTTAAGTGACTTGCCCAGGGTCACACAGCTAGTAAGTGTCAAGTGTCTGAGGCTGGATTTGAACTCAGGTACTCCTGAATCCAGGGCTGGTGCTTTATCCACTGCGCCACCTAGCCACCCCCAGGTCCCCGGCTTCTTAACAACTCCCTCCATCCTTCATCCAACTTATAGACTGTTTTCTTACCTAGCTTTAATCGTTGAATGGGCATTGTCTCAGTTTGACTGAGGAAAGACCTTAGCTTAAAAAGGCCAGGGTCTCTCACTGCATCTGAGGCCATTTCCTGATGTACAGCTTGCCACTGGACCCAGATGGCTTTGGAGGAGAGTGAAGCTGGTGACTTTGCACAGTCCTCCCTCACTTAAATCCAATTCAGTGCAAGTTATGTCATTACCCTAATGTTGTGGTCCTCTTCGAGAATTAAGGACAAACAACAACAACACAACTGTTTAATATCTACCCCATTGATGTCTTTTACAAACAAGAAAATGTTAATAGAGCCTAACCAAACCTCACCCTAAGATCAGGAAACTCTCCCTCCCTTTAACTTTGTTTTGCCTTTGTTTATAATATTTTCCCCCATTTGGAGCTGACTGACCTTTTGAAATACTGATCTGCTTAGCACCCTGACTATTTCATTTCCTTACTCAATAAACTCCAGTGACTCCCTATTACCTCTAGGATCAAATAAATATAGATTCATTCTTGGGCTTTTAAAGCCAAATCTGGCCCCAACCTAACTTTATTATATGTTATTTCTCTTCCTACACTCTAAGGTCCAGTCAAACTGGCCTGCTTGGTACTCTTCACACAAGACCCTCCAGTCTGCATCTCTGCACCTTTGCATTGGCAATCCTGGAATGAACACTGACCTTAATCTAGATTATCAACATTTTCTTCATCACTTTCTTAAGTCTAGACAATCAACAAAAAAAATCAGATTCTGATTTGAAGCATTTGCCAGTTTCCAAGGTTTAAATGTTTATATGGAAACTTTGTTATATTAAATACTTGTTTATAATAATTATATTAAATAATGATTTATGGTTATTATTAAATTAGTATTTATAATTATTATAGGAAAAACTATTTATGATGCATATTAAACATTTATTTATAATAATTTTTATAGTAAATGTATTATTTATTATTTTCAGTATATTTAATTGTATACTGAATGTATATTTTAATAATAATATAATACCATATATTTTAAAATGTAATAATTGGGGCAGCTAGATGGCGCAGTGGATAGAGCACTGGCCTTGGAGTCAGGAGTACCTGAGTTCAAATCCGGCCTCAGATACTTAACACTTACTAGCTGTGTGACCCTGGGCAAGTCACTTAACCCCAATTGCCTCACTAAAAAAACAAACAAATAAAATGTAATAATTGACTCTCATGAGCCACTAGGTGGCAGTAGTGGATTAGGCACAGGTCCTGGAATCAAAAACACCTGAGTTCAAATTTAACTTCAAACATTTACTAAGCTCAGTAACCCTGGGCAAAGTCACTTAACTTCTGTTTTCCTCAATTTCTTCTGTAAAATGGGGGTAACAATAGCACCCAACTCCCAGTTGTCATGAGATCAAATGAGATAATAATTGTAAAGTGTTCAGCACAGTGCCTGGCCCATAGCAAAAGCCAGATAATTGTTAGGTATTATTATTATCCCATGAGCCAGTTTGTGCTGGCCCCTGCACACCCCTGGCCCAAGGTCTCTCCTCATCCAGTGTTGGTTCTTTTCTCTAATTGGAAAGCCATCAGTAGGAAGAGTCAACCAAAGGGACTACGTCAATCCAAGAAAAGGGCAGCCTTTTCTAAGAAAGGATGAGGCTGATCAGTACTCTTTGAATGCTCCACCAGTTCCAACCACATGGAAACTCCTGTTCACTTGTTTACAGAACCAAGGGTTCACGTCTCTCTCTCTTTTTTTGGCAGGGTGATGGGGGTTAAGTGACTTGCCCAGGGTCACACAGCTAGTAAGTGCCAAGTGTCTGAGGCCGGATTTGAACTCAGGTCCTTCTTTTTTTTTTTATATGTAAAAACAGATTTATTTTAACATCAATTAAAAAAAAAATTGTTCCAACTTCTCTTCCTCCTCTATTCCCTCCCCCACCCACTAGAACTCAAGCATTTCAAAATAAATTATACATGAGTAGTCATGGAAAACATTCCCACATTAGCTAGGTTGTGAGAAAAAAACAGTCAAAAAACTCCCAAAACTTCAGACTAAGGAATTGTCAAAGAGAAAAAACATTTTTTTAAAAAAATGTGTTTCCAGGGGCAGCTAGGTGGTGCAGCAGACAGAGCACCGGCTCTGGAAACAGGAGCACCGAGCCCAAATCCGGCCCCACACACCCAACACCCACCAGCCACATGATCCCGGGCAAGCCACCCACCCCCAATTGCCTCACCAAAAAAGAAAAAAAAAAAAAGAAAAGAAAAAAAATGTGTTTCCATCTATTTCAGATACTATCACTTCTTTCTCTATAGATGGGTTGCCATTTTCATAGTCCTTCAGGGTTATATTGGACCATTGAACTCAGGTCCTTCTGAATCCAGGGCTGGTGCTTTATCCACTGTGCCACTTAGCTGCCCCCCACCGAGGCTTCACATGTGATCAAGACTCTCCTGGAGGCAGAACCCCAGCCTCTTCCACATGAGGCATGAAATGAGGGATACTTTGCACATGCTTGTAAGATCTGGTCTTCATGACCATTCTCCTATTACATGCATATAACTGTTTATGTACATATCATATTCCCACCTATCCCCCCAGAATGTAAACTTCATAATGGTCCTTTTCATTTTTGGTTTTGCATCACCAGCTTCTAAGACAGTGACCTGTCACAAAACAGGCACTTAATACTTTTTGAATCAATGAATGAACCCAAGACAAGTCAAGTCAGAGTATTTGAGTTTTAAGTTACGTTTGGTAAATGTCACAGTGGATAGAACACTGGGCTTGAAATCAGGAAGAGTCATCTTTATGGGTTCAAAGCCAGCATCAGACACTCGCTAGCTTTGTGACCCTGGGTAAGTTACTTAACCCTGTTTGCCTCAGTTTCCTCATCTGTAAAATTTGCTAGAGAAGGAAATGGCAAAGCACTCCAGTATTTTGTAAAGAAAACCCCAAAATGGGTCATGAAGAGTTGGACACAGCTCAACAACAATAAAATCTCTGGGACTTGACAGTTTTTCATCAGTTTTCCCTATTGAATTCCTGCTCTTCTCATTTTAATTTCTGTTATTTTCTCTCTTTTTAGCTGTTCTCTCTCTTTTCTTCCATTTTCACCTGATTTGTATTCAAGGCTAGCCATTTATTTACTCATGCCTACTGGCATGGAGGTCAAGTATTTAGAGTTGGCAGGACCTAAGAACCCATCTAGTTCAACTTCCCTACTTTTACAGATGAAGAAACTAAGGACCAGATGTTAAACTATTTGTCCGAGGTCACACAAGTTATTAGTAGCAGAGCTGAGATTTGAACCCAAGTCTTCTGCCTCCATATCAAGCGCTTGTTTCTCTAGAGATATCGAAAGGTAGCGAGGTGGCACAGCAGATAGCACCCTGGCCTTGGAATCAAGAAGACCTGAGTTCAAATCAAGACTCACATACTTACTAGCTATGGGAACCTGGGCATGTCTCTTTTTTTTTTTTTCAGGGCAATGAGGGTTAAGTGACTTGCCCAGGGTCACACAGCTAGTAAGTGTCAAGGGTCTGAGGCTGGATTTGAACTCAGGTCTTCCTGAATACAGGATCAGTGCTTTATCCATTGCGCCACCTAGCTGCCCCCTGGGCATGTCTCTTAACCTCTGTCTGCCTCAGTTTCCTCAACTGAAAAATGAGGATACTAATAGCACCTATCTCCCAGGGTTGCTGTGAGGATCAAATGCTTTGAAAAGTGCTTAGCAAAATGCCTGGTACATAGTAGGTACTTAAGAAATGCTTGTTTTCTCCCTAGCACACACCTGCCATATTATTTAGACCTTGAAGGGCTTGGGTCATATTTTGTTTTGTTTTGTTTTGTTTTTGTTTTGTGGGGCAATGAGGCTTAAGTGACTTGCCCAGGGTCACATAGCTAGTAAGTGTCAAGTGTCTGAGGCTGTATTTGAACTCAGGTCCTCCTGAATCCAAGGTAGTGCTTTATCCACTGCACCACCTAGCAACCCCTGGGTCATATATTTTTTTAAAAAATAAAATATGGAATAATTCATGAATTTGTATGTCATTCTTTCACAGGGGCCATGGTAATCTTCTCTGTATTGTTCCAATTTTAGTATAGTGAGCTTCCGAAGTAAGCACTAAACAGAGCTTTCAACTTTATATTTGATCCCATAGATAATAGGGAGCCACAGAAATTTACTGAGCAGAGGATTGGCGTTGTCAGTATTGAGGTTTAAGAAAATCACTTTGGGGGGCAGCTAGGTGGCACAGTGGATAAAGCAACAGCCCTGGATTCAGGACTCCCTGAGTTCAAATCTGGCCTCAGACACCTGACACATAACTAGTTGTGTGACCCTGGGCAAGTCACTTAACCTTCATTGCCCTGAAAAAAAAAAAAAAAGAAAATCACTTTGCCAGCTAAGTGGAGGAGAAGCTGGAGTGGGGATATGAAAGGCTTTGGAAAGTTCAAAAGGTATTTTTGTAATCATTATCATTTAAGTAGGCAGAATAAGGAACCATTTATGGTATTCATTGTGATATATGCCCACCCAAAAGCATCCGCTATGGCAGCATATCATGACTATTATACTTTTGTACTTGGCCTGAAATTTCTGTTGCTGGACACATTCACAAGTTACATGTCAAAGGTAAAAGCCTGTCAACACCCTAGGATTTATTGTTATTTGACAGCTGGATGCTGCAGTAGCCCCAGAGTCAAGGAGACCTGAGTTGAAATTTGGCCTCAGGCACTTTCTAACTGTGTGACCCTGGATGAGTCTTTAACCTCTGTCAGCCTCAGTTTCTTTGATTGTGAAATGAAGGGATTGTACCTCTAAGGTCCCTTCCAGCTCTAAGTCTATGGTGTAAAATTGAATTATTTTATTTGGAAGTGATATGAACTGGTCTTTCCTGTTTGTGTGTTTGTCCCTGAAGAAAATGATATACTTAGCTCTTTAAAGGATTACATTTTAGGATGGGTGGAGTCCCATAAGGCAGCCATGTCATCAGGAGGGTTCCTGATTGGCTGAGACTGAACCTAGGTTTAGGGCAGCTAGGTGGATGAAGTATGTAGAGTACTGGGCCTGGAGTCAGGAAGATTATCCCCCTAAATTCAAATCTGGCCTTGGACACTTAATGGCTATGTGGCCCGTGGCAAGTCACTTAATCCTGTTTACCTCATTTTCCTTATCTATAAAATGACTTGTAGAAGGAAATGGTAAACCACTCCAGTATCTGCCCAAAACACTTCAAATGTGGTCATGAAGATTTGGACATGACTGAACAATAACAACAACTCCCTTTGAATGGCTGGGTTTGGAAAACCTGCCTCTGTCACTCTTTACATGACCCTGGGCTAACCATACAGCTTTCCTGAGCCTCTATTGTCTGTTTAGTAGAAAGCCCTTTAGATTTTTTTTCCTACAGAGGAGACCCCTTTCTATATCCTGGTGAATTTAGAATCAGGAAGGCTCAGGTTCAAATCCTGACTCATAAGCTTATTAGCTGTGTGACTCTTGGCAAATCTCTGAACTTCTTAGCCTCACTTTCATCATCTGATAAAGTGAGTACCTTACAGGATCAAATAAGATACTATATGTGATGTGCTTTGTCAACCTTAAAGTGCTATACAAATGATAATTATTATTATTGTTGATGTCATTGTTTTTGTTCTTATTTGTTACTTGCTTTAGGACACTCTGAATTGCTGATCCATTGTTCTGAATAGAATGAACTGTCATCTCCCCAAATCAGGGTGGCAGCAAGGCAGATAGATAGATATACATCCCCTTGTGTACTCTGTGTATGTGTGTGAGTTAATGTTTACCCAGTGATTTCAATGCTAACAATAAACCCTATAATTAGATTACAGGTAGGTGTGACTCTGAACTTCCCCTGGTCTATTATTTCTGAGTTTCTACATTCTTTCCCCTCTCCCCAACATACTCTAGAAGGTAGACTCTTGTGGTCTGGATCAGGAACAGGATGAGTTGAAGAAAGGGTCTGTAAGTGCTAGGAATGGTCACCTGGAGACTGAGGCACAGCAAGAGGGTTCAGTTACAGCACATCTCTGAGCCCAGAGAAGGAAGAGATACATGAGAACTGAAAAAAACAGGGAAGCCTCCCTGGAGGAGGTAGCACTTACGATGGTTCTTGAAGGATACAAATATGAAGCTGGGAAGCAGGGGCAGGGGGAGAGACAGAGACAAGAAAGAGATAGAGGAGACAGACAAAAAGGAAAAATTCCACATTAGGGAAATGGAAAGTACCCTGCATTTGAAGTCAAAGGAAGAGCAGAAGCTATCTTTGCATCTAGGTTTTGGTACTTAATAGCTGTGTGATATTGAGTAAATCACTTTCCCTCTCTGGTCTTAGTCTCTTCATCTGAAAAATGAAGGGACTGGACTAAAATTCCTTCTAGCTCTTGATCCTATGGTCTTATTGTTACAATGGCCAAGGGCTTAAATTTGACTTGGGCATAAACTGGTGTAGGTCCAAGGGTTTCACGTGTGACAGAGCACCCAGCAGCAGAAGAGAGGCTTGTAAGAGCCTCCCATGCCTGGGAGAGGATGGAACATCTTTCCAAGGATAGGCTCGGCCTTATCTGGGGTGTCTTGGACAAGGGAAATGGACAGTGTGAGAAATTATAACTACTGCTAAGAGATAAAGAGAAGTCGGGGGGCAGCTAGATGGCGCAGTGGTTAAAACGTTGGCCCTGGATTCAGGAGTACCTGAGTTCAAATGTGGCCTCAGACACTTGACACTTACTAGCTGTGTGACCCTGGGCAAGTCACTTCACCCCCATTGCCCCGCGAAAAAAAAAAAAAAAAGAGAAGTCGGAATTCAAAGGAGAGGAAACCAACTACAAAATGTACTGTAACAACCTTCAGGCTTAAAAGGAATGCCTGTAAATGTACAGGTTCTTTCCGCATTCGAATGCAAAGTCCTTGGTTGCTTCAACTACATCTTGTATCCTCAGTGCCTGGAACACTTTGATTGGTTGTACTTGTTCCAGCTGTGTTACTGGGGTGGGGGTGGGGGTGGGGGAAGGTCTGGCTATGGCATAACTGAACAGAGATTTGCCCTCAAGGCACCCAATTTAGAAGATGCTGGCAATCATTACAGGCCTTTTTTTTTGGTAGCCAACCCTTCTCTCTCTAACACCACCCTCCGAATTTAGCATGTAAGAATCCAGAATAATTAGCTAAAATAAGAAGCTACCAAAAGTTGGATTTTAGAAGGATCTGTGTAGTGGCTTCCCAGAAGCCACCTCCCATCATTGTTCCAAGTTCTCTATCTCCCCTTCCCCTCAATTCCCTCTGAATGAAGGAAAGAAGACTTTGAGCTGTTTGCCCCTGTAGAAACTCTTGCTGCTAGTGGTTGCCTCAAATGTAAAAAGGGTAGCTAAGTGACATAGTGGATAGTGTATGGGGCCTGGAGTCAGGAAAACTCATCTAGCCTCAGACACTTACTAGCTGTGTGATCTTGGGCAAGTCAGTTAACCCTGTTTACCTCAATTTCCTCATCTAGAAAATGAACTAGAGAAGGAAATGGCAAGTCACTTCAGTAACTCTGCCAATAAAAAAACTCCAAATGGGGTCAGATACCATTGAAATGAGTAAACAAAAAGTGTAAAAGTACCTGGTTTATCTTGGGATAGCTCCCAGTCATTTTGATTCAATCTTGGGATTTCTTGTTTGTTTTTTTGTTGTTGTTTGTTTGGGTTTTTTTTTTGGGGGGGGGGTTGTGAGGCAATCAGGGTTAAATGACTTGCCCAGGGTCACACAGCTAGTAAGTGTTAAGTGTCTGAGGCCAGATTTGAACTCAGGTACTCCTGACTCCAGGGCCGGTGCTCTATCCACTGCACCACCTAGCTGCCCCGATCTTGGGATTTCTTTGTCCTCCCAACAAGGTGCCAATGGACAGGTCCATATAGGGGTGGGAGCCAAGTTCATCAGATTGATGGGATCCATGGCAGACTCCATTGATTATCTTCCCCTTGCCACTTTCTCCAGGGGAATATCCTTGATTTTCTAACTTTTCCATAACAGAGTGTGAATAATCTGTTACTTAACCTTCCCTCTAACTTTCAAGGTGTGAACTGTACTTTGTATCACTTATCACTGGAAGGTATAATCACAAACTTATGTAAGATCCCTTTGGCTCAGTGGACTTAAGAAGCACCATAGAATAGCAGAAAGAGCAAATGATTTGGAGTCAGAAAACCTAGGTTCAAATCCTTCTTCTGTGTGACTTTAGGCAAAGCACCTTTCTGGTTTATTCATTTACAAAACAAGGGAACTGGACTAGATGATGGCTTACCAACTAAATCCATGAGCCTATGAAGCCTGGCTCTGTTACTTACAATATGTGTGACGCTGGGCAAATCCCCTAACCTCCCTAGGCTTAAGTCCCCTCATTTATAAAATGTAGGGTCTGAACCAGGTGGCTAAAAGTTCCTTTCAGCTCTGAATCCTATGATATAGACACTGCAGGGACATATGGGTGTTCAGGGAAGACTAGTACCACTGGTATGAGGGTTTGCTGAGTCCTTTTCAAGGCTGCTCATCCACCTTTGGTGTCCACCTGCCACCAAACTCTCACCTGTGACTCCAAGAAGCTGGAGCATGGGTAGTGGCCACAGGCCAGTAAACTGTTTTGGCAGACAGGCTAAGCCAGGTTGAGGGTAACAGAGGGATCTCAAACCTGACAGTGAATTAGGTGGGTGTCTACCCCAAACATGTGAAAATTTCTGCCAGCAAAATGTGCCAAAAGAGGACAAGCTTTAAATTATTGGTGGCTTTAATGCCAGAGTTGGCACAGACTAGTAGACATGGCAGGGACTCCTTGGGAGTAATAGAGTCAGAAACAGTAACAGCAACAGTGACTTACTACTGAAAACTTGTGCATCCCATGACCACCTCATCACCAACACTGTCTTCCATTCACCTAAGCACAATAAAACTTTGTGGATACACCATTGCAGCAAACATTGCCATTTAATAGACTACATGATTGTAAGGAGAAGAGATGGACAATATGTGATATTGACAAAGGCAATGTGTGGCACAAAGTGCTGGACCAATCATATACTTATCCTCTTCAACAAAAGTGGTAGTGTTAAGGCAAGACAATTACCAGAAGACTTAATGTCAATAGATTAGAACCCTTCTTTAAGAAGAACAGTTTGGGCAGCTAGGTGGCACAGTGGATAGAGCACTGGCCCTGGATTCAGGAGGACCTGAGTTCAAATCCAGCCTCAGACACTTAACACTTACTGGCTGTGTGACCCTGGGCAAGTCACTTAACCCCAATTGCCTCACTTAAAAGAAGAAGAAGAAGAAGAAGAAGAAGAAGAAGAAGAAGAAGAAGAAGAGTTTGTTGCGAACTTGGAGAGAAAACTGAGCCAACATATAGTTGGCAAAAGTGGAGCAGAAAAATAATGGGCAGGGGGCAGCTAGGTGGCTCAGTGGATAGAGCACTGGCCCTGGAGTCAGGAGGACCTGAGTTCAAATCCGGCCTCAGACACTTAACATTTACTAGCTGTGTGACCCTGGGCAAGTCACTTAATCCCAATTGCCTCATTAACAACAACAACAACAACAAAATCAGGGACATGATTATGGGGCAGCCAGGTGGCACAGTGGATAGAGCACCAGCCCTGGAGTCAGGAGGACCTGAGTTCAAATCCGGCCTCAGACACTTAACATTTACTAGCTGTGTGACCCTGGGCAAGTCACTTAACCCCAATTGCCTCACTAAAAAAAAGAAAGAAAGAAAGAAAAAGAAAGTGAGAGAAAAGGTATTAGATTGCCTACCAAACTGACAGTCTGCAGAGTTGTTGTACATCCATGAAACCTGAGCAGTCTACCAGCATCCTGCCAGGAAAGTGAATTACCTCCATTTGAATTGTCTTAGGAAGATTCTGAAGATCACCTGGAAAGATAAGGTGCTGGACACTGAGGTCCTCTCTTGAGCTAAACTACCTCTATTGCAGAGAGTACAACTCCAATGGTCTGGCCACATTGTTCAAATGCCAAATGGACATTTGCTTAAAAGACTATTTTATGGAGAACCCATACAAAGCAAGTTCTCACATGGAGGTCAGAAGAAGTGATACAAGGACACTCTCAAGGTCTCTCTGAAGAAATTTGGAATCAATTGTGAGACATGGGAGACACTGGCACAGGACTGCACACCTCACATCAAAGAAGGTACCTGTGCTCTATGAGTGAAGCAGAATTGTAGTAGCTCAAAAGAAACACGAGATGCACAAATTTAGAGACATCTCCACCCTAAATGTTCATATGCACTATTTGTGCCTGATTCATGGTAGAACCTTCCAAGCTCATATTGGTCTGATCAGCCACAGTCAAATTCGTTGTACCTTGACCCCAATGTAGTGATGTTATTTTGGTCCTCTTCAAGCACAAAGGACAACTACTACACCCATTATACACTGCATAAGAGGCAGGAGAGTATGGCTTCAGAGTCAGAAGGACTTGGGTTCTAAGGTCTATTATTGATATCTACTAGCAACATTAGCTTGGACAAGACACAACTTCTTAGTGGAGAAGGGAATAAGCATTTATTAAGTGTCTCCTATGTGCCAGACACTGTGCTAATAATCACTTTACAAAAATTATCTCATCTGATCTCACAAAAATCCTGGGAGATAGATGTGATTATCATCCCCATTTTGCAGTTGAGGAAACTGAGGCAGACAGAAATTAAATGACTATTCAGCTAATAAGTGTCTGAGACTGGATTTCAGTTCAGGTCTTCCTGACTCCTGGCCCAGTTTTATACACACTGTAGCACCTATGTGCCTCAGCAATGGTCCCAGAAATTCCTTATGACTAGAATAAATTGAGATGTTACATATTTGAATTAGTAGAAGGAGTTTCCCCATTGTTGATGGTGGGAATTTCCACATTGAGAATTTCCCACTTGGTGAAATCATAGCTCTGGACTCCCTCCTGTTCTTTCTCTCATCCTCCCTTCTCCAAAAGATAGCTACAAGCTCTGGTAATGGAAGGAAAGAAGGGGTCAAAGTCCAGAATTTCAGTAGATTACGGTAGGCACGTGTTCAATTTTCACCATGGCTAGGATGAGAACAAATCATAAGTCTAATGGGAAATCTTACATGGGGTGATGCAGAATACAGTTAAACAGAACCAGGAAAACAACACATGCAATGATGACCACAATGTCAAAGGAAAGAACAAGAATGAACAAGAATGAAACTGATTTCTGGGTCATTATAATGACCCAGCTTGGCCCTGCCCAAGAGATGAGAAGGTGGTGGAGGAATATGCAAATATGTTCAGGCTCCAATGATATATTGGTTAGTTTTGCTGCTGCTGCTGCTGTTTCTCTGTCTCTGTCTCTCTGTCTCTCTCTCTGTCTTTCTGTCTCTCTCTCTGTCTCTCTGTCTCTTCTCTTTGTTCTTTGTTAAACCCACCTATTGAACATTTCAGACTTGAATGTCCCATCTCAAACTCATGGTGTGCAACAGAGAATTCATGCTACTGCATTCTACTGCACTTCCATATTTCTAAAAAGATCACAACAGTTGTTCCTTTCATTCAGGTTCATAATCATGGCATTATTCTCAACCCCTCAGAAATCCAACCTGTTGCCAATCTTGTCTTTTCTACCTCTACAACATCTCTTGCATCCATCCCCTTATTACTATTCACACAGCCATTACCTTAGCTCAAGCCATCACCACCTCTTACCTAGACTATTCCAATGGCCTCCTAAGTGATCTCCTTGCCCGAAGTCTCTTCCCATTTCAATCCATCCTTCACACAATTGCTAAAGTGATTTTTCTTAAACATACATCTGACAGGGGCAGCTAGGTGGCACAGTGGATAAAGCACCAGCCCTGGATTCAGGAGGACCTGAGTTCAAATCTGTTCTCAGATACTTGACGCTTAGTAGCTGTGTGACCCTGGGCAAGTCACTTAACCCCCCCCCCCCCCACACACACACAAATATTATGTCATTCAATTCTCACAACAAAGGTGCTATGATTATTCCCATTTTACAGTAGAGGAAACCAAGGCAGATAGAAGTTAAGTGACTTGCCCAGAATCATAGACCTGGTAAGTGTCTGGAGCTGAATTTGAATTCAGCTTTTCTAGACTCCAGACCCAGAAATCTCTCCACTATACCATCTGGCTACCTCCTTCTGGGAAGAGCTCTTGGATCCAGCCTCCATTCAGAGGGACCCCAGGGCTAGAAGGTGGTAGAGGTATGAGTTCTGGGGCTGATGCGTTCTTGCAGAATAACGAGGTTCCTCAGTGTAAAGGAGTGCATTCACATGGAAAATGATAAGCCCAAAGCTCTCGGTTGTCAGGGTAGTGGGAGGGAAAGATCATATAAATGCATGTAAATGTAAATCAGCACGTTTGTCTTCTGAAAAGAAAAGTTTCGGGTAGTGGGTGATTCTTGTGGCTCAAAGGAAGAGAGGGATTCTGTGAGACCCAGGTGAAAAGGAAATGTATTCTGGGTATGGGGGATGGTTAGTACAAATGTGAGGTGATGGGAGCTGGAGTGCTGAGCATCGGGAACAGAGGAAAGGCCAGTCTGGCTGGATCACAGACTGCAGGAAGGGGAGTAAAATATAATGGTGGAAAAATAGGTTGTGAAGGACAAGAGTCTATATATCACCATCATCACAGCTAACATTTATATAGCATTTTCTATGTATGAGACACTGTGCTAAGAGCTTTACAACTATGATCTCATTTGATCCTCACAACAACTCTGGCAGATAAGTACTGCTATTGTCCCCATTTTACAGATGAGGAAACTGAGATAGGTAGAGATTAAGTGACTTCCCCAGGGTCACATAACTAGGAAATATCTAAGATGGAATTTGAATTCAGGTCTTCCTGAGGGAGCCACTGAAGTTTGTGGAATAGGAGGAGTCACATGTTCAGATACACGTTTTTAAAATTTCATTCATTCATTCATTTATTTTTGTGGGGGCAATGAGGGTTAAGTGACTTGCCTAGGGTCACACAGCTAGTAAGTGTCAAGTGTCTAAGGTCAGATTTGAACTCAGGTCCTCCTGAATCCAGGGCCAGTGTTCTATCCACTGTGCCACCTAGCTGCCCCCATGACATAGTATTTGTTTTTTAAAAAAAGTGTTTAGCACAGTTCCTGGCACATTGTAGATGCTATAGAAATGCTACTTCTTCTCCCTATATTCCCCAAATCTCTATTTAAGGAGGGTCCCCTGACAGATGGCTCTTTATTTTTCAGCTGGGTATACAACTTTGTTCCTCAACATGGTCCCATACCTCCCATACCTTCTCCCTGTCCTTATCCTTTATAGATTCCTTTTGTGTGTTATTTTCCTCCATTAGATTATAAGCTCCCTGAGGGCAAGAACTCTCTTTTTTCATATTTTTATCCCCAGTGATTAGAACAGTATCTGGCACATAATAGGCACTTAATAAATGTTTATTGACTAACTGATGATATGAGTTTCTGTATGCTGTAGAACTAATCTATTCCACAGATAGACCCCCCCGCTCTTTATTTTTTCAGGGCAATGGGGGTTAAATGACTTGTCCAGGGTCACACAGCTAGTAAGTGTTAAGTGTCTGAGGTTGGATTTGAACTCAGGTCCTCCTGACTCCAGGGCCGGTGTTCTATCCACTGCGCCACCTAGCTGCCCCTCAAACCTTTGTTAAGAGGTGTTGGTAATAGTGGAAATCTCAGACAGGATGGTAGGAGAGATGTTGGTTAAAGTAGGTCATTTTTTGGCTCTGGTATCACCCCCTACCAGTAGCTACTGCCTTGGCCTTTAAGTGGGTCCAGGCCTAGACAGAAGGCTAATTGTTGGCAAGGAGAAGTCCAATGTTTCAGTGTCCCAAGTTTAAAATAACAAGAGGACAATGGCTTTCATTGCTCTTGTATGAACAGCCATAAAGGTGATGACAGAGAAATGGTCACCAGCATCAGCAGACTGTGGGACACAACCTTACACTGCTGCATGATGAATGAAGCTTCTCATACTTCTAAAAGGGTGACACAGTTTGTCTTGGGTGACACTTTCTTTTCAGTGCCTTCTGCCCTGCTCTTGCCTCATGAGACCAAAACCCCAATTCCCCACCCCACCTCTCCCCACCCAGTGTCCTTGCTGCCAACCATTTTCCCACTGGTGAATTCTTCCTGGGGCCTTCATTTTGTGGAGGGAACCAATCCAGATTTCATTTCCCTCCTGGTCCTGTTCTTGGTCTCCAGACTTCAAAACCAGGTACCTCAGTCTTTACTGCCTGCCCTCCCCTATTCAGTTCCATTTTGTGTGTTGTGTCCTCCCATTAGAATGTAAGCTCTTTGAGGGCAAGTACTATCTTTCTTTTGGCTTATATTTGTATCCCCACTGCTTAGCACAGTGCCTGGCACATAGTAAGTACTCAATAAATCTTCCTTCCTTCCTTCCTTCCTTCCTTCCTTCCTTCCTTCCTTCCTTCCTTCCTTCCTTCCTTCCTTCCTTCCTTCCTTCCTTCCTTCCTTCCTTCCTTCCTTCCTTCCTTCCTTCCTTCCTTCCTTCCTTCCTTCCTCCTTTCTGCCAGATCCTCTCCTAAGCATATGTTTTAATAAAGTGTGTGTGTGTGTGTGTCCAAGTGGTGCGTGCCCGCACGAGTGAAAACAGTTCAAACAAAAGGGCCCTGGACCCCTGAAGTGGAGACAAGGGGGAAGGGGGAGAATGATTGTTGTTATTGTTATTTGTCCTTCCTTTTCCAAGAGGACTAGTGATGTCACTAGGGATGTCTTGACTTGCATGTGAGTTGGATTTAAGTGAGGCAGAGCTGTATAAAGTTGTCAGGCTCCCTCTCTCCTCCTGAGTCATGGAAGTACAGTGGGGAGACAAAAGTCAAGATGATCGTTGATGACCAAGGATGATACACTGGATGATGGAGAAGAAAGGCATCTGTACCTTTCAACTCATGCCACCCACCCAAGCTCTCTTACAACTAGAATTCATCAGTCATGGGTCAAGAAATGAGCCCATCCTCACACACTGTCCAAGATGTTTATCCTCTACCCTCCCCCTCTTCCCCTCTCCAAGAAATAAGCCAGTCCAGACCTTTGCGTAAGGAAATCGTTTTTATTCATTTTATAATACACAATGGCATTGTCCAGAAAAGAATAAGTGGGGCCCTAGGACAAGACAAATCCCCATTCCTCCTCCCTGATTCTCCCTACCCCCCCCCCCCATGTAGTGTCATTCTTTATGAAGCAATTCTTACTCCACCTTGTAGCTTTGGAGACCCTCCCACCCCAGTGTCCTGGGACAACTGCCCCTTGTTCGGCTTCATTCTCTCCCCTCCCCGCTTTCCCCTCCCCCCTCCCCCAGCTTTAAGGTTCTGCTGGCAACACCAGACTACTCAAACGAAACATACTCAAACTAAAACTCTTGGTCAGTTTGCGCAAGGTCACGCTGTTCCTGTGATGGGGATGCTCAGGTTCAATGGAACAAGACCTCAGAACTGAAATTCCTCTGACTTTCCCAAAAGCCATTTCCCCTTTCCCCTCCACAATCTTCACACTCTCCACTCAGACCTAGACGAAACAGGTTGACAATCAGATCTGCAAGCCTTCTCTCCCAACCGCTCATCCCCCCGTGGCTCTCAGAAATGAAATGGGCAGGAAACTTGTTATTATCAACAATCCTGATGTTCTTCTGACTTTAAATCCCATGATTCTAGGATTCCTGTTTTATAGCTGAAGAAACGGGGGACAAGAGAGGCTTGGTGACTTGCCCAGTGTTACACGGAAAGTAACTGGTAGGCGAGTTTCTAAGGGAAAAAACCCTCTGATTATCTATTCCCCCACCCCCCTCACATCAAATTTATGGAAGATTTAGGATTAGAACCCAAGTTTCCTGGTCACCTGCTCTTCTCATCACACTATGGCATGGAAACAATAGTGTGGTGACATCATAGATCGAGAGCTGACCTCTGAGTCAGGAGGACCTGTGTTCAAGTCCTTCTTTGGACACTTACTGGCAGTGTTACCCTGTCACTGACCCTCTCCCAGTTCTCCAAGCAACTTTCCAAGACTATAAGTTGCAGAACAGTGGATGAGCTGTGTGTCAGAGGAAAGAAACAAGCATGTATTAGGCACCTACTATGTGGCAGGCACTGTGCTAATGTTTTTCAATTATTATTAATGATTATTAAATATATTTCAATTGTTATCAAATAATTATATTTGATCCTCACAACAACTCTGTGAGGTAGGTGCTATAATTATTCCCATTTTACAGTTGAAGAAACTGAGGTTGAGTGACTTACCTATAGTCACACAGTTATTAAGTGACTGAGACTAGATTTGAATTCAAATCTCCAGACTCCAAGTCCTATATCCACTGAGACACCTAGCTGCCTTTTAATGCTTTACATCTATATCTCACTTGACGCTCATCAGAAATCTATGAGATAATTTCCCCCATTTTATAGATGAGGAAACTGAGGCAAAAAAGATCTTAAGTAACTTGCCCAGGGTCATACAGCTACTAAGTGTCTGAAGCAGGATTTGAATTCAGGTCTTCCTGATTCCAGGTCCAGCATTCCATTCATGGCACCACCTAGCTCCACACCCTGGCATTAAAAGGCAATTCTTGGAGAATGGCCTAGCCTGGCATTCAAGGCTATTCATACTCTCACCAGGCATTCACACTACCACCAACCTAATTTAGGCCAACATCACCTAGGCCTAGACTATTTTGACAGCCTCCTCATTGATCTCCCTGACTCCAAGTTCTCTTCTGTCTAGTTCATCTTTCTGCCGAATTGATATTAATAAAGCACAGGTCTGATCATTTTGCTCATTCACTAAAGAAACTCCTATGGCCCCTAGGATGAAAAATAAACTCCTCTGTTGAACTTTTAAGGCCCTTCTTAATGTGGCTCCTAGCCGCCTTTCCAGTCTTGTTACATATTACTCTCCTTCACAAACTTTATGTTGCAAACAAACTGACATACTATACATGACACTCCATCTCCTGTTGTCATGCCTTTGCATAGCTTATACACCCATGCCTAGAGCACACTCCCTCTTCGGCTCTGTCGCTTGAATTTCTTCAGAGCTCAGCTTGACAGATACCTCTTGTATCAGACCTTTCCTGATCCCTCCCTGCTAGATTACTTTCAATATTACTCTCACCACTTCCTCCACTCCCATTCACATGCTGTTGAACAGAGCTAGAGGAATAAATGCTTGTTGATTCGCTTACTTTGTATGTTTTAATTTATATATAAATGTATTTGTGCGTATGCATGCAAAACTGTGCTGATGGGATCCGTTAAAAATTTGTTACCTAATATTAACTGGACCTCCACAGCAACTTTCTATTGCTCCATAATTTACATATGGTAGTCCAGTCTCCTGTTCCAAAGCTCTTATGTCATCTCCCTTCCTCCATCCTCTCAGCTGAAGACCTCATCTGATACTTTATCAAAAAAAGGGTACTGACTCCAAAAAACATCCAAATAAGGTCATAGGAAAATGCCCGGAGCAGCAAAACTCACAGAAGAATGTGCTGAAATCATCTTCTAACCAAGAACAGCTTGGAAAGGTCAGAAGGAGGGAGCTGCTGTGCTGATACAGGAGTCTAGCCCAACCCCACAGTCACCCTGACACAGATCCAGTCTCAGGAAGTCCTCACCAGAGAAGGAGACCCCCAGAGCCTCTGAATCAGCTGAAGCACCAGTGTCGGCTGGAACTAAGCTCACAGTCTGGTGAGTGGGCTGAGCCCTGGGCAGGGGAGAGACCACAGGGGTCTATGCTGGTGCTAAGGCAGGACTTAGATTTTTTACCCCTGCTGAGAACCAGGAGGCAGGCTTGAATAGCAGTGGCCCAGGTTGGGGAGGGACACAGGCTCGTCGGAGCTAACAACCACAACACACAAAGATGGTTGATTAGCGAGTTGGTCTGGGTCATCTAGGACCAGGAAACAGGCCAGGTGAGTGAAGAACCTGATCCTCCTTAAATCATACCATCTGGGACTTCTTAAGCTTGGGATACTGCAGCCTGGAAACAGTGCCCCACTTTAAGGAGCTAAAAGTCAAGTAAAAGAAAGGCAAGATGAGCCGACAGAGAAAGGTGAGAACCATAGGAAGTTTCTTCAGTAACAAGGAAGACCAAGGGGCACCCTCAGAGGAAGATGTCAACATCAGGGCCCCTATATCTAAAGCTTCCAAGAAAAATATGAATTGGTCTCAGGCCATAGAGGTGCTCAAAAAGGACTTTGAAGATAAAATTAGAGAGGTAGAGGAAAAAATGGAAAGAGAAATGAGGGTGATGCAGGAAAGACATGAGAAAAAAGTCAACAGCTTGAAAAGTCAAATGGAAAAGGAGGTACAAAAGCTCTCTGATTACAAAAAATAGGTACTAGAGTGGTTTGCTATTTCCTTCTGTGGTAGATTAAGGCAAACAGAGGTTAAATGACTTGCCCAGGGTCTCACAACTGGTAAGTATCTGAGGCTATATTTGAATTCAGGTCTTCCTGACTCTAAGCCCACCAGCACTCTATCCACTGAGCCACCTAGCGGCCTCTTTCTACCTTCACAACATTTATAGTATGTCCCCTTCTTTACGCTTACACAGGCACCATACTAGTTTAGGCCCTCATCATCTCTGGACTAGACTTATTCGAATAGCCTTCAAATTGGTCTCCTTACTGTACTGTGTAATTTAAGATTCTAAATGTGGATTCTAATCTGTTCCCCCAGTTTTGGGGGAAACTGACTAAAATCACTGATAAAACGAGTTTAGGTTTTTAAGGGTTTATTGGAAAATAGAAAGAAAAAGATTGAGAACAGAATTCCAACAGCCTGGCATTCCTATCTTTCCTCAAATTTCCTGTGAAGTCCTCTGCCGCCACCACCATCCAGTCAGGAACCCCAAAAGCCTAAGAGCTCTCCACGCAGGCTCCCTTTCCTCCTTCCTGTCTCCTCCCAGAAAATAGGAGGCTCCTCAAGTTGATTGGTTGGTAGCCTTGATAGACAGCACCCATGAGCAAACGTCATTTCCTGACGCCAAGGAAAAGCCACAATGCCTCTGAGGCATTTTCCTCATGGCGGAGCTTTCCCACAGCAAGTCTCCAGTAGGTGGCGTCATTCCAATCATTACAGTATCAACAGCTAAAACATTTTTCCTAATCATTTCCCTGATTAACAAGATCTCCAGAACCTCTGGGATCCGATATCAAGTCCTCCCTTGGCATTTGGAACTCTTCATGACCTGGTTCCTTCCTCCTTTTCCAATCTTCACTTTTCACTTCCCTACTGTACTCTGTGACAGCCACAAGGACCTATTTGCACTTCCTCAAAGACAATACTCCATCTCTCCTGTCTCTGTGCCTTTGCAATGGGTGTCCCCCATGCCTGGAATCCTCTGTCCCCTTACTACTACCTCTGATCTTCTTTGACTTCCCTCAAGACTCTGCTGAAGTTCACCTATAGGAGGGGAGAGTCCCACCTCAGGAGGCCCTTTTCGGCCCCTCAGCTGCTAGTGATTTCTCAGATTACTTTCCCTCTCTCTCTCTCTCTCTCTCTCTCTCTCTCTCTCTCTCTCTCTCTCTCTCTCTCTCTCTCTCTCTGTATATATATATATATATATATATATATGTATGTATGTATGTATGTATGTATGTATGTATGTATGTATGTATGTATGTGTGTATGTGTGTATGTATGCATGTATGCATGCATGTATATGTATATGTATGTATATATGTGTATATATGTATGTATTTCTATATACACACATATATAATCTTTAATCTACCAAATATTTACATGTCGTTTCCCACATTAGAATGCAAATTTCTTGAGGCCAGAGGACTAGGTTTTTTGCCTTTATATCCCTAGCATTTAGCACAGTGCCTAGTACATACTAAGCTTGTAATCAATAAATAAATGCTTGTTGATTCGCTTACTTTGTATGTTTTAATTTATATATAAATATATTTGTGTGTATGCATGCATGCATGTGTATATGGACATACACTTATACACATGTGTATGTGTGTGCATATGCATATATATGCATAGTTTCCCTTCAATAGAACAAAAGCCCTTTGAAGTCAAGAAAGATTTCATTTTTGCCTCTCTATCACCAATATCTAGCCAAGTACCTGACTCATTTTTGGTGTCCTTGTTCAGTTGTTTTGGTTATGTCTAACTCTTCTCGACCCTATTTGGGATGTTCTTGGCAAAGATACTGGCACAATTTTGCCATTTCTTCTCCAGTTTATCTTACATATGAAGAAACTAAGGCAAACAGGGTTAAGTGACTTGCCCGGGGTCATAGAGCTAGTAAGTGTCTAAGGCTGGATTTGAATGTAATTCCAGGCCTGGCACTCTTTCCACTGTGTCACTTAGCTACCCTACCAGACATGTAGGTGCTTAATAACTGTTTTTTGAATGAATGAATGGTTCCAACCATTCCACCCTTATCTCACATTATTCCCCTTTACGTGTTCCATGTCCCAGGCAAACTGGACTATTTACTGATTGTTCCCTGAACATCCTATGGTATCCTGCCCTTTGCACATGGTCTATAGTATTGCCTAGGCCTAGAATGCCTATCCCATTCCCCTAGCTCCCTTTATTGAAGCTATACCCATTCTCCAAAGCTGTTTAATGCTATTTCCTCCATGAAGCCTTTTCTGATTCCCCAGCCAGAAATGATTGCTCCTCTGGTAGAGTTCTCTTCAATTTCATAGTATCATAGGATTTAAAGCTATAAAGAACCTTAGAGGTCATGTAGTTCAACCCTCCCATTACCATTTTACAGCTTCATTCATAGTCACAAAGCTAGTGTCAGAGATGATGTTGGGACTCATGTGTCCCTAACTCCAAGTGTCTCTTCGCTCTCTCTTTCTCTCTCTCTCTCTCTGTCTCTCTGTGTCTCTCTCTCTCTGTGTCTCTGTCTCTGTCTCTCTCTCTTCCCATTCTCTCTCCCTCCTTCCCTTACACCTCTGTATCCCCTCTCCACTATACCAGATACCCATAGACTTCATCATGGCACCTACCCTATCACACTATGCATTATAGTGAATGTCACATCTTTCCTACTGGACCCTGAGCTCCCTAAGGATAATAATAATAATAATAATAATAATAATAATAATAATAATAATAATAATAATGGTTTACATGACTATAGATCATTATGGTTTACAAGCTGCTTTCTTCACAACAACCCTGTGAAGTAGGTTACTACTATTTTTCTCCCCATTTGACAGATCAGGGAACTGAGGTTCAAAGAAGGGAAATGACTTCCCCAGAGTCACATCGCTTACTAGTAGGACCTCAGGTCTTCTGATTCCAGGGCTACAGACTACCTATACCACCACTGGCTCTCTGTATGCCTATCCTCATCTTTGCACCTTCCAGAAGGACCCTGCCTGGCATGCAGAGGGCACCCGCAACCAGCATCTGTTGAAATGAACTCGAGGATTTGCCAAGCTCAGTCACTATTTCTTTCCAACAGGAAACTCTGCCAGAGAACTGGTTTGATGCCCACATTGGTGCATCCCCCATTTCAATAAGAAGTGACCAATCGATCAATAGATGTAAAGGCACGGGAGCACTCGGCGATTTTAATCTCTTGGCTTCCAGCAGGTCCATGAAGAATTAACTTGTGGCTTTAAGAAAGCATATCCCCATCTCCTAATGGCTCCAACTGCTTCTCATATGGCAACTCGAAGGAACAGAGAGGCCTAGACTTCAGTCTGGACTAAGGAAGGGAGTACTTGTCCCATGCTGTGAAGAGAAAATAGACATCTTGAGATATAGTCCTAGAGATATAGATCCCTTTAGGATCTGGCTGGCCCCACTCAGGGGTGGCTAGTGATACTGTGGAAATTTATTTTGATTTGGGGACCCTGCCTTTGGGCTGAGATTAAAATGCCTTAGGCCCTCAGGGGTTTTTTCTGTGTAAGAGGGGCTGGTGCCCCTCACCCTCTGCTTCAGCTAAGCCAAAAAGCCCCGTGGGCTTTACGGGATGCCAGGTCAGACAGCTGGGGGAAAAAGCCCCAGCTCCCTCTGCCCTGGGGGGGATCTACTCCAGAGATCCCGGGCTTGTGCAGGCTGGCCTCTGACGCAGCCTGTGCCAGGCCCCAGGCGCACAGCAGGAGACACGGGCCCCTGGAGCCCTGGGTGTGGTCGAGCCGCCCAGCCGCAGCCCTAGTGCTGCCGGCAGATTAATTTGGCATGTTCTGGGGAGCAGGGAGCCCGAGGTTTGAGGGGACAAAAGGAACATATATACAGGGGAGAAAGTGAAGGAGGAGGCTGGAAGATTAAGAGAACAAAAGAGAGAGGGTACAAGGAGGATGGAGAAAGTGAGGAAGGGCTAGGATACAGAGACACTAGAGACGCTAAAGGGGGGTGGTCAGCACAGAGGAGGTGGAGAAAAACCTACACTGGGGGAACTCAGGTGGATGCCAGAGGACTAAGAGAACACAAGGAGAAGCAGGTCTGTGAGAGAGAGATGCAGGGGTTTCAGTGTGGCAGTACAGAGAGGAAAGTTAGATGGTAAGGGGGGTGGTCGACAAAGTGAAAGAGGCTTGGAGTTAGAAGAAAGGAGCTGAGCAGTGAAAGAGCAGGGAAGCTGGAGTGAAGGAGAAAAAGAGTGAAAGTTGGAGAAAGCTGGCAGCACATACCCTAAGGCAAGAGGCAGCAATGGCCTTTATTATATTAAAAGCAGACAGGTTATATAATTTGCATTTCTTAACCCTTATCTTTTACATTGATTTTTATAAATAAATTCTGCTTTGATTATTTAATTAAGAGGATTCTTTTTTGTTTGTTTTGGGGGGGTTTTTTTGGTTTTTTAGTGAGGCAATTGGGGTTAAGTGACTTGCCCAGGGTCACACAGCTAGTAAGTGTTAAATGGCTGAGGCCGGATTTGAACTCAGGTACTCCTGAATCCAGGGCCGGTACTCTATCCACTGCACCATCTAGCTGCCCCCAGCCCATATTATATTAATAGCAGTCAGATAGCCAGCCAGTCAAAAGTCCCCAGATTAGTCCTCCAGTTAGATTAGGCCACCCAGTCAGATTAGGGGCCAGTCAGTAAAATATTTTCATAATACATTAAAGTAGGCCATAGGACCAAGGCAAGGTAGACAGGCAGATGAAGCCAGACTGGGAGAATTCGATTGAATGAATGAATGAATTGATGGATGGATGGATGCTTAGATGGATGGATGAATGACTAAATGCTGGACATATGCAAGGTACTGACTGAGTGAATAAGTAGTGGTTAACAGAGATAAAAGATAGACTCTAGGCCAGTAGAAGAGGCTTTTTTTTTCTTTAGCATCATTCTTTCACCAGCTGGAATCATTTTACAGGCTACCAGAGCAGGAGGGCTGTGGTCCTCCTTTCCCAATTCTCTAGGTGAAGACATGGACACAGAGAGAAGGGACACGTCTGAGGTCACAAGCACCCCCCATAAAGGTAGGTCTGCACCACCTCAAAGTCAGAGAGTAATGGAAATTACTGAGCCTAATATATAGGTGACCTTGGTCAAATCATTTAACCTCTCTGAAACTCAGTTGGCCAACCTGCTTGAAAGGAGATAGTAATATTTGTTGTTGTTCTTCAGTTGTTTAGTCATGTCTGACTCTTCGTGATCTTGTCCGTGGGGCCTTCTTGGCAAAGATACTGGAGTGACTTACGATTTCCTTCTCCAGTATGTCCCCATTTTGCAAATGAGGAACTGAGGCAAATATGGGTTAAGTGATTTGACAGCTAGTAAGGAAGTGTCTGGGGCTAGATTTGAACTCAGACCTTCCTGACTCCAGACCCAGAGCTCTAGACACTGTACCATGTAGCTTCAGCCTATAATATTAATAAAATGTCAGGGCAAATAGATTTTTTTTTTGCAGAGCAATGAGGGTTAAGTGACTTGCCCAGGGTCATATAGCTAGTAAGGGTCAAGTGTCTGAGGCCCGATTTGAACTCAGGTCCTCCTGAATCCAGGGCTAGTGCTTTATCCACTGCACCACCTAGCTGCCCCCATCAAATAGAATTTTTTAAAAACTTTATTTATTTGTTTGTTTGTTTATTTATTTTGGGGCAATGAGGGTTAAATGACTTGCCCAGCTAGTAAGTCGATTAGAATTTTTTTTTTTTTTTGGTGAGGCAATTGGGGTTAAGTGACTTGCCCAGGGTCACACAGCTAGTAAGTGTTAAGTGTCTGAGGCTGGATTTGAACTCAGGTACTCCTGAATCCAGGGCTGAGTGCTTTATCCACTGAGCCATCTAGCTGCCCCCGAATAGAATTTTTAAAGAAACTTTTTTTCATATTTTTTTCCATTGGTGGTGTAGGGGATGTAATGATGATTACACTTGTATCTGACCAACTTTTTCAGATTTTTCTCATACTATTCCCCTTCATGCACTATACATTACAGTCATTCTAGATTATCTGAGTCTCTTTTTCTTTGTCTTCCCTTTCCAGTCCCTGGGCCTTTGCTATTTTCTGCTGCCCAGTTTCTCTGCACCTCTTCTTACTGAGATCTATCCCATCTTTAATGGACCAATTCAGGGGTCCACCTTGATATAAGTCTTCCCTGACCTCCCCTAGGCAAAAGCGATCTCTCTCTCCTCATATTTCTCCTAACCTTATCTCTTCCTTTCCTTTGCACCTTCCCTATTTTGCTTTAGAGAGAGTAGATTATTTCATCTTTATATCTCTCCCCACCCCCAGGGCCTAACACAGGGTGTTACACTTGAACTGAATTGAGTTACAGGAGATTACAGGTCAGAGACAAATGACTAAATATTCATTCATTCTTACTATACAAAATACTTCCATGTATATCTTGACATATAGGCCTTAACTTTTCAAGACCCTTCAGGCTAATGATACATAAAAGTAGTAGGCTCTAGGACCAAAGCCAGGTGGAGACACAGGTAAAGCCCAACTGGGAAAATTATCTTGTCCAATTTGTTCTGTGAGGTAGACAGAGAAGGGATTATTCTACTCTTACAGGTGTGGAAACTGAGGTTCAGTTAAGGGATTTTCCCAAGGTCTAGAATCCAACTCTTTTAATTCTGCCTTGAAGGCTTTATCCATCATTCTAAGGTGGTCTGTTATATCACCATAGGAATTGGAGAGAAAAATTAGAGAAGGGAGTGATTCATACAGGTCTGAGTCATTAGGGAAAGGAAAGAGCTAAGAAAGCGAGCTGGGCAGTGAAAGTTGGGTACTATTTGGATGAGCAGAGGGCAGAAATAGGGAGGACCTGCTTTTTGGGGCAGGTCTCTCTTTAAAAGGATAGAGTATCTCCTGATACTATATACAAAAGTTCTTGGACATCCTGTGTCATCCCCTTCCTCTCTCCCACTTACCTGCTCATTATTATAAGGTATATGGCCAAATGTGTGTGTGACAACGTGGTCTCTCCAGCCCATGATTCGATGGACAGCATGGTTAGTGTTGCCTGCATATTTGTTAGTCAAATGGTAGTGTCTGTCTACTGGACTCCCATCTGACTTCTTCTGGTTCTCTTCCTGATTTACGAGAGCGTCTGCCAAGGTTTGGATGGAGGAAAAGGAGATGCTGTCCCAGGACTCCCCAAGACTTGAATCTTCTTTGATCTAGAATGCAGAAACAAAGGACAAGATCATGGGAGGCAGCCTGGGTTTGGGAGGCAAGCACAGGTTTTTGAGTCGAAATACTTGAGTTCAAATCCTATCTAGCGCTGTTACTTGCTACCTTGGAAAAATCACTTCCTTTCTGTGTGGGTCTCAGTTTCCACCTCTATAAAATTTGCCTGGCACATAGTAGCTGGTTAATAAATATTTATTTGTTTTTTAATAAAGACGTTGGAATACAAGAGGGGTTGAAGTAGATGAAGGGTTATTAACCAGGGGTCAGTGAACTTATTTTTTTGTTTTGTTTTGTTGTTGTTTTTGGGCAGGGAAATGGGGGTTAAGTGACTTGCCCAGGGTCACAGAGCTAGTAAGTGTCAAGTGTCTGAGGCCAGATTTGAACTCAGGTACTCCTGAACCCAGGGCCATTGCTTTATCCACTGCGCCACCTAGCTGCCCCAAACTTATTTTTTTAATAAACATTTTTATTTAAAGTTTTGAGTTCAAGATTCTATCTCTCCTCTGCCTCCCCTCCCATCTCCCTGAGGTGGTAAAAAAATCAGATAAGGTTATACATGTGCAATTATGTAAACATTACCATACTGGCTATTTTGTATAAAAAGACTCAAATAAAAGAAAAAAATGAAAGAAAGTGGAAAAATAGCATGCTTTAGTCTGTGTTCCGTCAAAATCAGTTCTTTCTCTGGAGGTGGATAGTATGCTTCATGATTAGTTCTTAGGGATTGTCTTGGATCATTGTATTGCTAAGAATAGTTGTCATTCACAGTTATTCATCAAACAATATTGCTGTCCCTGTGCACAACATTTTCCTGGTTCTACTCACTTCACTATACATCAGTTCATAAAAGTCTTTCCAGGCCTTTCTGAAATCAACCTATCTGTCATCTTTCTTTCTTTCTTTCTTTCTTTCTTTCTTTCTTTCTTTCTTTCTTTCTTTCTTTCTTTCTTTCTTTCTTTCTTTCTTTCTTTCTTTTGCAGAGCAATGATGATTAAGTGACTCACTCAGGGTCACGCAGCTAGTAAGTGTCAAGTGTCTGACTCAGGTCCTCCTGAATCCAGAGCCAGTGCTTAATCCACTGTGCCACCTAGCTGCCTCACTTGTCATTTCTTATAGCACAATAATATCCCATTACAATCATACGCCACAGATTGTTTAGCCATTCCCCAATTGATGGACATCCCTTTGATTTCCAATTCTTAGCCATTACAAAAAGAGCTGCCTTATATATAGGTCTTTTTCTCTTTTGGGGGATGTCTTTGGGATATAGACCTAACAGTGGTATTGCTGGATCAAGGGTTATGCCCTTTGGGCATAGTTCCAAATTGCTCTCCAGAATGGTTGGATCAGTTCGCAACTCCACCAACAGTAGACTAGTTAGTGTCCCAGTTTTCCTATATCCCCTCCAATATCCAACATTTTCCTTTTTTGTTATATTTGTCACTCTGATAGGAGAGAGGTGGTACCTCAGAGTTGTTTTAATTTGCATTTCTCCAATTAATAGTGATTTAGAACATTTTTTTTCATATGACTATAGATAGCTTTGATTTCTTTGTCTGAAAACTGCCTGTTCATATCCTTTGACCATTTCTCAATTGGGGGATTTCCACTTGTATTTTTATAAACTTGATTCAGTTCTCTATGTATTTGAGAAATGAGGCCTTTATCAGGGATACTTGTAAAAATTCTTTCCCAGTTTTCTGCTTTCTTTACAATTTTGGTTGCATTGCTTTATGCAAAAGCTTTTTAATTTTATGTAATAAAATTATATATTTTATATTTTGTAATGCTCTCTATATCTTCTTTGGTTCTAAATTCTTCCCCTGTCCATAAATCTGACAGATAAACTATTCCATGCTCTCTTAATTTGCTCATAGTATCACCCTTTATGTATAAATCATGTACCCCATTTTGACCTTCTTTTAGTATATGGTGTGAGATGTTGGGCTATTTCTGCCGTATTCAGTGAGCTTATTTTAAAAAATATTTTGATAACTGTATTTCAATATAATTGGTCTCTTTTATAGTTCTATGTATTTTGTTTTATCCATTTAAAAACTTTTTTTCCCTGAGGAGTTCATAGATTTCACCAGACTGTCAAAGGGGGTCCATGACACACAAAAAGGTGAAGAACTCCTAGTCTCTAAGGTCTCTTTCACTTTTAGATACAATGATCCTAGTGTCTCATACAAACCCTCTGTTCTAGTCAAGTTGGCTGACTGAACATGCCCTGAGCACACATGGCTATTTCTGTCTTTGATCCTACCATTTCACTGTCTTGGACTGTCTTTCCTGTTTAAAGAGAGAGTCTGGGTTTCTCAACATATTCCTGGCATTATTTTTTTATAGAGTTTTAAAGGGGTGACACCCAGAAAATGAAAGCAGAAACAGGCTATGAGATGCACTGCATAAAGAAGCCAAGACCAGCAAATTCATAAGCCTATAAAAAAGAGGAGAGGAAGCAAGACAGAGAGAATAGACCTCTGAATCAGCAAGACCTGGGTTCAAAGCTCACCTCTAACATAAAATTTATGGACTTAGGTGTGTCATTTAACTTCTCTGGGCTCTAAGACTATAAGTTGTACAGCAGGTGTGTCAACCTGGGCTGGTAGGAGTTTCTGTCTGAAAAGGTCATGGGTAGATAGAGAGTGAGTGAGACAGAGAGACAGATGGAAAGAGACACACAGAGAGAGAGAGAGAGAGAGAGAGAGAGAGAGAGAGAGAGAGAGAGAGAGAGAGAGAGAGAGAGAAAGAAAGAGTTATGCATAGTGGATAGAAGGCTGACCTTGGAATTAGGAAGACCTGAGTTCAAGTCTTGCCTCTAATACATAATATCTGTGTTCCCATAGGTGAATCACTTAACTTCTCCAGCAATTGCAGGCAACTTTCTCTCTCTAGGCTATGTTACAGATAAGTTGTCAATCTACTTTGGTAGAAAGAGTTCCCATAACAGAAGCTCTACACATCAACGAAATCATAGATCCAGACCCAAAACAAACAAACAAAAAAAGGTGGCCAAGTTATTGTCATTATCATCAACGTAGGGTTTTGTTTGTTTGGGGTTTTTTTAATGCATGGTAGGCACATATAAAGAAGAAGCGGAAGGAAAGACATGGAAGCGGGCAGGTAGGATGATTTGGCAAGCAGAATAATTTGTTAATCATGCATGCCAAAGGAAGTCAGATCACTCTGAATTTGCCTCTGTTCACCAAATGGCCAGGCCTTTCATCCTCTATCCCTCATAGAAAGCAGGAGGTCTTTCCCAGTCCCTTCAGCTCTTGGAGCCTTCCCTTCTAAGATTACTTTCCATCTACTCTGAATGCATCTTGTTAGTACCCATGTTGTCTCCCCCATTAGAATGTAAGCTCCTTTGATGATGAGTGAGATGAGCAGAACCAGAAGAACATTGTACACAGTATCATCAACATTGAGTGTTGACCTACTGTGATGGACTATATTCTTCTCACCAATGCAATGGTACAGAAGAGTTCCAGGGAACTCATGATAGAAGAGGATCTCCAAATCCAAGAAAAAAAAAAGAAAGAAAGAACTGTGGAGTATAGATGCTGATTGAACCATATTATTTCTTTTGTTTTGGGTGCTGTTGGGTTTTTTTTTTCTTTCTATTTTGAGGTTTTGCATCACTGCTCTGATTCTTTCTCTTGTAACAGGATTAATGCAGAAATAGGATTAATGTTATTATGTGTATATATGTGTGTGTGTGTATATATATATATATGTATATGTATAGAGATATATAGATATAACCTATATCAGATTACCTGCTGTCTAGGGGAGGGGGGAGGGAGGGGTGGGAGGGAGAAAAATCTGAAATTGTAAAGCTTGTATAAACAAAAGTTGAGATCTTTACATGTAATGGAAAAAATAAAATACCTCATACATTAAAAAAAAAAAAAAGAATGTAAGCTCCTTGAGGGCAGAGACTGTTTTTTGCCTTTCTTTGTAATCCAGCTCATAGTACAGTGTCTAGCACGTTGTAAATATTCAATAAATACTTGTTAAGTGATATATATGTATGTATATATATGTCTGTGTATGTATGTCTGTGTCTATGTCAATGTCTATGTCTACATATATGTCTATGTCTATAAACACAAAAGGGCAAAATAATAGAGCATGAAGAGACCTTAGAAATGAAACTCCTCATTCTTGATCCATCAACCAACCAAAACAAATCAAACAAAATACTCAGATGATCAACTCTATGACTAGTCCTAGACCTGGGATGAGAGCTAGGCAAGATAAACAGTTGCTTAGAGAGTGAATCCCACAAGGTGCAATTAAGAACATTATATTTGCATTTAATATTTTACATGGATACATTTTAGTGCCCCCAAAGCGTTGCTTTTCATGGCTCATAGCTATGTTCAGTCAAGTTGTATATACTACAATGAAGATTCAGAGTCTCCATCATTGAGTAAACGCAGAGGGGGCCGAGCCTCCCAGAACTGGGACACACAATCGATTGTGCAGGCTCTGATTTGCTCTGTGGGGGGCAGGAGGGGGGAATCCAGAAAAGGGAAAAAACTAATTGCTAGCCCCAAAGGAATTTACAAATGTAACTGGGAAGATACAGCCTACTCTTTTTTTTTTTTTTTTAAGTGAGGCAATTGGGATTAAGTGACTCGCCCAGGGTCACACAGCTAGTAAGTGTTAAGTGTCTGAGGCCGTATTTGAACTCAGGTCCTCCTGACTCCAGGGCCGGTGCTCTATCCACTGCGCCACCTAGCTGCCCCGATACAGCCTACTCTTAAAGGAAGACTGAGATATTTGGACCGTCAGAGCTGAACGGGATCTTAGAGACCATTTAGTCCAGTCCTCTCATTTTACAGAAAAGGAAACTAAGGCGCAGACGAAGGAGGTGATGATGGTCATACAATGAGGAGGAAAGCCAAGACCAAAACCCAAGTCTTCCAATTCCCAGGCCACTGCTCTTTCTGCCATATTGGACTATCTTCCATACAGAATGATAAAAGAAAAATCAAGTAGCATGTTACCATTAATTATGTAACAACAACAACAACACCCATGTATATAGCAATTTGAAGGGTTTTATTTTTATATGGTGAATGGTAGAATACATGCAGGATTAATGATGGGAGAGAACACTATTGACTGGGAACTAACCCAGGCATCCTGGTGTAATGTGTAGTGCACTGGACTTGGAGTCAGGAGGACATGAGTTTGAATCCTGCCACTGATTCTTACTAGCTGTATGACCTTGGGAAAGTCATTTAATCTTTGTTTCAGTTAGCTCAGTTTAAAATGAGGAGATTTTGACTTAATGATAAGCTTTGAATAGGCAGAGTTTTTAGGTCCATGAAACTAACGAGGTATGGGGGGGGGCATTCTTCTTACCTTTTCATTGTACTTGTCACCTTGCTCTTTGAGAAGAGCAACTATCTTCTGGATAATAATGTCATCTAAAAGAAAAGAAGAGAGAGATGGATTACTTTTTAATGTCCAGGCTCCTTAAATGACAATATTGTTTTATAGAAACCAGATTCAGCACTCAAGATTCTTTTCCTCTTGACTTTCTTTTCTTTCTTTCTTTTTTTTTTTTTTTTGGTGAGGCAATTGGGGTTAAGTGACTTGCCCAGGGTCACACAGCCAGTAAGTGTTAAGTGTCTGAGGCCGTCTTTGAACTCAGGTCCTCCTGACTCCAGAGCCAGTGTGCTCTATCCACTGCACCATCTAGCTACCCCTCCTCTTGACTTTCAACCTAATTCAACCATCTCAGGAGGAAACTCAGCCCTTTCTACCAGGCAGGACATGGGTGGGGGAGAGGGACATGGTGGGGAAGGGGAGGGGAGGATGGGACTAGGACAGGGCAGGGTTGTAGTTATGATGTTTAAACAGCCTGGCAAAACTGCTTGTGAGCACAGTTTCCCCCAGATAATTTTCTGAAACAAATAAAACTCTTCCTGCTTCCAGGGCTGTAAGAGGAACAAGACAAAGAACAACATACCAGAAACAAAAGGGCCCTGGAATGGGAGCCAGAACTGGGTTTTGGTCCCAGCTCTGCCACCAGCCAACCAATCTTGCAGCCTTGGGCAAACTGCTTTCTGTCTCTGGGTTTCAGTTTCATAGGGTCATAGATCCCAAGCTGGGAGGGAGCCTGGAGACTGTGGAGTCCAACCCCCTCCGTTTTACAGATGAGGAAAGATGATCTGCCCAAGGTTACCAAGGTAGAGATCATCAGAGGCAAGATCTGAGCCCAGGTCCTCTGACTCCAGAGATAGTGTGCTTTTCCCTGGACCATACTATTATGGGGGTTGGGAAACTGGCCCACTAGCTAAAGGGTGAACACTCCTGGAGAAGTAAGAGACATAAACCCATTAGGTGTGGAGGCTGCCTAATCTGAACCAGGGGACAGAGATAACTCCAGAAGTCCATTCATTCCAGACTTTACTCAAACTTTCCCCCAAAGGGAACTTTCCATTGTCAGGTGGTGACCCCATCTGGTCACCCCATGACCATCTATAAAAGCTATGGCCTGGGGCAGCTAGATAGCGCAGTGGATAAAGCACCAGCCCTGGATTCAGGAGGACCTGAGTTCAAATCTGGCCTTAGACACTTGAAACTTACTAGCTGTGTGACCCTGGGCAAGTCACTTAACCCCCACTGTCCTACCCCACCCCCCAAAAAAAGAATGTAAAAGCTATGGCCTGGGAGCATCTAGGTGGCACAGTGAATAAAGCATCAGCCCTGGATTCAGGAGGACCTGAATTCAAAGCCAGCCTCAGACACTTGATACTTACTAACTGTGTGACCCTGGGCAAGTCACTTAACCCTCATTGCCCCACAAAAAAAAGAGGGGGAAAAATGCTATGGCCTTTCTCCTGTTTGAGGAGATAGGTATCTCAGAGAACCCTGTCTTTGGAACTATCTCCCCTCGAGACTCCTCTTGAGGTCTCCTTGCTCTAGTGCTTAAATAAAAGATTATTTTATTCTAACTGGATCTGTGTGTGAGAGGGTATAATTCTTTAAAGAGGAATACCAGGGGCAGCTAGGTGGCACAGTAGATAGAGCACTGCCCTGGATTCAGGAGGACTTGAGTTCAAATTGGGCTGCAGGTACTTGACACTCACTAGCTGTGTGACCCTGAGCAAGTCACTTAACCCCAATTGCCCCACAAAATAAAAACAAAGAGGAATACCTAAGGACCCCCACCATTCATTTCCCTCGCAACAATACCAATGACTTCATCTTTAGAATGAGGGATTTGCTTTCCAAAGTCTCTTATATCTCTATAATCCTATTGATAATTACAACCTACAATGTTGTCTAGATCCTGCCCAGGGGAATTGACTTAAAGACCAGTTCTAATATTTTGTGAGACCAAGAGTTGGGGGGGGGGGAGAATGCTTCCTCCTCACCCCAGGATCTCAGAGCAAAAGTCCACCCAAGACCTTGGTTAAAATCCTGCTCACCAGGTTCAGAAAGTCTATTAGAAGGTGGCTGTTCCTTTGGTGGGGGCCACCCAACTTGGCTGGAAAGTCCAGTAGAATCAAGAGTCCCAACTTCCATGAAGAGTGCCTCATGTGCTTCCTTCTCATCTGGGTCTGGAAACAGAAACAAAGGTATTTTATCTTTTTTTTTTCCTCCTGGGGCAATGAGGGTTAAGTGACTTGCCCAGGGTCACACAGCTATTAAGTGTCAAGTGTCTGAGATCAGATTTGAACTCAGGTCCTCCTGAATCCAGGGTCAGTGCTTTATCCACTGCACCACCTAGCTGCCCAGCAAAGGTATTTTAAATCCACAGAACAATAAAGGGAGACTCAGGAAGCAGAAACAAACCACATCAAGCAGCTGTGGTGCACCCTAAAGAGAAGTGAATAATAAGAACTAGAAGTCAGGAGACTTCTAGTCCCGACTCTGCTACTAACAGGCCATGTGATCTTCACCCAGCTGAGTCTCAGTTTCCTCATCTGTAAAATGGGGATGATGATAATTATACTACCTTCCTCATAGGACTATTATAAGGAAAATTTTAGTTGCTGTCCTCTTGTCACCACTGTCCTTTCTTCTTCCCTTGGGGAGGGGGTAGTACCTGACAATTCTGCCAATGAACTATGTCATTCCAGCAGTAGCTACTCTAAGAGGGGGTGGGGAATGACCTCAAGGCAGCCAAGATGATCTTCCCAAGGCCCCCTCAATTCTCTCCCTACTCACAAAAGAGCAAATGAGGGAATAAATAAATAAATACAGACAGGACCTGCTGCCCTTCAAAAGTTACCAACCCTCTCCTAAAGCTGGCCGCTTGGGGGAGGGAGGAGGAGGCAGCTGCAGAGTTGCCATGGCAACATGGATTGGTCCAGCTTACCAGGAATAGTCAGACTTGCTGGTCTATGGCTGAAGCACAAAGGAAGAAAAGTAGGCTTTGTCGGCCTCCGTGCCTCAGGGCTTCTAGAATCCAAGCCAGATGATTTCTTGGCTTCTTCATGGCCATGTTTCTTAAAAGAAAAGGCTTTCTTGAGGCTAGACTTTTTCTCTTTCTTCTTAGAGGTTGGCTTTGGTGGTTCTGCCAATGCTTCTGGGGGTTCCGGACCCTGAGGGAAGATAGATTTCTCCTTCGACTTTTTGCGTACCCTTTCCTTGTCTTTCTTCTTAGAGATTGTTTCTAGTGGTTCTGCCAATGCCTCTGGGGGTTCCAGACCCTGAGGGAAGATAGATTTCTCCTTCGACTTTTTGCGTACCCTTTCCTTGTCTTTCTTCTTAGAGATTGTCTCTAGTGGTTCTGCCAATGCCTCTGGGGGTTCCGGACCCTGAGGGAAGATAGATTTCTCCTTCGACTTTTTGCGTACCCTTTCCTTGTCTTTCTTCTTAGAGATTGTCTCCGGTGGTTCTGCCAATGTTTCTAGGGGTTCTGGATTCTGAGGGGAAATACATTTCTCTTTCGACTTTTTGCGTACTCTTTCCTTGTCTTTCTTCTTAGAGATTGTCTCTAGTGGTTCTGCCAATACTTCTGGGGGTTCCAGACCCTGAGGGAAGATAGATTTCTCCTTCCATGTTTTGTCTCCCTTTTCCTTATCTTTCTTCCCAAAGGTTGGCTCTGGTGGATCTACAAATGCTTCTAGGTGTTTTGGGTCTTGAGGTGAATTACATTTCTCCTTTGGCTTTTTTTCTCCCTTTTCCCTCTGTTCCTCAGACCCTGTCTTGGTCAGGAAGTTCACCAGGGCCTTTAGGAACCCATGCTGCCCTTTCTTATGGGTTTTGTCCTTGTGGTGACTTCTTTGGCCATCCTGCTCACTGAGGGTCCCTTTGCTTTTCTCAAGCTCTGGGGTCACAGAGGCATCACTATCCAGCAATTTTGCTTGCCTATCCAAGGGTCGGACCTTATCACTTAATGCCCGGCGAGGCGAATGTGAACCCTGAGAGTCTCCAGTTCCTGGCATTTTCTTCACGACCTGAAATCTGTCTGGGGAATGGCCTTTTCTTCTCATGCAGGATTCTGCTTTCCATGACGCCCGGTGTTTCTCCATTCCTGCTCTAGCTACAACAAAAACAAACACCTCTTTTAGGAAAACAGAACCCTGGGTGTGAGTGTAGTCAGAAAAAGGAATGAATAAACCCATAATGAGAGGGTAATATTGTGAATAAAAACTTCTTGAGATGCCATATGCTTAGTCAAAGTGAATGAATCCTTGCCTCAGTCCTTTAAGGAAGAAAGAATACATGTTAATATTATTACCCTCATTTTACAGAAGAAGAAACTGAGGCACAGAAAGGCTATGTGATGTGCCCAATGTTTAGTTAGTGACAGAGTTGAGAATAGAACCTATGACTAGATCTCCTGTCCCTGGTCCCATGAGGTATACCACATCACCATTTCAGTGCTTCAAATGTGCCTGAGCTGCTATATGATTTTTTCCCCCACTTTCTTTTGTACTTTGTGTTAGGAGAATTTAAAATTATTTTTATTTATCATTATTTTATTGGTTATATTTATTTATAATTCATAATACATTTAAATATAAGATAAATAATCATAAATATTAATATATAGTAATATAACATAATTTTAAATATTTATTCTTTTCAGAATTGTCTCATCCTTTTGGTTTCAGAATTTTTTTCTTTTTAAAAAATGTTTTTCTTTTTCCTGATTACACATAAAGGCAATTTTTAACATTTATTTTTTTAAATGTTGAGTTCCAAATTTTTTCCCTTCCTTCCCCTCCTTGAGATGGTAAGCATTTGACATAGGTTGTGTATGTTCATTCGTGTAAAACCTATTACCATACTGCTATGTAATCTTAAGCAGTTCTTTGAGCCTTGGTTTCCTCATATGTAGAAGTGACTTGCCCAGGATCACACAGCTAATAAGTGTCAAGTGTCTGAGGTGGGATTTGAACTTAGGTCCTCCCGAATCCAGGGCTGGTGCTTTATCCGCTGCACCACCTAGCTGCCCCTGGTTCACTGACTTCCAAGCCAGTTCTTTCCACTGTATCAGTACCTTCTTTGATAATGTTTATAGATAGCAATAGAACCCCAATGGGCTGTAATAAAAGTAAATTGCATTATTGTTTTGATGATGATGACAATTGTTGCCTCAGATAGGTTTAGTCCCCATTGTGTCTATGATGACAGACTGTGCTATTTAGCCATCCATCTGACCACAAAGAAGTGCTAGAGAGCCAGCAAGACCCTACCTGCCCCTCATCCCCACACCTGTTGGGGAAACAAGTAAAACAAATTCCCTGCTGATGGTGAATCAGTAGAGACACCATGTTTGTCTACAAATGATGGTATATTTTGCCAAAGTGAACTCTGGAGGATCACCCTTAGCTGGAAACTGTCTCCCATTTCCTGTCTGCTTCTCAAGGCAGAGAAGAAGATTTTTGCTATTTTCTTTCAATATGCATTTTAGTGATGACTTATATATTTACATAAGTCATTTTAACTGTCCTTCCCCTCCCCCCAGCCCTGACTTGTGACAAAGAAAAACAATTAAGCTAAAACATTAGACCCAGTGACCTCCTATTTACAATATTCTGTCCCTGTTAGCCCTCCTCCACTGCCATGATGGGAGTGTGTTTTCTTACCTAATCTCTGGGGCCATCATTGGTTTTTCAATTGCTCATTAATTAAAATTGTGATACAAAATATATTGATGAGAAAGAAGGTAGATTTTTGTTAACTGGGGAAAAAAACCCAATGGGCATGGCAGGTCTTAGTATCCCCATTTTACAAGCAAGGAAATTCTAGATCACTGAGGGGAAGAAATTTCTCCACCCTAGTTGGGTGGAATAGTTGGCATTTGAATGTGGGGCTTTCTGTTTCCAAATCCAGCATTCTTATTTCTACCCTTGGTTGTCTCTTAAGTGAGTTGCCCAAGATCCATGGTGAGTTACTGATAAAGACAGGCTTAGAACCCAAATATTCTGAATTCCCATGCAGTGTTTTTTTGGGTTTTTTCCCTTCCTGCTCATCACTGCAAGACAAAATTTGGATCAAGGAACATGAAGCTGGAAAAAAACTGTATAGCACAGGGCCCATCCTTTCTCCATGTCAGGGTTGAAAAGGTAAAGGAAAGCTTTGGAAATCTTCCATTTGTTAAGGAGGGGAAGGTGGCCAAGATGAAGCCAGGACATAGATTCCTAGAATGTTAGAACTGTGAGGGACCTTAGAAATCATTTGGTCTATCCTCAACCTCTTCATTTTATGGAAGAATAAACTAAGCCCAGGGAGAAGCAACTGGCCCAAGATCAAACAGAAAGTGTTGTTCCATGGTCCTATGTCCCAGCCTCAATTTCTTTCAGCTGTTTTGAAAATCCTACTCTTGGTCAGATGGGGACAGAGTGAAAGTGGATGGATGCAAATATATCCTTATTAGAAAAATGCCCGAAAGCCCACACATCCTTCTAATTGTAACTCATCTATGTATTACATCATTTTTGTGCATACAGGACTTTACATTATTATCTAGTCATTGTTCCTCTTTGAAAATGAAGGACAAACAACAACAAGAAGTCTCCATCTTACCTAATCAAACAAAGTGTGGGATGATCTCAGAAACCACTGAACACAGAAACTGAGTGGCTGATTGTAAACTAGTTATTGGGTTTGACTAACAGGTACAAGGTTCAAACTAACTCATAAATAATACAACTGAGCCTCTGATCACAAGACTTCTGATGACTCCTAAAATTCACTAGTGAATTGGCAAAAAACCCAACAACAACAGGATATCCCCCAAAGATATGATCTGTTATGGGGTAGGATTGTTCCTTTCAAGCCTGCTCTATTTCTTTGACTTCTTTTATTAACTTTTTTTTCACATTCTTTAGAATTTTATTTTTTCCAAATTACATGTAAAAACAAATGTTAACATCAATTAAAAAAAAAACTTTGTGTTCCAACTTCTCTTCCTCACTCCCTCCCCACCCCACCCCCCAAGAACTCAAGCAATTCAATGTAAGTTATATATGAGTAGTCATGCAAAACATTGCCGGGTTGTGAAAGAAAATAGAAAAAAACAAAATTTCAGATTAAGGACCTAACAAAAAAATTATGCTTCAATCTGTTTTCAGATGCCATCAATTCTTTCTCTGTAGATAGACTGCAATTTTCATAAGTCTTTCAGTGTTATCTTGGATCTTTGCATTGCTGAAAATAACCAAGTCATTCACAGCAGATCATCTTACACTATTGCTGTTATTTTGTATATAGTACATTTCACTCTACATCAGTTCATGTAGGTCTTTCCAGGTTTTTCTGAGAGCATCCGGCTCATCATTTTTTTGTTGTTGTTTTTGATAAAGTAACTAACAAAAATAATTATGTTTCAATCTGTATTCAAATGCCATCAGTTCTCTCTATATATCTTTTATTAACTTTATAAATAAATAATTATTAATATTAATATATAGTAATATAACATAATTTTAAATTTTTATTCTTTTCACTTATACTATTTCACTAACCTAAATAACAGCTCATGGTCATATATATGCACATATATATATAATTTTTTGCATATATATGCACATATATGTATGCACACATGCATATATATAGGAAGGGAGGATGGAAGGAGAGAGAGAGAAAGACAGAGAGAGAGGCAGCTAGGTGGTATGGTAGTTAGAATGCTGGGCCTGGAATAAAGAAGATTGAAGTTCAAATCTGACCTCAGTCACTTAATAGCTGTGTAACCCTGGGCAAGTCACTTTATCCTGTTTGCCTCAGTTTCTTCATCTGTCGGATGAGCTAGAGAAGGAAATGGCAAACAACTCTACTACCTTTGCCAAGAAAACCACAAATGGGGTCATGAAGAATAGGACATGACTGAAATGACTGAACAATAACAAATATGTACTGTATATATGTATACATGTATATATAAATGTATATATTTGTATACAATTTGTTTTATACAATTATATATATATATACATATCTGTATCTATAGATCTATAGATATAAATAAAATTTTTGGAAGGAGCTGGACCTGTGATTTCATCTCTCTGTAGATACAGTCACAAATTATTGCCTAGAAGCATTGAGATTTATTTATTTGTTGTCACAAACTGAGGTGGCAGAAGTGAGACTCGAACCCAGGTCTTCCTGAATCTGAGACCTGGTCTCTGCATCTTAGACTACACTGTCTCTCCTTAAAGCCCTTTCAAGTTTATGGACCTATTTTCATACTATAGCTCTGTCTGGTCAGTAATGTAAGTGTACCTATCTGACACCCAAAGAGGAAAAGTGACTCGTCCAAGGTCACACAGCAATGAAGTATCAAAGCTGAGACTCAAATGCAGATTTTTGGACTCTTTCTCAGATCATAAGATCACAGATTCAGGGTTAGAAGGGAGCTCAGAAGTCATCTAGTCTAATGTCTTCATTTTACAAATTAGGAAACTGAGGCCCAGAAAAGGTAACTGACTTGCCCAAGTCCACACAAATAGTAAGTAGGAGAGATGGGATTCAAACCCAGGTCCTCTGATTTCGAATTCAGCAGTTTCCACAGGCCAAATAACAAATGCTTTGTAGCCCGGGCTTGTCTGGGCATGTTCAGTTCACCTACCCTGGAGGCATCCTGGAGCAGATCCAGATTACCCAACATGTAGGCCTATGCATCCCTTACCACTTGTGGAGGAGCAACTTCCTTTGCTTGGCTTCCTGTATCTTTAAAGCTGGCAAGACCGAGCCGGCCTCTCTCTTTTTCATTTCCTCCACTCTGTTTTTTTTTTTTAGTCACTCTTACCCTCTTTGTGTAGGGGGTGAGGACCACAGTTCATCCACAACATGGGATCCATGAACTAGTGAGAGGGGAAGGACTTTCCTTCCCCTGCTTTCCCTCTTTTACTCTGGATCCCAGAAACACACCCCCGGAGATGTCATGTTCTGTTCTGGGTTCTTTGTTCTCTTCAGTTTCAGGTTGGAGAGTCCCAATTCCCATGGGACCTGGGATCTCAAGCCACAGGAATGACCTCAGAGTCACAATCTCAGGCAGGATGGTGCAGCTGGCTGGGCGGGGAAGCCCTGATTTCAGGTGCCAGAGAGGGCTTCTGGACTCGGAACTGGGCCTGTGCTCTGTCAGAACCCAGCTACCCTGTGAACCTAATCCCTTTCCCCTCCCCAGAGATGGAAGGGCTACAAAGGGGGGAGTGCAATTATGCTTCCCACCTTTTGGGAGTATGTTTGGATATTTGTGATTATACTTTTTAAAGTAAACATTTCTTTGTAAAACTCCCATGTTCTCCATAAAACTCTGTTGTTATTCATGTGCTTCACTCTCCTCCCCTTGAAATAGAGATATCAATGTGCAGGATCACTAACCAAGTCGAGAAATCTGGCTATGCCACTCATTCTCTGTGACTTTGTATAAATCATGTCCTTTCTCTGAGCCTCAGTTTCTTCATGTGTCAAGTAAAGATTCCAGTCTAGATGGTCTCTTCTACTTCTATATGTTTTATGGTTCTAGAAACAAGTGAGGAGGTAAGGAGGTGAAGGGGCAGCTAGGCAGTGCAGTGGATGGAGTGCCAGACCTGGAGTTATCATCTTCCTGAGTCTAAATCTGGTCTCAGATACTTACTAATTGTGTGACCCTGGACAAGTCACTTAACCCTGTTTGTCTCAGTTTCCTCATCTGTCAAATGAGCTGGAGAAGGAAATGGCAAACCACTCCAGTACCTCTGCCAAGAAAATACCAAATGGGAACATGAAAGGTCAGATATGCTTGAAACAACTGAACAACAAGGAGGTGAAAGGATGAGGAGATGAAGAGGTAAGGAGGTGAGGAGATGAAGAAAGAGATGAAGAAGTGAGGGGTCACTAGAATGACCAAAGGATTATAGTTCAAATAGTCAAACCCAACCACTCGAGCTCATCATTATTATTGTCAACATTACTTAGAATGTCAAACTTTGAAGACAACCTCAAAGACCAGCCAGTCCAACCCCTTCATGATGTCTTGTTCAAGTTCTTGAAGAGCCTGGACCAGAGCCCAAGGCCTCTACTCCAATTTCAGTGCCTTGTCCACTACATCATTCCTAAGCATCACAGTAGGGCTCATGACCATGCAAATGACATTTCCTGTCTCTGTCACTCTAACACCTGGAGCACAATGACTGGATTTAGAATCTGAAGATTCTACTTTGCTACTTACTATGTTTGTGAAATTGGACAAACCACTCAATCTCTCTGGGGCTCAAGGAATTGAAGTAGAAGACTTCTAAAGTCCCTTCCCACTGTAGAGAGAAGATTGACCCTGGAGAAAGAGGACCAAGGTTCAAATCCCACCTACAACTCTTAATCACAACCCCCCTGGGCCTCAGTTTCCTCACCTTTAAAACAAGGACTAGATGACTTTTGAGTTTCTGTCTAACTCTAGATCTCTGATTCTCCATCCCCATGAGCCTATAAACCAGATGTGAGATGAAGCCCAATGCAATGAATGGTACCAGTGGAAAGAGGCACAGGTAGAGTTTGCTTCCCACAGCTTTCAACACTGCATCATGAATTGGGACAAAAATAAGCGTGTCTGGGCTTACTTGCCTAGTACTTTCCTCATAGGTACTTCATGTAATTAGTCATGGAGTTGAATGAGAACTTAGAGACCATCCCATCCAAAAGAATCCCTTTTCTAGCATCTTTGACAGATGAGTCTTTGGTTTCTTTCAACAAAGAGAGAGCAATGGATTTAGAATTTCAAGCCCTGAGTTCAAATCTCCACTGCCCCTCACCATGGCATTGTGCACATTTTTCTGGGCCTCATTTTCTTCGTTTACTGAAAGTAGTTAGACCACATGATCTCTAAAGTCTCTTCCTAAGTCAATGATTTTGCAATCCTAAACTTAGTGAGAAGATCTGGGTTCAAGTCTTGTCTCAGATACTTACTAGCTGTATGACATTGGACAAGTCACTTAACCTTTCTTGGGCCTTAACTTCCTCTTCCATAAAATAGGCACACTAAAAACAAACAAATAAATAAAAATAGACACAACCTAACTCACACAGACATTGTGAGGAAAACGCTTTGTAAACCTGAGCGCTATATAAATGGCGCTACATAAAGTACACGACAGAAATCAAAACAAAATACTGTACTTCAAAGGTGCAAATCCTACCTTACAGGGAAGGGGAATGGAAGACAATACATATTAAATTTTTTTATCCTGAAGGGCAAGGAGGATTAAGCAACTTGCTCGGGGTCACACAGCTAATAAGTGTCAAGTGTCTGAGGCCTCATTTGAACTCAGGTTCTCCTGAATCCAGGGCTAGTGCTTTATCCACTGTACCACCTAGCTGCCCCAACAATACATATTAATTAAGTGCATACTATGTAGCACTCTCTGTGCTAAGCCCCTTACAAGTATACTTTAGGGGTCATCCGAAGTCATGTGACTTATTAGTCCAGTTCTAATTCCAAACCCCAATGGTTCCTATGAAACTTTAGATGATGGGGAGTTCACTACCTGACCAAGTGACCAAGCAATAAGGAATAAAACACTAAGATTATAGGGGACTGGGGGAGGCTTCTTCCTGTTCTATTACTGAGTGAGAGGAAGTAGGTGATTACTAAAGTCTCAGGAGATCCACTCTTGGCACTGTATGTATATTAAAAATGCAATGCCCTGAGGCACTTCTATGTTTGTGGATGTTAGAGAGCCAACAAGATAATGCTAGCAGTCAGTGGGCATTTTTAGGAAGCTATTATCTATCATTTTCTTAGCAGGAGGGGAGAAATTGGGATGGAGAAATTGCTTCAGAGGTTCACAATCACGTATGCTTGCAGAGCATGCTCAGCTGACTTAACCGATGCCTTTGCAGCAAGGATTCTTAACTCTTGATGTGAAATGGAGACAGGAGGAACCTATGGACTCTTTCTCAAAATAATGCTTTTAAAGGCATCAGATTGCAAAAGAAACCAATTCTATTGAAATACAGTTATTAAATTATTAATAATCATATTTTTAAAAACGAGTTCATAGATCCCAAGTTAAGAACCCTTGCTTAGGAAATGTTTTAGGAAATGTACATTTCATGTAAAAGTTTTGTTGTTAAGTCTTCAGTTGTGTCTGACTCTTCATGAGCTTATTTGGGATTTTCTTGTCAAAGATACTGGTAGGTTTTTTTTGTGTATACCAATTTAAATGCATATTTTCTCCCCCATTAGAATGTAAACTTCTTGAGGGCAGAAGCAGATTTTCCTCCCCTTCCCCCTTTTTTTTTTTTTTTAGCACAGTGCCTGGTACATAGTAGGTATTTAATAAATGCTTTGTTGATTGATTGACAATTGCCAGAAAACTCTTCCTTATATTGAAGTTGACTCCCACACATTGTCCTTATTTCTATCTTCTCCATCAACATAAAAAAGTCCTTATTTCTATCTTCTCCATCAACATAAAAAGTCTTATTCTTTTTTTCACATTATGCCCCTTTAAATCTGTTGAAGTTGTATAACTATTATGTCTTTCTGTGCCTTAAGTCAGCTACAAACCCAGGTTCTCTGACTCCATATTCAACACTGTTTCCACATTCCATTTAACAAGTGCTTTATAAATCTTCAAGCTCTTCCTTGTCATTATTATGCATCACCCCCACCCCCATACACATAGAGAAATCCTACATTCAGGATCACTGAATTGGAATTCAGGCTTAAGCATCCTCATTTCCTTCCACCCATCTTCATACATTAAGCCTTCCAGTCAACTCACTCTCCTGTTTACCCACCTCTGGACTTAGGAAGGCAGCAGTTGTGATAGAAAGAACCCTCCTTTTACAGTCAAAATACCAGAGTTCGAATCATGGCACTACCTTCTACTACCTATGTGACCTTGGGGTCTCCCTGAGTCTCAGTTTCCTCTTATATCAAATCAGGGGGTCAGATTCAATAGCCTCTAAGCTCCCTTCCAGTTCAGTCTTTTTTTTTTCAGTTGTGTCTGACTCTCTATGACCCTTTATGACCCTGACTCTTTATTTGGGGTTTTCTTGGCAAAGACTTTCTCCAACTCATTTCACTGATGAGGAAACTGAGGCAAACAGGGCTAACTGACTTGCCCAAAGTCACACAGCTACTAAGGGTCAGAGGCCAGAATTGAGCTCAGGAAGATGAGTCTTCCTGACTCCAAGCCCGGCATTCTATGCCCTGTTCCACCTAGCTGCCATTTCCTGTACAAACTCTATAATTCTATGCTCTCTCCATCTTGTTAACATCCCTCTTAAAATGTAATGTCATACCTGAACATGGCTCCACTCCACTGGTACTCTGAACTGGGCAGAGAATGTCAAGCCAGTCACCTTTCTATCCCTGGATATAACACCTCCCTGAATACAGGTTAAGATCCCATTTTTCCATCTGCTTCTTCTCCTCCCCCACTCTCCACCCCGATACCACCAGGGACTCTGTCTTTCAGACAGTCAGCCACATTTTAGTAGGCAATTTTTGAAGACTAAAGATTGTAGCTCTAATAGTTGACCCTTCAAGCCCAAAGACAAAGAGGTGAAGAAGACTTTCTGGGGTCAGTCAGCAAGCATTTATGAAGTGCCCACTCTGAGCCAAGCACTGTGCTCAATAAGCACTGAGGCTACAATGATAGGCAAAAGACATTTCCTATCCTTGAGGACCTCTTAGTCTAAAGAAGATGATATGCAAACAACAAACAAGCTTTATACAGGAATGATTGGAGATAATCACTGAGCACTAAGAGTAGGGAGGACTTGAGAGAGGCATCCACACAAACCATGCCACAGGGGCTGCTAGCCGCCCCCTCTGCCTTTTAATACATCCAGGCCAGGCTATAAAGAACCTTCTTCCAGATTCTAAAGAAACCGCCTCTCTTTTTGTGCTAACAAGGAACTGGAAACAAAGTAAATAACCAAGCAGAGGGGAATGGCTAAACAAATTATGGCCAGTGAATGTAATGGAATATTACTTGGGCTGTAAGAAACGGTTGATAGGATGAATCCAAAAAATATGGAAAGACTTAAATTGACTGACTGGAAGCAAAATATAAGCACAATAAGGAAAAAAACCCCACACAAATGTATACAGTAACTCCAACACTGTAACAGGAAAGTACAACCCACCACGAAAAGTCACAAATGAATGTTACAACTGAACAACAACCCTCAACCTCAGTTTTCTCATCCATAAAATGAGGTGGATGGCCTCTATGTTTCAGGAAACCCCAAACATCACCACAAAATCCAGTCGCAGAAGACCCCAGGCTACACTAGAAGCAGTGTGCCAGCACAATAGAAAGAGACTTTTTGAGTCAGAAGACCTGGGTTCAAATCCCAAAACTACTATTTAGTAATTTGGTGACTTTGAGCAAGTCACTTCTCCTCTGTGGAGTAAACCTTTTCTGCCAGATTAAACTCTCTGGGCTTCAGTTTCCTGCTCTGGGGAGGGGGTGGAGTGGGGGGAAGCTTGGACTAGATGAATTTCTATGCTTTCTTGTGGTTTCAAATCCCCCAAGCCCACAGTCCCCAAGTTGAGCTTACCGAGCCAGTTGAGTGTTTGTGCTGTGTGTGGAGGTGTGTTCAGCAGTGCAGCTCTCTCCTTCGGACTTTGTGTGCTCAGGTTAGGTTCAGGCCCAGCTGATCCAAAGGGTTCAATGCTGCTATCAAGTGGCCTGGCTATCTTCTTATATAAGAAATTGCTCCTGACCTGAGATATGAATCTAATTATAGAATCATGTTTATGGATAGCTATATCCACAGACCTGTCCTCTGATAGGTGGGAGGCTGAGGTGTCTGCCTTTTTTACAAGCCTGAGTATACATTTCCCAGGCATTGCGGTGACTGACAGTCGAGCTTTGTTGAGAGTGTAGTTTCATTAGATAACTTCCTCATTGCCTTCAAATCAGACAAGGAACTCATTCACCCCTTGGAAAACAATCCCATGATTTGAGATAAATAAAGGACAGCCCCTCTGTGAGCAGTAAACAAGTGTTTCTTGGAAATCCATTTCGCAGCAAGAAACAAAGGGGATTTTTGCCCATGATCTATGTAAGTAGTCAGAAGTGACTAGAGCATTAAGAAGTTGAACCTGCTGAAATCAGGGTGTTGTTAATAGACAGAGCACTGGTTTTGGAATAGGATTTGGTCCCTTCCCAACTGGCTGAAATAGCTGATAGAACATCAGCCCCAGAGTCAGAAGTTCATGAGTTCAAAATCAGCCTCAAAAATTTACTAACTGTATGACCCTGGGCCAGTCACTTAACCCTGTTTGCCTCAGTTTCTTCCTGTGTAAAATGGGGATAATAAGAGCGCCTATCTCCCAGAGTTGTTATGTGGTTCAAATGAGATATTTCTAAAGTACTTTGCAAATCTTAGAGCACTATAGAAATGCTATTGTTAACCTTTTCTCCAACCTGAAGACCTCCTTCAGGATGCCAGACTCAGACTCCTCTTCCCTTATGCCTAGACAGGAAAATTTCATCTTGGATATATTAACATCTACTTATGATAACAGAATTTAACTCAGGGTAGAGTCAAGAACCCTAGGCTGGGAGTCAGGAGACCTGGTTTTAAACCCCAGTTCCACCATTTATTTAGATTTTTTTTCCCCCAAGTTACATGTAAAAACAAATTTTAACATCAATTTTTGAAACTTTGTGTTCCAAATTCTCTTCTTCCCTCCCTCCCCATCCCCCCCTTAAGAACTCAAGCAATTCTATGCCCAAAGGGCGATAAAGCTGTGCATACCCTTTGACCCAGCAATACCACTTTTGGGTCTTTTGCCCAAAGAAATCATGGAAAGGGGAAAGGGACCCACATGTACAAAAATATTTATAGCTGCTCTTTATGTGGTGGCAAGGAATTGGAAGTTGAGGGGATGCCCATCAATTGGGGAATGGCTGGACAAGTTGTGGTATATGAATACAATGGAATACTATTGTGCTGTAAGAAACGATGAGCAGGAGGCCGTTCAGAGAAACCTGGAGGGTCTTGCTTGGGCTGATGATGAGTGAGATGAGCAGAACCAGAAGAACATTGTACACAGTATCATCAACATTGTGTGTTGATCTACTGTGATGGACTAGATTCCTCTCACCAATGCAATGGTACAGAAGAGTTCCAGGGGACTCATGATGGAAGAAGATCTCCAAATCCAGGAAAAAAAAAAGAACTGTGGAGTATAGATGCTGAATGAACCATACTACTTCTTTTGGTTTTGGTGCTGATGTTTATCTATTTTGAGGTTTGTCGTTATTGCTCTGATTTTTCTCTTTTAACATGCATTAGTCAATGCAGAAATATGTTTAATGTTATTATGTGTGTATATATATATTGTAACGATTGGAATAACGCCACCTGCTGGATACTTACTGTAGAGGAGTTCTGCCCATGAAGGGAAGGTCTTTGAGGGCAAGACCAGGAGTCAGGAAGTGACGCGGGCTAGTGGGAGGAGGAAGGAAGAGACTGGCGCTCAGTCTCGGTCTCTTTCCTGAGGACGCTGGCGGAGAAGGGAGCTAGAAATGTGCTCTCCCTTTAATAGATAGGAATCTAGGCCTTTCTCTCTCTCTTTACCAAATTCTTATTCTCCTTAATAAACGCTTAAAAGTCTAACTCTTGCTAAAGCTTATAATTTATTGGCGACCACTCATTAGATATTTTAGACAGTTTAGCTAGAATTTTAGGTTTCCAAGACAAAGGTACAATGGTGTTTGCCCCAGGTAGAATATTTAGGATTTATTTTGGCTGCTGGAACTCGCTCTGTCTCTTCTAAGCGAGTCCAGGCCATTCAACAACTCTCTGCCCCCACTACTAAGAGGCAGTTGAGAGCCATTCTGGGAGCAGCTGGGTACTGTAGACAATGGATACCCTCTTTTGGTGAAATTACTAAACCCCTCATAGCTCTTACAAAAAGTTCTGTTCCAGACATTTTACAGTTGGATCCCCAGCATCTCTCAGCCATAAAAGAATTAAAACGGGCCTTGTTATCAGCACCTGCCCTAGGACTGCCAGATTATAGTAAGCCTTTTACTCTCTTTGTGCATGAACAAAGGGGGGTGGCTTCTGGAGTCCTGACTCAGTCACTGGGGCCTAACCAGCGTCCTATAGCCTACTATTCAATTCAGCTGGACCCTGTAGCGGCTGGAGTGCCACCTTGCCTTAGAGCAGTGGCGGCCACAGCGCTTTTGGTAGAAAAAGCCTCTGATTTGGTCCTAGGTAACCCTCTAACTGTGCAATGCCCTCACGAAGTGGAGGCTCTCTTACTACGTCACAGGACACAAGCCTTTTCAGATCAAAGGCTGGCTAAGTATGAAATAACCCTGTTAGGTAATGAGAATATCACTTTAAAACGCTGCACAGTTCTTAATCCAGCAACACTACTCCCTAATTTACCATTCTCATAATGGCATGAGGATAATTAGGCAGATGATGCAAAAAGTGATGAAACAAAGATAAAAATTAATATCGCAGCAATTGTTTTCTCAAATACCCTCCATAAGGGGGGACTATAGTAATATTATAATTTTAAAGAATGGTTCAATTTTTGTTTTATTATATGTTTCATGTGTAACAACTAAGATTCTGAATTCCCTTAGACATGTTTTTGAGAACTTTCATTGTTTGATTTGATTATTGACAAAGCTATTTTAAAGTTGTGTTAAGCTCAATTTTGTAGGAAATTTCCTGGCTGATTACCAGTATCCACACATCAACCCCTGAAAAGACTTCCATTCCACGACTACACCTAGAGGACATCTGAGAAAAGACTTTCAGAGACTTTAAATGAACAGTTTTGATTTGTTGTTTTTGTTGTTTTTTTCTCTTTCTGTTATAAAATACACCATCTGTAACATGTATTCTCTGCAGAGGCCCTCCCTTTGCAAGACTAATGTCAAAGCGTCGGTTCATGAGGACAAAAAAAATCGCCCCTCTGGACAAAACTTTCCTCTCTTCCTTTTCTATATTGTTGTTCACATATTATTAGTTAGCAATAGTTATTATATTGTTTTTACTGTTCCGTCAAGGAAACATTTTGTTTCTTGAGGAACAACAGGGGGGACTGTAACGATTGGAATAACGCCACCTGCTGGATACTTACTGTAGAGGAGTTCTGCCCATGAAGGGAAGGTCTTTGAGGGCAAGACCAGGAGTCAGGAAGTGACGCGGGCTAGTGGGAGGAGGAAGGAAGAGACTGGCGCTCAGTCTCGGTCTCTTTCCTGAGGACGCTGGCGGAGAAGGGAGCTAGAAATGTGCTCTCCCTTTAATAGATAGGAATCTAGGCCTTTCTCTCTCTCTTTACCAAATTCTTATTCTCCTTAATAAACGCTTAAAAGTCTAACTCTTGCTAAAGCTTATAATTTATTGGCGACCACTCATTAGATATTTTAGACAGTTTAGCTAGAATTTTAACCCTTAACAATATATATATATATATATATATATATAACCTATATCAGATTGCCTGCTGTCTAGGGGAGGGGGGAGGGGAGGGAGGGAGAAAAATCTGAAATTGGAGAGCTTATATAAACAAAAGTTGAGAACTATCTTTACATGTAACGGGAAAAAAATAAAATACTTTATTAATTTAAAAAAAAAGAACTCAAGCAATTCAATATAAGTTATACATTGTTCAGTCATACAAAACATTTTCACATTAGTCAGGTTGTGAAAGAAAACAGACAAAAAAAACTTTAGAAAAAGGAACTAACCAAAAAAATTATACTTCAATCCATATTCAGATACTATCAGTTCTTTCTCTGTAGATGAACTGCATTTTTCATAAGTCCTTCAGAGCTGTCTTGGATCATTGCGTTGCTGAAAATAACCAAGTCATTCACAGCAGATCATATCACAATATTGCTGTTATTTTGTATACAGTACATTTCACTTTGCATGAACTCATGTATGTTTCTCCAGGCTTTTCTGATAGCATCCTGCTCATCATTTCTTTTCTTTTCTTTTTTTTTTTTTTTGGTGAGGCAATTGGGGCTAAGTGACTTGCCCAGGATCACAAAGCTAGTATTAAGTGTCTGAGGCCAGATTTGAACTCAGGTCCTCCTGAATCCAGGGCCAGTGCTTTATCCACTGCACCACCTAGCTGCCCCCTGCTCATCATTTCTTTCTTTCTTTTTTTTTTAGCAACAAACATTTATTTTATTTTTTTCAGTTACATGTAAGGGTAGTTTTCAACATTTATTTTCATAAGATTTAGAGTTCCAAATTTTTCTCCGTCCCTTTCCTCCCCCCTCCACAAGATCGCAACCAGGTTATAAATGTATAATCCACAAGTGTTCTTTTTATCAGTTCTTTCTATGGGGGTGCATAGTAAGGTTCCTCATTAGTTCCTTGGGATTTTCTTGGATCATTGCATTGCTGAGAATAGTTAAGTCTGATGTGGGCTGGAATTTGGGGTCAAATTGATTGTGAGTCGTCCCAAAAGAATTACAACACTCAGTGCCTCAGTTTCCCAAGTTTTATGGCAATACTGTGGGTGACCACAGGGAGAGAACCAGAACTGTGTGGAAAGGTATCTCTCAAATAAGGAAAGGAAAGACAGTTATATTTATAGTATGGATAAATTGATTATCAGTCTCATTATAATATTCTCCACCTTGGGGAGGTACAGGGGAGGGCCTGTTCTACTCATTATACTATTCTCCACCTAGGCGGTGTTACAAGGGAGGGCTTATCCTAATTTGGAGTTCCTGGGGGACCTAAGCCAACACCCAAGGTGGGTACCTTTTTCAGTGGAGGTGTGTTTTTGGGGTTTACACATCATAAGGTGAATCTGGGGACAAATTTTCTTTTAGCCCTTTTTTGCCTCCTACATCAAGTCCTTCACAATTGCTCATTGAATAATACTGCTGTCACTATGCACAATGTTCTCCCAGCTCTGTTCACTTCACTATACATCGATGTTCATTAGTCTTTCCAGACAAGAGCTTCGGCTGGCATTGCAAAGAGATGGAGGAAGGGGAGAGAGAGAAGAAAAAAAAAGAGAGAGGTAGAGGGAAGGAGAGAGGGAAGAAGGAAGGAAGAGAGACACAGAGAGGTTGAGGGAGGGAGGGAGGGAGAGACAAGGGAATGGACATTCCCTTGATACTCAATTCTTAGCTTCCACCAAGAGTTGCTATAAATATTTTTTGTACAATTTTTCCCCTTTTTCTCTTTTTCATGATTACTATTGTTAACTGTTTCCCTTCCATCCTACTCCTTTCTCCATGATATTTATTCTATTATCCATCTTCTTTCATCCTATCACTCTTCAAAAGGGATTTGCTTCTGTCTGTCCCCTCCCCCACTCTGCTCTTCCTTCTTTTTCCCCCCCTCTCTCTTTTTTTTTTTTTGTTTTTTTGATGAGGCAATTGGGGTTAAGTGACTTGCCCAAGGTCACACAGCTAGTAAGTGTCAAGTGTCTGAGGCTGGATTTGAACTCAGGTCCACCTGAATTCAGGGCTGGTGCTTTATCCACTGTGCCACCTACCTGCCCCTCCTCTCTATTTTCTCTCTATATTATTCCCCTCCTATTTTCCTGCAGGGTTAGAGAGATTACTCCACCCACTTACTCCACCCAATTGAGTGTGTTCATTATTCCCTCCTTGAGCCAATTCTAATGAGATTGAGATCTTTGAGCCAATTCTGATGAGTGTTAGGCTCATTTACTGCCCAGATTAAATAGATTACTCCACACAGTTGGGTGTGTCTGTTAGTCCCTCTTTGAGGCAGCTCTGATGAGTTTAAGGTCTTTGAGCCTTTTCTGATGAGTGTAAAATTCATTTACTGCCCTGCTCCTCTCCCATCTCTTCCCCCACTCCATAAGCCTTTTCCTGTTTCTTTGATGTAGGATTTCATCTCTGCCTTTCCCCCTCCCCCAGTGCATTCCCTTCACCCCTCAATTTAACCCTAAAGATGTCATCACCTAGCTAGGTGACACAATAGACAAAGCATCACGCCTGGGATCCAGTGGGATCCCAGCCAAAACCCAGCCTCAGACACAAGACAGTCACCCACTGTACAACCCCAGGTATGTCCCCCAGCTCCAAATTTTTTTTTTCCAGCTCCAATTTTTTATGGTTCTCTAGGGTCTTGTATTTGAAAGTTAAATTTGCCATTCAGTTCAGATCTTTTCATCACAAATATCTGAAAGTCTTCTTTTTCATTAAAGTCCCATTTTTTCAGCGGAAAGATTATGCTGAGTTTTGCTGAGTAGGTGATTCTTGGTTGTAATCCCATTTCCTTTGCTCTTTGGAATATCATATTCCATGCCCTCCGGCCCTTTAATGTAGAAGCTGCTAGATCTTGTGCTATCCTGTCTGGTGCTCCACAGTACTTTGAATTCTTTCTTTTTGGCAGCTTGCAATATTTTCTCCTTGACCTGAGAGCTCTGGAATTTGGCTATAATATTCCTAGGAGTTTTCCTTTTGGCATCTCTTTCTGGAAGTGATCGGTGGATTCTTTCAATTTCTATTTTAGCTTCTTCTTCTAGAATTTCAGGGCAATTTTCCCTGAGAATATCTTGGAAGATGATGTCCAAGCTCTTTCCTTGATCATGGTTTTCAGGTAGACCAATAATTTTCAAATTTTCTCTCCTGGACCTATTTTCCAGGTCAACAGTTTTTCCCAGAAGATATTTCACGTTGCCCTCTATTTTTTTTATTCATTTGGATTTGCTTTATTGTGTCTTGGTTTCTCATAAAGTCACTGGCTTCCATTTGTTCAATGCTCATTCTTAGGCAATTATTTTCATCAGAGAGCTTTTGTACCTCCTTTTCCATTTGGTCAATTTGACTTTTCAAGCTGTTGACTTTTTTCTCATGTCTTTCCTGCATCACCTTCATTTCTCTTTCCATTTTTTCCTCTACCTCTCTAATTTTATCTTCAAAGTCCTTTTTGAGCACCTCTATGACCTGAGACCAATTCATATTTTTCTTGGAAGCTTTAGATATAGGGGCCCTGATGTTGACATCTTCCTCTGAGGGTGCCCCTTGGTCTTCCTTGTTACTGAAGAAACTTCCTATGGTTCTCACCTTTCTCTGTCGGCTCATCTTGCCTTTCTTTTACTTGACTTTTAGCTCCTTAAAGTGGGGCACTGTTTCCAGGCTGCAGTATCCCAAGCTTAAGAAGTCCCAGATGGTATGATTTAAGGAGGATCAGGTTCTTCACTCACCTGGCCTGTTTCCTGGTCCTAGATGACCCCAGACCAACTCGCTAATCAACCATCTTTGTGTGTTGTGGTTGTTAGCTCCGACGAGCCTGTGCCCCTCCCCCACCTGGGCTACTGCTATTCAAGCCTGCCTCCTGGTTCTCAGCAGGGGTGAAAAATCTAAGTCCTGCCTCAGCACCAGCATAGACCCCTGTAGTCTCCCAGGGATCAGCCCTCTCACCAGACTGTGAGCTTAGTTCCAGATAACACTGGTGCTTCAGCTGATTCAGAGGCTCTGGGGGGGGTCTCCTTTTCTGGTGAGGCCTTCCTGGGACTGGATCTGTGTCAGGGTGACTGTGGGGTTAGGCTCAACTCCTGTATCAGCACAGCAGCTCCCTCCTTCTGACCTTCCAAGCTGTTCTTGGTTAGAAGATGATTTCAGCACATTCTTCTGTGAGTTTTGCTGCTCTGGGCATTTTCCTCTATAGCATTATTTGGATGTTTTTTAGAGCAATCACGTCATGAATTCGAGAGCTCACCTGCCCATCATTTCTTACAGGATAGTGTTCCATCCTAATATCATCCCACAATATATTCAGCCATTCCCCAATTTATGGGCATCACCCCAATTTTGAATTCAACTTTTTTTTTAATCTCTTTTAGGATACCAACCTAGTAGTGGTATTGATAGGTCAAAGAGTATGTATGGTTTTATAGCCCTTTGGCCATAGTTCCAAAGTGCTCTACAGAATGTTTGAATCTGCTTACAACCCCAGTTCCACCATTACTTTTTGCATCTATGGGAGAAGGTTGTGGGAGAAAAGAATGGCAAAACTGAGGTCAAGAAAATTAAGAGGAAATTGTGAAGGGGATTTAAAGGGATTTGGACTCCTGAAGAAGGCCAGAGGTAGATTTTTGAGAGGAGAAATTCAGGAAAAACTGGAGAAATTTTAAAGGAGAACAGCCTTCAGGTTCAGATTTTACTATTAACTTCTATCTTCGGGAAGAGAAAATTGAAAGAGAAGGGGATTAAAGAGCAGAAGAGAGAAGTTAGAGTAGATGGTGAGGCAAAATGAGCAAGAAGAGGTAAATAAAGGAAATTTTTAGGCAAAACAAATTGGTGAGACAAATGAGAGGTTAGTGGAAGAAGGGCCTCCCAGACAAGCAAAGGAAGATAGTGCTGATAATAAACCATTAAGAGGTGATAAAAGGTTTTGAAGGTCTAGAAGGTGAGATTCTCAAGTAGTTAAAAAAAATAACAAGATTAGGAATCTCAATCATTATGAAGAGTAGGGTAAATCTCACAGTGACTTGCATTGAATAGGTGATGTTTGAATTGTGGCCACAGCACAGTGACTGCTGTACATGTTCCAAATGTAGACTGGTTTCCTTTTTAGAGGGGGTGACAAGACCTGAGGGACACCTCTCCAAACACCATGTTGTCAGGACTAATAAAGTGCTCCTTTAAAAAACACGACAAAAGTGGCAGCAAGGTGGCACAGTGGATAGAACACTGGCCCTGGATTCAGGAAGACCCGAGTTCAAATCCGGCCTCAGACACTTGAAAACTTATTAGCTGTGTGACCCTGGGCAAGTCACTTAACCCCAATTGCCTCACCAAAAAAAAACCAACAAAAAAACTATTCCTCTACCATACCAGTCACTTTCTCCCTTTGGTGAGTTCCTTCCAAAGCCTCAATTTTGATGAAAGGCCCAATTCCAGCCATGTTTCATTCACCTATGGACTGTGCTCCTGATTATCCTGTCCCAGGGTGGCTGCCTTCTTTCCCTAATCCCCCTCCCACTTTTCAGCTCCCTTCAGTATATAATCTTCCCCCACTAGAATATAGGCTCCTTTGCAAACTGATCCAACCATTCTGGACTCTGTCCAAAGGGTCATAAAACTGTGAATACCCTTTGACCCAGCAATTCTACTGCTAGGTCTGTATCCTAAAGATATCATAAAAAAAGGGAAAAGATCCACATGTACAAAAATATTTATAGCAGCTCTTTTTGTGGTGGCAAAGAATTGGAAATTGAGAAGATGCCCACAATTTAGGGAATGGCTAAATAAGCTGTGGTATATGATGGTGATGGAATATTATTTTGCTATAAGGCTAATTTCAGAAAAACCTGGAAAGACTTACATGAACTGATGCTAAGTGAAGTGAACAGAACCAAGAGAACATTGTACACAGTATGAACAACATTGTGTGATGATCAACTGTGACTGGCTTAGCTCTTCTCAGCAATACAATGATATAAAATAATTCCAAAAGACTCATGGTGGAAAATGCTCTTCACATCCAGAGACAGAATTATGGAGTCTGAATGCAGACCAAAGCATACGATTTTCATCTTTTTGTGTGTGTGTTTTTTTCTCTCTCATTGTTTTCCCCTTTTGTTCTGATTCCTCTTTCACAACATGACTAATGTGGAAATTTGTTTAACATGTTTGTACATGTATAAGCTATATCAGATTGCTTAGTGTCTTAGGAAGAAGGAGGGGAGGGATGGAAGGAGGGAGTGATAAAAATTTGAAACTCAGAATATTATAAAAATAAATGTTGAAAACTATCTTTACATGTAACTGGAAAAAAATAAAATACTATTGAGGAAAAAAGAAGAACATAAGTTCCTTGCGGGCAGGGACTTCTGTCCCAAAGCCCATTGGTATAGAACTCTCCTTATTTGTGGAGATAAAGGCAAGAAATAGCAGAGAGCTGAGGTAAAACGTGAAAAAACTCAAATTTTCACCAGTCACCTTTGAGTGTCTTTTATGACTCTTCAAGAAGCAATTCGCTTCAGGTCCTCCTGGCTTCCAGCTTCGAGAGAGAAGATAGAAGAGGACAACCCCATTTTAGATTTGTTGAAGAAGAAAACTCTGGGAAGATGTAAGATAGGAGCCAGCAGTCTCCACCATGTCCCTATTCCCAGTTTGCTACTCTAGAGCTTTTAGGGAGTTTTCCCTTCAGTGAGATCCAGGATCTTCTCTCTGGATTGAATAGAGTTATGTTGCTCACACTGGGAGACCTCCTTCACTCTACATTGTCTGGTATATATTCTCCTCTGTATCCCTTCTCTAATTTCTGTCATGTTATGATTTGGATAAATTATTTTCTTTGCTATTTGCTTGTGTGTGTTCATTGTGGAATTGGCATTGGGTGGGAAAGGACTCAAGCCTTGGATATAGAGTTTGAAGTCTTCCTTCTCCCCTCAAATGACAAAGGCATCAAAAGTTAGCTCAAACTAGATCATGTCCCCTAGATGAACAATATAATATTTAAGAGAGCAGACAGAGATACTTCTAGCCCAGTTCCCCTTCTCCCTCTAAGGAGAACAGAGGAGCTTCTGGTCCCAACCTCCTGCTTTCTTCTCCTGTCAGGAATGAAAGTCTCCCTTGGGAAAGAGTGGGGAGAGAAGAGACTAGAGATTTTGCTTCCTTTTGAGCCGTACACGATGAGTGTCCTCACCACATGTGAACCTCACTACATATGTGGGGCTTACTCTTTCACTCTTTGCCTAAACATGGGAGGTCTTTCCATAAGAATATGATTTAAGGTTGCTTATTTTTGCAAGATTTTATGGAGGTTATTTGGGCTACTTGAGTGCTTGTTTTTTCCTTTTCTTTGTCCTGGGCTAACAGTATTTTTTTCCTTTCTCAGAATAGAATGTAAGTTCCTTGGGGACAGGGACTGTCTTTCTTTGTTATTGTATTTGTATCCCCTATGCTTAACAGAGTTCCTGGTACATTTAAGCTTCAATAAATGCTTGTTGCTTTGCCTTACCTTATCAGGTAAGTAATAAAACATCTTATAAAGGAAGAAAGAAGAGTAGTGAGTGGTGATTGGTAATTCCTTATTCAGGATTATCAAATGTGAGAAAAATAGTTATTAATAATCGGTCTCTTGGGGTACCCAAGGATCAATCCTTCCTCCCCCCACCCCCACTCCTGAAAGTCCAGTTCTCCTTGAGACTTCATCAAATCTCATCTGGGACAAACTCAAGGGAACAAAAGGAATGGAGATCCATTCTTTTATGTAGATTGCTGAAGATGGGATTAAATTACACCCAGATAATGGATTTGGAAGGGAGAAGTTTAATATTCCTTTCCCTACCAAGAGTGACCTGATGTCATCCTTGTGCTTCATTTTAATATAGACCACCTTCAAGTCTAGTCAACTAATAGATTTGAATAATGCTAATAAATTAGATTTGTTTGATATGTAATGACCCAATGAGCTTTGACAGATGTATAATGACCCACCTCTACCGAAAGAGGATAAAAACCCTTGGAAGATGCCACAGAAGGTCTTTTGGGTTGTCCTCTGGTCTTTTGGGGTTTTTCTACTGCTCGCCCTAATTGGCATGCTGAAGCTCTCTCTGCCTCTTCTATCACTCAGCCTGGGACCATGAGAAATTAGGGAGACAAGTGGTGAATCCTTTACTGGTTTAATACTAATAAATTGGTCGGGAGGGTGGGGCAGCTAGGTGGCACAGTGGATAGAGTACTGGCTCTGGAGTCAGGACCTAAGTTCAATTCTCACCTCAATCACTTACTAGCTGCGTAACCCTGGGCAAGTCAACCCCAATTGCCTTAAACATCCGGGGCCATCTCCAATTGTCCTGATATATATCTTTTTTTGGGGGGTGGGGTGGGCGCAGGGCAATGGGGGGTAGATGACTTGCCCAGGGTCACAGAGCTAGTAAGTGTCAAGTGTCTGAGACCAGATTTGAACTCAGGTCCTCCTGAATCCAGGGCCAGTGCTCTATCCACTGCGCCACCTAGCGGCTCCCCTGATGTATATCTTGCCACTGGACTCAGATGGCTATGGAGGAAATTGTGAGGTTGGTGACCTTGAATAGCCCTCCCTGACAAATTCAATTCAGTGCAAGACATGATATCACCCTGATGTCATGGTCCTCATTGAGAATGAAGGACAAACAACAACAACCTTATCAGGTAAGTAATAAAGCATCTTATAAAGAAAGGAAAAACAGTAGTTAGTGATGGTTGGTAATTCTTTACTCAGAGTTATCAAGGAAGCTATTTTTCAACTGCTCAATAGAAGGGTCTATTATTTTCCTGGAAGATTTATCAAAAACATAAGAGAAATATTCCCAAGTCTTATCAAGACTACTATTCATTCCTGGTGATTCATATGGGCACAAATTACACTGACAGAAAAAACCTAAGCAATATTGCTAAAGATTATAGTGGCTTGGGCAAGGAACCAAAACCCTTAAGATCACAAGGTATGTTTTCCTCACTATTGTCCATCGAAGGCAAGGGATATGGGAGACAATAAGTGACTTGAAAAGTGAACAGTTAGCTAAGAAGGTAGTGTCTGAAAATGAGATTTGTATTTTAGGGCATCAGTTTAAAATATGGGAATGACAAATTCATGACCAGGGATGGAGTGTGCCTAAAAAAGCTTGGTAAGGGGGAAGCTAGGTGGTGCAGTAGATTAAGCATTGGCCCTGGAGTCAGGAGGACCTGAGTTTAAATCCAGCCTCAGACACTTGACACTTACTAGCTGTGTGACCCTGAGCAAGTCACTTAACCCCAATTGCCTCACCAAAAAAAAAAAAAAAAAAGACAAATCAGAGTTTAATTTCAAAGCGAGGGAAATATCTTGCAAGCAAGAAGGAATGATAGAAACATGTGTTAGGACCCTGCCCCTAGTGGGGGGATGTCTCAATACTTGTATCAATGGTTGCACAGGCAGTTGTAGCCCTGACAATGAGGGGTAACTGCAACAATAAGACAAGTTTGATTCATAGCAGGACTTCATGGCTGTGTGATGGGTAAAACAAAGGTCAACCCATGTTCTTTCAAAAGGGGGCCCCTGGTAGTAATATTCTCACAGCTGGAACACGGATACTTGTTCCAGCTTGTCCAACACTTGTCCGAGCTCAGAGAACATCTGGTGCTCAAGACAATACAATAATCATGTGATTTTGCCAGAGGGTGAGGTCATTCAGACGCAAAGGATTATTGTTTTGCCAAGCTCTGGGCACAGCTTGCTTGCTGGGCCTTTGCTTTGGAAAACAAGGTGTCTCCTAATATTTTGTGAACACCATCAGTTGAAAGGAATAGAAACCAGGGCAAGAGGTAAGAGCCTGGTGAGAACTCTAAGAGGAAAGATTTGATAAGGAGTTGCTATCATGAAGAATAGGAGTCAAAACTAGACATTCACATGAGATAAAAACCAAATAAGAACCAGCTGCAAAACACACGACCTCAAATGTCTACACACAAATGCCCAAATGTAAGCAATAAACAAGAGGAATTAGATATCCTAATGCAAGGAGAAAAATCTGACCTCATTGGTATCGCTGAGACTTAGTGGGAGAACCTTGGGTCTAGAATATGTCTGTAAATGGCAATATACCACTATAAAGCTACCTACCCCTTCCACTATGTTCTTTGATATGCCTGATTCACAAGTAGCAAACCTATTTTCATCTTGAATATTTTCTTTTCATGCTCCTTCCATATTAAGGCTCTCACAAAGACCTGGCTCCCTCTTGATGACACAGTCTCCCTGGACGTCATTTCTAGCACTGGCTGCACTTTTGCTTCTTCACCCTAAAGTCATTGGTTGAGGTTGGGGAGTTGGAAAACCCCTTGCTTTCTGTTGCTACTTCCAGGTTCTCCCTCTACCACTAGGATTCAGTAACTTCTCCTCCTTTAAGGTTCACTCAATCCATATCTACCACCCAGCCAAAATCCTTGTAGCTACTACCAACCTCCAGGACATTCTCCTCCTTACCTCAATGAGTTTAGTGCCTAACTCACAATCTTTTTCTCCTCCTGGACTCCTACCCTCATACTGTGGAACTTCAACATACATATTGATACTCCTTACATTTACCCTAATCTCATATTTTCTCACCTTACTCCTTTCCAATGCTCACCTCTTCACCTCTTTCCCTCCTCAGTCATACACAAAGATGGTCATACTCTTGATCTTTTTATCACCCACAGATAACACCACTTCCCACGTTCTTGAACTCTGAAATTCTTTTATCTGATCCTATCTAATATCATTCTTCTCCCTCTGCCTTGCAAACCCAAACCCTCCCTTGTCCACAATATGACCTGCAGTCCTTGGAACCCTCAATTCTTTCCCAGGTTATCACCCCTGCATTAACTAATTTCCTTCCTTCTTCATTTTGATTCCTTGGTCCTCTTCTCTTGAGTCCATTGCCTTTTACGTTATCGCTAATCTTGCCCTACCAAGAAATGGGACTTCCAGGGACTGGGACCAAGATACATAGTTGTTTTAAATCTGTACATAGTTTTTTTTTCTTCCATATTGGCTCCTCCATTAAACAGTGGGCTCCATGAGAGCAGGAAATGTCTTTTGGCTTTCTTGGTATCCCCAGAACTAAGCACAATGTCTAGAACATAGTAGATTAGTGGAGGGAAAAATAAAAGTGATTTTATCATCAAAGTATACAATCTACCAATTGGTCAGAAGGAAGAGCTAAATCAAAAGTTTTGGAAATAGGTCACAAGACTGGGAGCACAGTGGCATGATGTATGAATGATGGAGTACTTTAATTTTAATTACCCAGAAATTTGCCAGAACTCTTTCTCTCTCTCTCTCTCTCTCTCTCTCTCTCTCTCTCTCTCTCCTGAAAGCAAAGTATTTTTAAAAATTTTTAACTTGCTTTAAAAATTTCATCCTTCAAAAAGAGGAACAAGCAAGGAGGAATCCTACCTAGGATCTGATTTATTTATTTTTTAATTGAGAATGAGAAAAAAAAGGTTGTTGGGAATGAAAACGATGGAAACATTGGGTGAAAGTGATCATTCCCTCTTAGAGTTTGTGGTAGAGAAGTTGAAATATGTAGTCATAGTCTCACATGCACCATAGATACTTGTAAATCAGAATTCTAAGTATTCAAAGTATGGAAAGGTAAGATCATGAGATTAAAATTCTAAAAAAACGAAGAAAGGGGGAAACCCTGCAGAGAAAAATTCTGAGGGTGCAAAAAGAAATAATCTCAATGAGGAGGAAAATGAGGAATTGCCTGAAGTGACTGATGTGGTTGCACAGGGAACTCACCAATTTATCATCTTATCATAAGATAATAGATCTACAATTGGAAAACATACTACAGATCATTGAGTCTAACCCTCTCATTTTACAGAGAAAGAGACTAAGGCTCAGAGAGATTAAGTGACTTGCCCAGTGTAGTCACACAGCTGGATGGGATGGGATTTAAACCTGTCTTCATGTCTCCAAGTCCAGTGCTCTGTCCAATAACATGGCCTCTAAACTTGGATTTAAAAAAAAAAAGATACATGCAGAAGACAAAAGTAAGGACAAATACTAAGGAAAGAATAATAAATTGTGGCACAGTCTTATAAAAATTGTGCCAAGAATACTAAAACTCAGAATGAGACTGGTGAGGAAAACTAAGAAAAAAACAACAACAAAATTTTAAGCTATATTGGGGAAAAGCAAAAGAATAGGATCACTGCTCAAGGTGGATGGAACAATAAGACATCAGAGAAAACAATTCAGATTCTTCTCTTTTCTTTGACCTTTGTTCTGGGAATGATTGGATGGAAATGGCTAACAGACAGTTGATACCCAAGATAATTAAGATAATGTAGTTGCCCTTGATGAATTCAAGTCACCTGGTCCAGATGAACTATGCACTCAGATACTGAAACTAGAGATGTGATTGCTAAGCCATTAGCATTGACATCTGATGGATTGAGGAGAATGGGAGAACTGCTATTTGACTTGAAAAAGAATAATGTCATTCTTTTTTCTGAAACAAAGGAAATGAACAGAGTTTGCAAAGTGTAGGTAAATGAGTTTGACCTTGCCTCCTGGGAGAATTTTACAATAGCTTATTAAAGAGATGGTTAGTGAACATCTAGAAAATGGTGATTACAGAGAGCCAATATGGCTTCATCAAGAGCATGACAATCTGACCTTAATTCCTTAAAAAACAAGTATATTCATGTGTATACATATACATATACGTGTATACATACACGTATATGTACATATATACACATACACGTACAGACATATATACATATACATATACATATGCTAAAGTCAGGAGAATGCTATAGTTTACCTGAATTTTAGCAAGGCATTGTTAAAAAATATCTTATGCTATTTTCATGGGGGAAAGAAATAAAGGTATACGAATAGTACAATTAAATTGATTCAGGGGCGGCTAGGTGGCGCAGTGGATAAAGCACCAGCCCAGGATTCAGGAGTACCTGAGTTCAAATCCGACCTCCGACACTTGACACTTACCAGCTGTGTGACCCTGGGCAAGTCACTTAACCCCCATTGCCCTGCAAAAAAAAAAATAAACAAAAACAAACAAAAAAAATTTATTCAGAGGAGTACTAGATCTAGCATCAGGAAAACTAATCTTTCTGATTTCAGATCTGTCCTCAGACACTATTTAGCTATGTGACCTTGGGCAAGTCACTTAACCCTCTTTGCCTCAGTTTCCTTATCTGTAAAATGAGTTGTAGAAGGAAACGGTGAACCACTCCAATATCTTTGCCAAGAAAACCCCAAATGGAGTTATGAAGAGTTGGACACAGCTGAGAATGCCTGAACAAGAAGAAGAAAAAGGGACATCTTTAATGATCCAGGGATCAGTGTCTACTGTTTAAGCTTTTTAATAGTGACTTGAATAAAATATAGATGACATATGTGATAAGACCAGGATTCCTATGCTTCCCAGGGACAGAGACTAGTTTTCCCTAAAAGGCAACAAATCCATCCCCTGGTCCCAGTTGGGCTCCTGCCTCATTTGAAACAGTTACCTTGTCATCTAAAGGCATAGAATGCCCCACCTGTGTGACGTTAAGGGCCTCTGACTTGGTGAATGTCTGAAGACCACAAGAGTTACCACACTCTCCCTTGCTGACCAGATCTGTTTCTATATGGAAATGAGCTAGGTCATGTCTACAGAATCTACTGCCACTATTTCCTTCTTACATATTTATGTAGTGTTAGGACAAAATAAACCTCCTTTTATTCAGTGTTCAATGACTGATGAGTGACTTACCATCCCTAAATCCAAAATCTGAACTAATAAGGCACTAGTAGTGGGGCTGCTTCTGAGAGCTTATGAAATCTGTATATGATAAATAACTGGGAGGGACAGTTAACATATTCGGATGAGAGAGCCATAGTTAGAGATATCAGTTTATCTGAAAAAGATCTGGAAGTTTTAGTGGACCACTGCTCAATATGAGTCAGTAATACAATGAGGTGTTCAAAAAAGCAGATGTGATTTTTGACTGCACTAAGAGAAACTTAGCTTTCAGGTCAACAATGAACTCTTCCTCAGTGCCCACTACATGAAAATGAAAATTGATTGCCTCCTCTCAAGGAGTCGGATGGAGGAGACAACATGTAAACAACTATGTATCAAGAAGATAAATACAGTATAGATTGGAGATAATAAAGAGAAGGGAGCCACTAGCATGGGCGGGGGGGGGGTGGAGATTGGAGAAGGTTTCTTTCAGAAACTGAGGTTTTAGCTAAGACTCCAAGGAAGTCTGGAAGTGGAAATGGGAAGAGAGAACATTCTAGGCATGGTGGGAGGAGGGGGTGGAGACAGCCAGTGAAAATGCTTAAAGTTGGGAGATCTTTCATGACGAACAGCAAGGAGATTTGATCTCACCTGATCTCAGAGTATGTGAAGGAAATAATGTGAAATAAGACTGAAAAGATAGGAAGGGACCAGGTTTCGATGGGCTTTGAATGCCAAACAGAAGATATCTATCTATCATCTATCTATCTATCTATCTATCTATCTATCTATCTATCTATCTATCTATCTCTCTCTCTCTCTCTCTCTCTCTCTCTCTCTCTATCTATCTATCTATCTATCCATCTGTTTTTCTATCTCTATCTATCTGCCTGTCTATATCTATCTGTCTATCTTTATCTATTTATCTCTCTGTCTATCTGTCTATCTCTATCTATCTCTGTCTTTCTCTCTCCATCTCTATCTGTCTGTCTGTCTATCTCTATCTATCTATCTATCTATCTATCTATCTATCTATCTATCTATCTATCTATCTATCTATCTATCATCTATCTATCTATCTATCTATCTATCTATCTATCTATCTATCTATCTATCTCTTTGTCTTTCTCCATCTCTTTCTATCTGTCTGTCTATCTCTCTCTCTCTCTCTCTCTCTCTCTCTCTCTCTCTCTATCCATCAAAATCTTCTGTTTGGCATTCAAAGCCATTCATCTGTATGAAATCTGAAGTCTAGCGCTCTAACCATTGTAACATCTAGCTACTACTGGGAATGCTTCATGAATGCTTGGTGGATTGACTCTTTCCCTTCTCTGCACACAGGTCATAAACTACTTTCCCTAAGAATGGATATTTCTAACCTTGAGGGTTATGGTGAATTCCAGTGTGAGGCCCCAGTCACCCAAAAGGAGATTATTTCCTTATCAGCTTCCATCTCAAAGGACGGTAGCCAACAAGTGAATGTTCTGGTTGGAGGACTAAAGTCAAGCAACCTGGGAGGGCCCAGGAGATTTGGACCTTGTCAGTCCTTCATGATATTGCTTTGAGTTGCCTGAATAGTTCATTTTCAAGGTGAATGAGAAATATTTTTTGGCAGATGCCAGATTTATCATTCCAATTGGTTGTCAAAAATACAATAAAAGCTCTGAAATGAATTTCTTCTAGCCTATAAATAAACTCCGCCCCCTCCCTGTTTTTTGAGTTTTGTGAGTATTTGCTTATAAGGGCTATTGATGACCAACACATTAGGTATCCCATGATGAAGTTCTCAGATGTTCTGAGTGGAGACAATTCCTCCAAGTGTACCTAGACCCTTCATGGCCTATAAGAACTTTGGATACATAGACTAGACTTCATTCATAGTTTTTATAAGAGTTTGTCTCATCATCTCTAAAAACAGCCTTGAGAAGAGGACAATTCTCTTCATGGTGGCCAAGGAAAAGGGAAGACTTGTGCAAGAGCCATGTTAAAGTTATAGCTAGAGCTCAGAACCGAAACAACAGGGTCTAGTCCCAAGGTAGAAGCTTTTCAGGGTGGCTATTGTGTAGTTGATTAGTCATGTCCAACTCTTTGTGACCCGATTTGGGGTTTTCTTGGCAAAGGTAGTAGGGTTGTTTGCCATTTCCTTCTCTAGCTCATCTGACAGTTGAGGAAACTCAGGCAAATGGGGTAAAGTGACTTTCTCAGGGTCACACAGCTAGTAAGTATCTGAGGCCAGATTTGAACTCAGGAAGATGAATCTTCCTGACTCCAGGCCCAGCACTCTATCCACTGTGCTACCTAGCTCTTCCTTGCAGGGTCTGAGTATTGCCTGAACCCAGAAGGACGAACCTATAATGACAGAACAGTAGGAAAACTCTGAGACTATTAAGTTACAGATAACTTGCTTCCATATACCATGCTGGATTTATACAGAGGGAATCCCTGTGAAATCTCAGAACCATGTCTAATACACTGCCCATTTTACAAATTTGCTATGATTTTAGCAGTTTATAAATCTCTGGAAAGTTCATATAAATGTAAGCTTTTACTATATGAATCAAAGAAGGGATTTTTTTTTTTGGTGGGGGGGCAGGGCAATGAGGGTTAAGTGATTTGCCCAGGGTCACATAGCTAGTAAGTATCAAATGTCTGAGACCAGATTTGAACTCAGGTCTTCCTGAATCCAGGACCTGTGCTTTATTCACTGTGGCACCTAGCTTCCACCCGAAGGGAATATTTTTAAGTAGATTTTCCTATTAGGGGGTGGCCACCTATTCTGCCTATGATGTATAACTGAGTTTCCTATGAAAGAACTTGTCAAGGAGCTTCTAAGGGCAGACTTTAGAGTGTCAATTCCAGGCCCTGCCTATCACTGCCACATTTATTGAAAGGACAGTAAACCAACATTTCTCCCTACCCACCCCCGCTCCAGCCACTGTGAAAACTCAATAACCCAAGATAATCAATTCTCTCACCACCCACTAGAAACTATCCCTACCCCCACTCCCATACTCTGGCATACACTAGCAGGACCAACTTGAGCCAGCCAGTCCTAAGGGACTTTCCTGATAAATCTGAGTTATCTTTTGTCTAGAGGACAGCCTGAGGTCATTCAAGAATTGATCAGCAGCAGAAGACTAATTTCTGGGTAGGCAGGCCTCCTATGACCAGAACTGCATAGGAAAGAGATAGTTTATTGCTTAACAACCTTGTTTCCTTGCAGTCATGATGGAGAGGGAATCATGTTTTGACTATAAATAGGAAAGTATACAGTCAGAGTCTGTCTGTGTGGGGGGGAGGGGAGATATCAGGAGGGGGGAGGGGAGAAGGGAGGAAGCCATGGAGTTCAAGGGAAATGTTATGGAGTGTCTGCCACATTTAGACTGTGTGTCTCTGGATAAATCGATTAACTTCAGTTTTCTTGTAAAACCAGTTTACAAGACTGTAAAATGGAGAGCAAGGATCATCTTTTGCTTCTTTTTTGTATCTCTAGCAAGTGCCTGGCACATAGTAGGCATTTAACAAATGTTTATTGATTGATTGAGATAGGCCGCCCTTGGTGGCCCACGCCTGTTATTCATGATGCTGGGGATGGCTGAGGTTGGTGGATTGCTTTGAGGTTGGGGATTTTGGGCCATTTGTTGTTCAGTCATGCCCAACTCCTCATGACTTCATTTGGGGTTCTCTAGACAAAGATCCTGGAGTGGTTCTCCATTTCCTTCTCAGCTCATTTGACAGATGAGGAAACTTTAGGCAAACAGTGTGAAGTGACTTGCCCAGGGTCACACAGCTAGTACTCATCTGAGGTGAGATTTGAACTCAGGAAGAGAAGTCTTCCCAACACTCTGCCCCCTAGCTGCCCTGTTCCATTAAAGTGGAGCAGGTATCCATACTAAATCTGGCAATGTGGTGAGTTCCCAGCATCAGAGAGCCACCAGACTACCTAAGGAAGGACCCAGGTCAGCCTATGTTGGAAAAATAGACCAGGTCAAAGCTTCTGTGGTGATCAATGTGGGGAATGTCCCATGAATGGTCACTGCACTTCCAATCTGGACTAGATAGCAGGTGAAGTCTTAAAGAGAATTTTAAAAAGAGGAGGCAATGATAATTGTATTATTTACTTGAGAGGTAGAATGACCTGGTTCAAGACTTGCCTCTAACATGTAATAAAAATTAATTGCTAGTATTTTATATAGATAAGGTTTGTGACAACCATTATATGTGTTATCTCTTTAAGCCTCGCATTACCTCATTTGAACCTCACATTACTCCCTTGACACCACAAAACTGGATCTGAAAAATATCCCTCTATCAAGGAATTACTCACACACACAATCCAATCAAAATTTGTTTTTTGGGGTTGTTTTTTTTTTTAGTGAGGCAATTGGGGTTAAGTGACTTGCCCAGGGTCACACAGCTAGTAAGTGTTAAATGTCTGAGGCCGGATTTGAACTCAGGTACTCCTGACTCCAGGGCCAGTGCTCTATCCACTGCACCACCTAGCTGCCCCCCAATCAAAATTTAAGTAAGAGGTATGGCTGGGAGAGGAAGTGTAAACTTCAACTCCTGGGGAGGAGCAGATTTATGGCACGTTCCTCCATCAGTCAGACTAAAGACAATACTTTTACAGGGGATAGAAGGGGGTGGAGAGATAGAACTGAAAAGTTACATCTGTTTGGGGAGTGATGATGCTTGCTACTGGGGAGTGGGATACATGAAACAGTAAATATGTCATATTCCTAACTTAAGATTATTGTCACTACCTGGTCCTAATCACGTAGCAAGCACATCTGACCCAATTAGGCTCCTGCTATAAATTTCAAGGTGCCCAACTTTCCAGGTGCCCATGACACATCTGCTTCATTATCTGTTTGACTAACCACTCTCTGGTTAATTAACTACTTTGCTTTTCCGAGGAAAGAGTACCATCCAACTGACCCCAACAGGCTGATCAACTATTATTTCTCATGGTCAGTGTCCTCCTCACAGTCACAGTATCCCCAACTAGACCCAGGCCTACTAGACTGCTACTACACCCTTTATATAGATTAAGTTGAATAACTAAATGTGGGGGTTGTGAAAAATTTGGCAGTAAATGTTTGATTTGTTTATTTTATATACTTATATACAAATTTCTGGGTCCTATGCATCCTCCTCTATGATACCTAGCTGTCATTCATACTGGATGGGAGGGGCAGCTAGATGGCGCAGTAGATAAGCACCGGCCCTGGATTCAGGAGTACCTGAGTTCAGATCCGGCCTCAGACACTTACTGGCTGTGTGATCCTGGGCAAGTCACTTAACCCCAATTGCCTTACCAAAAAACAAAAAACAAAACCAAAAAAACATACTGGATGGGAGCCTTAACCTCTTTGTGCTTTGTACTAAGACTATCAAATGAGGGAAGGTGGAGATTTGCCTTGGTAGAGGGAGTAACTCCCAGTGAATTGCACTGGAGCTTCTTATATCAATGAAATCATAGGTCACGTCCCTCTCCCTATTAACTTACCTTCATTTCTTCAACTAACATTCATCAGATACCTAATTTTATGGCCTTGGAGATGGAAATGTTAAAAAAAAATCCACAACATATTCCTTGTCCTTTAAGAAACCAACATTCTGGGGCAGCTAGGTGGCACAGTGGATAGAGCACTGGCCCTGGATTCAGGAGGACCTGAGTTCAAATCTGACCTCAGACACTTAACACTTACTAGCTGTGTGACCTTGGGCAAGTCACTTAACCCCAATTGCCTCACCAAAAAAAAAGAAAAGAAAAGAAAAAAAGAAACCAACATTCTACTAGGGAGGATGAAAAATGTTCACAGGTAAGTTTAATGCAAGAGACGGTGTGATGGGGACAAAGGAGATATCGGAAGGCTCTAGGAAAGTTTGAGGAGGGAGAGAATACTTTCAACTTAGGGAAAGAGGGAAGGCACCAAGAGCAGAATTCCCAAAGGCCTAGGTGGAGAGGGAGAGTAGGGAATGGGGGCAGAGGCAGGAATACAAATGGTCTGACCAGTTTAGGGGACAGCTGGTATTTCATTGTAGTTGGAATGTAGAGCTCATCTGAGGCTCTTAACCTGGGGTCCCCCCACCCAAGAGCCTGTGCTCAGGTTTCAAGGAGTCTGTGAATGTGGATGGGGAAAAATATGTGTACATGTAGGTGTGTCTGCACATATTTGTGTATACACACATGAATGTGTGTGGGTATATATACATACACATATACATATATGTTTATTTTCACTAACTTCTAAGTGAAAGTTATTATTCTCTTCAGTTATGAATTTAAAAAAATATCCCGAAAGGGGGTCCTTGGACGTCACCAAACTACCAAAAGGGAGGAGGGAGGGGAAGAAACACTTATTTCAGGTCAGGGGAATGCTGGTCCCAAGTGAAAGTTCAGTATGAATGGAGAGATTGAGTCAAAGAGGCAGATCGTTTTTAAAAGCTCTGTTACTGAATACAAATACTCTGGAAGGATTAACAAGGAACAGATGAAACTCTCTCCGTCCCTGCCCATGGGCACACAGCAGATCAATAATACCAGCCAGCAGAGTAATTCAAAATCTGTCAAGTTCAAAGAACAAGATCCCCTTCTGGATACTGATTTGTATAGGACTTACTAAAGAGCAGGCCTGGGGGCATCTAGGTGGCTCAGTGGATAAAGCACCTACCCTGGATTCAGGAGAACCTGAGTTCAAATCCTGCCTCAGACACTTGACACAAGCTGTGTGACCTTGGGCAAGTCACTTAACCCCAATTGCCTCTCACACACACACACACACACACACACACACACCATCACCAGAGCAGGCCTTCCTTAGCTCCTTTAGCCTGTCCCTGTTCTGGATCTCAGTAACTAAAGGCTGTACATGAGCTTATGAGTTTTTCTGGGCTCAGTAACTGCAGGAACACACCTCCATTTCCTCTCTAATAAACTCTCCCCAGTCATTTTCATTTTGTTTTTGATTGTTTGTTTGTTTTTCAGGGCAATGAGGGTTAAGTAACTTGCCCAGGGTCACACAGCCAGTAAATGTCAAGTGTCTGAGGTCAGATTTGAACTCAGGTCCTCCTGACCTTATCCACTGTGCCACCTAGCTGCCCCTCGACTCAGACATTTTCAGAAAACTCCCATGTCCCATGCTTGTAGAACCTCCAAATTCTCCCCTAGTTGATTCTCCAAAGCCTGCCTCCCTGGTGCCTGATGTCTCCCTGTCTGTGGCATTAGAGATGGGAAATTAACCTTCTTTGCAAGAATTCAACCCTTCTTCACAAAAATCCATGAACCCAATAGAATGGAACCTCCTTAAAGGTAGGGCCTCTTTTTTGGTCTTATAGCCTCAGCATCCTGGCACACTGCCCAGCATACAGTATATGTTCAATAAATACCTATTGAATTGAGTTCAGTTGAATTGAAAAGAGCTGCCCTGGTTTGAAGGTGATTTCATCCTCTCTCTGCTAATGACAGAAAGCAAAGTCTGAAAAAATCTTCTCTTTTTGCTCTTTTGTCCCAAAGACCAGGCCATTCAGGGCCCAGTCCATGGAGCTCCTGTTCTCTCCTTTCCTCTTTTCCCTGTTCTTCCATACCCCCAGGGATTTTATTTTAGGCCATGAGTAGTCCTTTGTGTGAGTTAGAATGTTCCACAATAAAAGACCTATTGATTTATCCATTATGGATATGTCTGATTCTTTTGTGGAAACCCTCTTTAAGCTGCATTAACTGCTCCTCTGGACTAGGACACTTTGTTAAGGCTGGACAAGTAGATCTGAGTTAATTTGGGGAAGGTCTTGAAGGTCAGGTTCTTGTGTTTGTGCTCTCCTGGATTCTCACAACACCTTTGTGAGGCAGGTAGGGCAGCCATAATATCAGGCTAAACATTCCTTTTTTTTTTCCTATTGCTTCTCACATGGACATACTTCAGTTTGTCAGTGTTTCTATAAAGGTAGCTAGGTGGTACAGTGAATAGAATGCTGGACCTAACGCCCAGGAAGACCTGAGTTGAAATCCAGCCTAAGATGCTACCTGTGGGGACCCTGGGCAAGTCATTTTACCTCTGTATGCCTCAGTTTTCTCTGTCCATAAGATAGAGAAAATAGTCGTTCCTATCTCTCAGGGTTGTTGTAAGAATAAAAAATTATGTTCTTTTGCAAACCTTAAAACGATGTATAAATGCTTGCTATTACTATTAAAATGTAGGGTGGAAAATGAGGGAGAGCAAGTAAATTAATAACCTAATCTGTGATCATGGGTTAATGTGTTATTACAACCCCATTTGGGGTTTTCTTGGCAAAGATACTGGAACAGTTTGCTATCTCCTTCTCCAGCTCTTTTTTTTTTTTTTTTTTAGTGAGGCAATTGGGGTTAAGTGACTTGCCCAGGGTCACACAGCTAGTAAGTGTTAAGTGTCTGAGGCCGGATTTGAACTCAGGTATTCCTGACTCCAGGGCCGGTGCTCTATCCACTGCGCCACCTAGCTGCCCCTCCAGCTCATTTTACAGATAAGGAAACTGAGGCAAATAGGATTAAATGATTTGCCCAGGTTTGCACAGCTAGTAAGCATCTGAGGCCAGATTTGAACTCAGTAAGATGAATCTTCATGACTCCAGGCCTATACACTGCCACCAACTAACTCCCCATTAGCTCTTTAGAAAGGTTATAAAGTTACTAGGACTGAGGTATCCCACGCAACAGAAGTTTGGAAAATATGTGGATTTGGGGGGAAAGATGACATAATGGGATCTTTGAAGCAGAAGATAATCCATCCATGCTTGCATAGAACACCCACCTGTTGCCATTGACAACCCCACTCCCACTCCTCAAATTAGCTCCTAGCTTGTGCACGTACCTCTCAGCTCTATGTTCCAGGTCAGGGGTGGGTAAGAACTCTTCCCTCTCTTTTTCTTTTTTTTTTTTCGGGGCAATGGGGGTTAAGTGACTTGCCCAGGGTCACACAGCTAGTAAGTGTCAAGTGTCTGAGGCCAGATTTGAACTCAGGTATTCCTGAATCCAGGGTCGGTGCTTTATCCACTGTGCCACCTAGCCTCACCCTCCTCCCTCCCTTTTTGTTTTTGGTGGATCACATAGAATGAACAGGGATGGATGGATGGATTATAACTTACCACAAAGATCCCATTATATCATCTCCCCCTCAGGGGCAGCTAAGTGGTGTAGTAGATAAAGCACTGGCCCTGGATTAAGGAGGACCTGAGTTCAAATCCAGCCTCAGACACTTGACATTTACTAGCTGTATGACCCTAGGCAAGTCACTTAACCCCCTTTGCCCCACCAAAAAAAACTCAACATCACTCCCCCCCCCAAATCAACATCTCTTCCAAACTTTTAGATGACTGACAAGGGTACCAATATCCTTCCAGTCGTCACCCAGATTCGCACCCTTGGCATCATCCTCAACTCTTCCCTCTTCCTCATTCCACATATCCAATCAATTGCTAAATCTTGTCATTTCTATTGGCACATCTCTTGTATCCACCTCCTTCTCTGACTCTCATCACCTTCTTGCCCAGACTATCATCAGAGCCTCTCCTGGATCTCCCTTCTTCAAGTCTCCTTCTTCCCCAACCCTCCTTCACACAGCCAGCCATCAAAGTTATTTTCCTAATGCACGGGTTAGTCCAAATCACTCTCAAGCATTTGCCAGTTGTGTGACCTTGGGTGGTTCTCTCAGACTCCCTGTTGTTTCCAGGAACTTCCTGTCATCTCTAGGATCAAAAATTATTTTATCTTTTTAAAATTTTTGTGTGTGTAAGCTTTAAGATAAGGAATGAGGGGCAGCTAGGTAGTGCAGTGGATAAAGAACCAGCCCTGGATTCAGGAGGACCTGAGTTCAAATCCAGCCTCAGACACTTGACACTTACTAGCTGTGTGACCCTGGGCAAGTCACTTAACCTTCATTGCCCTGCAAAAAACAAACAAAAAGATAAGGAATAAACCTATTATTTCATTATGGAATTCCCAGGTGAGGAAAGTATTTCTGCCAATACAGGTTGGCATCTTCTCTACAACTTAGAGAAATCTTAGAGAGTTCCCCAAAAAGAGGAAAAGTGACCTAACCAGGATCATACATTCAGTGTATCAGAGGCAGAACTCTGTGTAACTTTTATAATGTACATATTTATTAGTATATTATATAGTTTATAAGTATATAATTTACAAATAAGTAAATATCTACATAATGGGTGTGTATGCTCAACCTTTTTTTTATTGAAGGAGTGTGTGATCAAAAAAATGAAAAGTTTGAAGACCACTCACTGATGTAGGCCAATCTCATTTTACTAATGAGAAAACTAAAGCCAAGGAAGGTTGGCACAGGGCCTAAAGTCACAGAGATCAGAAGGGACAGAACCTAGACCAGTGTTCAGGTCCACTAGAATAGAGGGGGGATTATTTTTGAATGTGGATGCTTAACTTTCTTTTTTGGGGGGGTGGGGGGAATGAGGGTTAAGTAACTTGACTTGCCCAAGGTCACACAGCTAGTAAGTGTCAAGTGTCTGAGGCTGGATTTGAACTCAGGTTCTCCTGAATCTAGGGCCAGTGCTTTATCCACTTTGCCACCTAGCTTCCCGGGATGCTTAACTTTCAGAAGTAATTACTTGCCCCCTCCTTGTAAGAATAGGTAGGAATAAATGTAAAACTATTAATCATTTTGTCTCCCTGAGCCTTGGTTTCCCAATCTGTCAAATAAGAAGTTTGAATTAGATGATGTTTAAGGTTCCTTACATTCAGGAGTGTGCTGGTAAATGTTTAACAATCAAGGTTGGGTTCTTTTTTTTGGGGGGGGGTACACACAATAACATTTTAAATTTAATCAGCATTCTTAATCTCCATCACTTTCTTAAGACTCAACAATCAACAAAATAACAGATTAGGCACGGATTTGTATCATTTGTCCATTTCCAAAGTGTAAATGATCACTGAAAATTTAACAACCTGCTCAATTCCAGTACACACAGTTCTATAGCCTCTCATTCTTAAGGGGATTGAGGGATGAAGAGTCCCAGTCCTTCTTTGCCATCTGGTGGACACGGCTTGAAACTACAGGGACTTTAGATAGTGAAGGAAAGCTTGTAGGTTTGAGTCTTTTTCTTATGGCTATCTAATTCTCCGAGGGGCCGCTAGGTGGCGCAGGGGGTAAAGGAATGGATTTCAAAGTCAGTAAGAACCGAGTTTAACAACCTCAAGCATTTGCCAGTTGTGTGACCTTGGGTGATTCACAACCTCTCTGGATCTCATTTTCCTCGTGTGTAAAATGGGAATGATGATAGCATCTACCTCGCAGGGTTGTTGGAAGGATAAAATGAGCTAATATTTGCAATGCAATAAAATCAGTTCAGTCATTTTTCAATCATATCTGACTCTCTGTGACCCCTTTTGGGTTTTTCTTGGAAAAAATAGTGGTTTGCCATTTCCTTCCCTAGTCCATTTGTACAGATGAGGAAACTGAGGCAAAACAGGTTAAGTACTTGTCCAAGGTCACACAGCTAGTAAGTGTCTGGGGTCACTTCCTGCCTCCAGGCCCAGCACGCTATCCACTGAGCCATCTAGATGTCCCTGTGAACTTTAAAGCCATGTGTAAATCTAATTATTTTTACTATTATTATTGGACCAATGAGAACAATCAAACAATCCAAATATTTACTATGATTTAGTCAACCATGTGGTATAATGGCTAAAGTAAAGGGCCTTTTTCTTGGTCCTAGGCTGTAAGAAATTCCTTGGCCTGATGCAATAGAACATAGATTGTGGTTGTCCTTCATTCTCAAAGAGGACCATGACATTGGGGTGATGTCATCACTTGAACTGAATTTGCTTGGATTTAAGTGAAGAAGGGCTGTGCAAAGTCTCTCTCCCCCAGAGTCATCCGGGTCAAGTGGGAGGTGACCCAGGATGTTCAAGGCAATTGGGGTTAAGTAACTTGTTCAGGTTCACACAGCTAGTAAGTGTCTGAGGTGAGATTTGAACTCATGTCTTCCTGACTCCCGGGTCAGTGCTCTATCCTCTGTACTACCTAGCTGACCCTAGATTGCTGGTATAGGCTTTAATGAAGGTATAACCCATTTCCTGATAAGCCTGGAGCATTTTTACTTCACCAATTAGGAAAGTCTCATGCAAAATGCTCCAGGATTGGCTGGAAACCTGAGTTTCAAAGGATACATGAAAAGAGGGAGAAGTTGGAAGTCTCTTTGTGGTCTTAAATATTCATTAATGCTTTCAAATAGTTCTCTGAAACTGAGAATTTGTAAACCAGTGCTGGGAGTCTGCTTCTCATTGATTGGGACATCTGCTAGAGTCAAGAATCTATTTTCATTACTCGATTGCGCATGGCAGAATTCTAGAACCCAGCTGACCTTTAAATCCTGCCAGTGAACCCTGTTTCCAGAGTACCACCACCTTCTTCCCCAAAACACACCCCAAATACTTGACTAAACCTTGTCTCCCCTACCCTGAGGAGCTCTAACCAGACATCTGCTCAGAACTATTGGTGTGGAGGAGTGATAGAGAAAAAGGGGCTACAGACAGACTTGGCTAGGAGCCTTATGGGGAAGGCTTATTGGGAAGGCTGGCTGGATGCATGTAACTGGGGGTGGTCTTGGAAGAGGACTGTTCTTGGGAATATTTGTGGCTTAAATTGGGTCCCTAAGCAAATGATTAAAAGGGAAGAAATTGACTCAAATTTGTCCTGCCCAACTGGTTTTTACCCTTTAGAGAGTTTTCTTCCACTTGTAATCAAGTCCCAAGAATATTTCCTGGGTCCAGTGATGAGTCCAGGCTTAGGAAATTGTAATGACTCCAGGCTTGAACCTGTTGATACAATAAGTTCAGGAAGAAATGGGTTTAAATCCTGCCCCTACCACTTATCCAGGATGTGATCTGGGACAAGTGAACAACTTTGATGAGCCTTGGTTTCTTCAGCTATAAAATAGGAGCGATAATAAGGCCTGTAGTAATTACCTCATGAGGCTAGCTAGGTGGTGAAGTAGATAGATCACTGGGCTTGGAGTCAGTAAGATCTGAGCTCAAATCCAGGCTCAGACACTGTAACACTGGGCAAGTCACTTAACTCCTTTTTGCTTCAGTTCCTCATTTATAAAAGTGTATCACACTGAAGAAGGAAATGGCAAACCACTCTAATATCTTTGCCAGGAAAACCCTATGAGTGATATCTATGAAGTCACATAGAGTTGGACACAACTGAACAACAACACCTACCTCATGGGGTTGTTAGGTGCCTCAGTTGAGATCACATATGCAAATGACTTTGAAAACTTTAAAATGTTATACAATGAAAGGAGGCAAATTCAGCAGAACCAGGAAAACATTATATACGATTATTGTTGTTGAGTCTTTTCAGTTATGTCTGACTCTCTGTGGCCCCATTTGTGGTTTTCTTGGCAAAGATATTGGAGTGGTTTGCCATTTCCTTCTCCGGCTCATTTTACAGGTAAGGAAACAGAAGCAAACAGAGTTAAGTGGCTTACCCAGGGTCACACAGCTAGTAAGTGTCTGAGGCCAGATTTAAAGTCAGGTCCTCCTGACTTCAGGACTGGCATTCTATCCACTGTGCCACAGTTACCTTATAAAATAATTAAAACCACATAAATGAAAAATGTAACAACCCTCAAACGGAGTGCTGGGAAATTACAAATGGCCAAACTTGGCCAAAAAGAAGACACACACAGGAGATGATATTTCTTTGCAAAGGTGGGGGACCATGGGTGTGGAATTCTGTATGTAATGTCATAGTTCTTTGATATATTGGCTAGTTTTCTGGAACTCTTTTTTTTTCTTCCTCTTTTTTTTCTTCTTTATTGTTTTTTGGCCAGTGAAAACTGGTTTGGCCGGTACTGACCCAACTGTCCTATCCCCCATTTCAGTCTCCTGCTGGAATGGTACTTTTAAGGTTAAATATCCTACTTCCCTACTCCTCATTCCTCCCTCCTTATTAGGTAATTTAGAAAATACTCTCACTTTACTGGTCCTTTAGCTAAGAAGGCAGTCTTCCATTGGTATCATGCTGGCTCTTTGTCTCAAAGGATATATACCTTTGAGTCTCTAGAGCTCTGGGCCCTCAACCAGACCATCAATGCCCCTAACTGGGTGCTGTCCACATGCCTCACCATGGAGGTCACACACTGAGCCTCTTCCTGCCAGCAGCTCTCCTCCTCCCTTCGTGAGTAGCAACAAAGTTTGTCAAAGCTCTCTCTGTGTGGGATGACCCTTTTCATTGGACAGTTCTTATAAAGGGATGTATCCCTGGAAAGGGGCTGGGGGAAGATACAATGGGAAATACAAGCAATATAAAAACAACATATTAATAAAAATGTATTTTTTTAAAGTCATACAAATAGCAGTTATTATGGCTAACTTTTATAAAGCACTTTGAAGTTCGAAAGTGCTGTACAAATGTTTATTTCATTTGATCCTCACAATAACCCTGGGAGGTAGGTGCTATTATTATTCCCATTTAATGGATGAGGAAACTAAGGTAGAAAGGTTGTGATAGTTTTTACCACTACTACTACAACAACTGCAACCACCAACACTACTATTACTACCACCACCACCACCACTACTACTATTACTACTACTACTACTACTACTACTACTACAAAAAATCTGTTAAGCATTAGAAGAAAATAAAAGACATATAAAACAGGGTCTCCACTCACAATGAGGAGCTAAGACTCTCTGGAGCCTGTACCTAACCTGGATGAAGCTGGCATCATGCCCTTGAATAGCCATCCCTGGGTGTCCCTGTTAGAGACAGAACCCTGGACAGGGGATAGTGTCTCTAAAGACACCAGGGAGGTACTCAGAGGGTTTCGTTTGCCTGTGAACAATTCTCCCCATTTCTCAGCTTTGATATTTCAGCTTATCATGGAGACAAATGTCTCCTTTGAACATTGCCAGGAGATCCCCGAGAAGCTCCGTCCCTGTTTAGAAGCCTGAAGGCCAAGGTACATTGCTTAACACTCTTCCTCACAATGACTCATCAGAGACCCTGCGTTTAGAGGCTATGGGGATTTCCTGACCTGCTTTTGGGAAGAAATAAAAATGGGTGATTTCCTCATATGAAAAAAAAATCTGAATCCAAAGAGGTAGGTTTTTTTTTTGTTTGTTTTTTGTTTTAGTGAGGCAATTGGGGTTAAGTGACTTGCCCAGGGTCACACAGCTAGTAAGTGTTAAGTGTCTGAGGCTGTATTTGAACTCAGGTACTCCTGACTCCAGGGCCGGTGCTCTATCCACGGTGCCACCTAGCTGCCCCCTTTTTTTTTTAGTGCCAAAGAGTTTTTAACTAAATTAAAATGCTGTTTTTCTTTCCTGTGTAGGCAGCTCAGATTTGTAAGAATCATTGGAACATTTACTAGGGCTAGATCTTAGAGACACTCCAGTACAATCTTGTTTTACTAACTGGGAAACTGAGACCCAGAGAGATTAGGTGACTTGTCCACAGTCACATTAGTTAAGAGCAATAGTCTCAGGATTTTAATTCCAATCCTCTGATTCCAAGTCCAAGGCAACTTTTTCCTGAACCTTGAGTGCTCTGAGAAGTTCAAAGAGTGTTTTTAAAATGTAATTTTTTCTTTTATTTAAGTCCCCCTCCCAACAATTACAAGCATTTATTTCCCCCTCCTACCCAGTCCACCTAACAGAAAAACAAAACAGAACAAAGTTCTTGCAGTAAATATGCATAATCTGGCAAAACAAATTCCTCCATTGGCCATGTCCAGAATGGTCTGTCCCATTCTACATCATGAACCTATCCTCTCTCTGTCTGAAGGTAGGTAACAGGCTTCCTCATTGGGTCTCTGGAATCATGGTTGGCCATTGCAGAGATAATAAGGCAGCCTGTACTCCTGCCTCTCCTAGACCTTTTCTCTCATGCCACAGAACCCTCTTCTTCCTGGAAGCTGACTCCATCCCTGGACCACTTCTCACCTTCCAAGTACTCACAGCCCCTTAAGCCCCTGGTTGGTTGGTTCCTCTCAAAACCTCCATTTTAAGGAGGGCACCAAGGCCAGCCATGTCTTCATGATCTTTCCAGGCTCTGCTTCTGACTCTTCAAGACTTTCCCTATAATGCTCCCCTTGGCCAGGTACCTTCCTGGCCAAGGTTACATTTTATGTGTAATCTTTCTCATTAGAATGCACACTTCAGGGCAGGGACTTTCTGCTTGTCTTTGCATTTCCAAGGCTTAGCCCAGTGCCTGGCACATAGTAAGCACTTCAATGCCGGTTGACTTGATTTGTTGACTTAATGATAACTGATAGTGTGGTGGGCAAAAGATGAAATGACTGAAGAAGCAAAGGTTCGAGCTGAACATATCGATTGATTAATCAATGAGTGCCAGTTGCCTAACAAATTGGGACTAGGCCCCCTCAGATTTTGCAATGGACCCCAAATATAGGGGGAGAAAGTTTTATGCATTAAAACAATAAAATAAGACCTATGAAATTAAAAGAAAACAATCAGGATACAAGATCAAGTAATCTGATTCCTAACTGGAGGAAAGATTAGGGATTCTCCAAGTTGGGAGTGGGAGAGCAAACAGGTGCAATTCCCTGAAATCAGAAAAAGAGGTGCCCCACTCCCTGCAGGTGTTTGTGTTCAATCAAAGGAACACAGAAACAACAATTGATTTAGCAAGATAAAGCTAGTTTTCAGATAAGACATAGGGGTTGCTTGAGATTTATGATTGTGAGAAAATTCCGCGCATCTGACCAAGGTCAGCATAAAGTTCTCTAAACAGCAGGTACTTTCCAAGTACACAGGGCTATGTTCGAACAATGCAATAAAGTTTTCTCTTGATATCCACAACTGAATAAAGTTTTCTCACAGGACAAAAATTGCACTAGACCCATAACTGAATAGAAAGGGAACTAAGTTAACTTCAGAACTGAGTCATAAGATAGAGTCAGTGTGGTTCACTCAGCTCTCATACTTAACAACTTGCCGTCTTAATCCCCTCAATAGCTAACATTTCTATAACAATTTAAGCTTTGCAAAGTACTTTGTATGTATTATTTCATCTTATCCTTCCAACAATTCCAGGAGGTAGGTGCTATTATTTTTCATATTCCAAGAGGAAACTGAAACAAGAGAAGTTAGGTGACTTGCCCCAGGAATCACCCAGCTACTAAGTTTCTGAGACAGGTTTTGAACTCAGATCTGCTTTGACTCCAAGTCCAGAACCCTGCCAACAACCTAGTTCTTTAGTCTTTCAAACTTGTTGGTTTTAATAATGCTGTTGTTATAGCTGGCGGTTGGGGTACAGTGGATAGAGCACTGGGCCTGGAATCAGGAAGACCTGAATTCAAATCCTGCTTCAGAAACTTACTAGCTATGTGACCCCAGGCACTTAACCTTTGTTTGCTTCAATTTTCTCAACTAAAATTGTGATAATCATGGCATTTACTTTCCAGGGTTGTTGTGAGGATCAAATGAGATTGGTGCATAGTAAGTATTTAATAAATTCTGATTTTCTTTATTCCTTGTAATATAAATTGGTTCTGCTCATTTCACCCTGTATCAGTGCATACAAGTTTTCCTGGATTTCTCTAAAATCATCCCTTTCATCATTTCTTAAGGCACAATAGTATATTCATAGGCAGCTAAGTGGCACAGTGAATACAGTGCTGGGCTTGAAATCAGGAAGACTCATCTTCTTGAGTTCAAATCTGGCCTCTAACAGGAAATAGCTATGGGACCCTGGACAAGTCACTTTATCCCAGTTGCCTCAGTTATTCATCTGTAAAATGAGCTGGAGAAGGAAATGGCAAACCATTGTAGTATATCTGCCAAGAAAACCCCAAAAGGGGTCATGGAAAGTTCAACACAACTGAAAAATAACTGTACATAATGTATATTCACACATTCATTTATAGAACATAATTTGTTTTAAACATCCCCAGTTGAAACAATTCTTTGATTTGCAGTTCTTTGCCACTCTTTGTACACGTGATACAAAAATCTTCCTTCCTTCCTCAATTCATTCAATGCCTGGTTCAGTCTTTCTCTCCTTCCCATCTCCTGATCTCATACTAAAGGATGTCAACATACATACTGATTCCTCAAACAAACAAACTTCCCAGTTCCACAAATTACTCCTTTCCCATGACCTACTCCTCCACTCCATCTCAGCAATACACAGAAGTGTTCATCGCCCACAAATGCACCACTTCCATGTTCTTGAACTCTGAAATTTCTTTATATCATCATAATCTTTTATCATTCTTTCTCTATTTGTCTTCCTTTGTAACTTACAAACTCTCAACCTGTTCTTGGTCCATGCCATGACCTCCAATTCCTCTACCCACAGTTCTTTGCCAAGCCATAACCCCTGTACAAGCTACCCTCTCCTCCCTTATTTTGACCCTGTGATGAACCTGTTCTAGTCTACACTATTCTCTCAAGTCCCTAGACCACTTACTGTATCACTGATCTTTCCCACCAAGTCACAACCTTGGATCACTCCCACCATCCATTGCTTTCATTCAATTTCACATGCTACTGAAAGAAGCTGGAGAAAAACATGGAAATATGCTGATGGGTTCAACTGCAAATTTATGTCACATAATCTGAATTGGGTCCTTTCTGCAGCAAGGCATCTTCTTCCCACGAAGAGCTGGCCCTTTTCTTTACCAAGGAGAATCTCTCTACCTGCACAAGGGATGTCATTACACTCCATCTTCTCTAGCAGATTGTGCCTTCTATTGTTCCCAGTCTCTTACTTACCTTAACTCTCCCCTCTGTCTATTGGCTGTTTCCCTACTGCCTAGAAATAGGTCCATGTCTCCCCTATGCTCAAAAAAACCCTCACTTGATCTGTCAACTTGAGCTATCGAGCATCCTATGTTTCTTCCCTTTTGTGGCTTAGCACCTTGACAAGACTGTCTACAATAGGCACTTCCACTTCCTTTCCTCTCACTCTCTTCTTAATTCTAGACAGTGTGGTTTTCAATTTCATCTTTCAACTAAAAGTGCTCTCTTCAGAGTTACCAGTGATCTCTTTTGTTGTTGTTGTTGTTTTGTTTGTTTTTTAGTGAGCCAATTGGGGTTAAGTGACTTGCCCAGGGTCACACAGCTAGTAAGTGTCAAGTGTGCTTTACTGCGCCACCTAGCTGCCCCACCAGTGATCTCTTAATGGCCAAATCCAATGGTCTTTCCTTGATCCTCCTCCTTTTTTTACTTCTCTGAAGCCTTTGATACTGTTAATCATTCCCTTCTGATTAATATTCTCTTCCATCTAGGCTCTTGTGGTAGTGCTCTCTCCTGGTTCTCCTGCCCCCTGTTTGAATACATTCTCCTCATTCTCCTTCCAATCTTCATGCAGGCCATGCCTAGTAACCATGCGATAACTCAAGGCACAAACTTCCAAAAACTTTGTCTCAAGCCTCCTTCTCTTCACCCTCCTTTCTATTTCTCTTCATGATATAATCATCTCTAAGGGATTACAACATCTAAAGGATTACAAAATCTAAGGGATTACAACATCATATCTATGTAGAGAATTCTCAGATCTGTCTCTCCTTCTCTAACCTCTCTGCTGACCTCCAGTCTCACAGTTTCAACTGCTTATTGGATGTCCCCATATAGATTCCCTATAGACATTGTAAATTCAACTCATTCATCCTTTTTTCCCCTCAAACCTCTTCTTCTTAACTTCTTTGTTAATTATCAATCCTCCCAATCACCCAGTCTTGCAACCTAGGTGTCATCCTCTCTCATGCTCCATATCCAATCTGTTGCTGGGTCTTATCTGATATGCTTTTTGTTTGTTTGTTTTGTTTTTTGGTAAGGCAATTGGGGTTAAGTGACTTTCCCAGGGTCACACAGCTAATAAGTGTCAAGTGTCTAAAGCCGGATTTGAACTCAGGTCCTCCTGAATCCAGAGCTGGTGCTTTATCCACTGTGCTGGATCTTATCAATTCTATCTTCTTGATATCTCTCCCAACCCCTTCTCTTCTCTGACGCTGTCACCACTCCAGTGCAGGTCCTTATCATTTCATGCCTCAATCGTTGCCACAGGCAGCTGGTTAGTCTGTTTGCCTCAGTTTTGTCCTTACTCCAGCCCATCCTCCACTCGGCTGTCAAAGTGATATAGGTCTGACTATATCACCCCTCTCCCTATACAATAAATTCCCTCCAGTGGTTCCCTATCATCATCTCCAGGATCAAATATAAAATCTTCCTTTTGCCTTTTAACATCCTTCACCAACTGATCCCTTCCCACCTTTCCAGTCTTTTTATACCTTACTGTTCCTCCCCACAAACACCGTCACCAATAATCACATTCTTTGTACAAAACACTCTAACTCAAAATCTGGGCATTTTCGCTGGTTTCATGCACGGAATAATCTCCCTCCTGATCTCTGCTTCCTAGCATGTTTTGCTCCTTCAAGTCTCAGCTAAATTCTCCCTACTAGAAGTCTTCTAGATTTCCCTTAGTGCTCATGTCTTCTCTCTATGATTATCTAGAATTTATCTGTATTTGGAATTTAATCCTTATTTGGACATAGCTGTGGTATGTTTTCATTTGTCTTTCCCATTAGACTGTGAAATCTTGAGAGCAGGGGATATATATATTTTTTTTTTACCAAATGCTTATTTCCTTCCCATTTTCCAGTCTCTTCCTGTAACCTCAGTGCTCTGTGTGTATGTGTATGTGTTACCCAACATAGTAAGTGCTTAATAAATGCTTGTGGACTGGACTTTACAAGTTGATGTGAATCCTTTTCTTCTTTCTTTGATCTCTTCGAGGTATAGGCATAGTAGTGGTTATCTCAGGGTCCACAGATTTAGTGACTTTTAGCACAATTTAGTGACTTTTGCTTTGCAGCATGGATATACCAATTCACAGCCCCACCCACCAACAGGGCATTGATGTACCTGTGTTATTTTTTTTCTTTTTTCTTTTTTTTCAGGGCAATGAGGGTTAAGTGACTTGCCCAAGGTTACACAGCTAGTAAGTGTAAAATGTCTGAGGTCAGATTTGAACTGAGGTCCTCCTGACTCCAGGGCCGGTGGGTGCTCTATCCACTGTGCCACCTAGCTGCCCCTAGGTGCTACAATTTAATAAAAACGTGGACAAGCTAGTGGGTGTGAGAGGAAGGCAACCAGGATGGTGAAGGACCCTAAGACCACGTGAAGGAAGGAAGGCTCACTTATTGGTTATGTTACTGAGATTTATTCTTGGGTTTAAAGTTGGATTAGATGCCCTTGAAGGTCCATCCCTTCCTCCGCTAAAATGCTTCAACTCCAACTAAGATGCTTAAACTCCATGAATTCCAACCCTGACACTCACTAGCTTTATGAGTCTGTGGTTTCCTCGTGTGTAAAGTGGGACTAAATGCTATTTGCACAGAGAGTCAGACAGTATTGCCTAGTGGATAGGGAGCTGGCTGCACACTTCTAAAAGATGTAGATTCAAATTCTGCCTCTGACATAGACTAGATGTGTGATTATGTGCACTTAACCTTACAGTGCCCCAGACAACCCTTTGAACCTTTAAATTACACTTGAGGTGTCAAACCCCATTATTAGTTAATTTTCCCTACCAGGAATCCCCCCACCCCACCAAAGAAGAAACAAGAGGTTCATACAGGCATTTCCTTCCCTCCCCAGACACCAGTACTAAGTTGTGAGAATGGTTGTGACAAAAGTGTTTTATAAAACCTACAATGTTAAATAAAGGTGAATTATTGTTAGTTTCTTCAAATCTGAAAGATCAGAGATTTGGAGTTTGACCTTTTACAGATAAAGAAAATGGCCCCCAGAGAGGGAAAGGGATTTGCCCAAAGTCATACAGGAAGTGAGTATATCAAATACCAAGTATGGATAGGAAGCCAGTTGCCACTTGCCACAGCATTCCCTTACCATGCTCCGATGTGTGATGCATCTCGGTGCTACTTTTTCTCCTGGATGTGTCCCATGTGTCCCTTACTAGACTGGGAGCTTGTGGGGAGGGGAAGGAGAGAGTGTAAGGACAAAACCCAACATATCTTTGTCCTTGAGAGCAGGGACTATCTTTTGCCTTTCTTCTTATCTTCAGTTCTTGTCACAGTATCTGGCACATAGCTTAATAAATGCTTATTGACAGACTGACTGACTGACTAACTCTATTCTCATAGCTAGGAACACCAGGCTTTTTAACCTATGTTTGTTGATTGAATGACTGAATTCCCTGGACTGAATATAACCTTTCTCATCATTCTCACTCCAACCACTTTGGAGTCATCCTCACTGTAGGCCTCTCTCCAGTTTCCTTTTCTGTTTCTTCTTTTTTCTTCTTCTTCTTTACAATCCCCCCCTTATTTCTCTTTCCCTTTTCTCCTACCTTCACACCTGACTTCTTTCCTGCTCCCCCTCTTCTGTTCCTTCTCTCTATTCTCTCCACTCTCACACAACCACAAACTCTCAGCCCTGGAAAAGATCTCAGAAGAACCTTGATGATTTCCTTACCTGTGTGTGTGTCTCTTTTATCCCCTGACCAAACTGGGAACTTGATCATAGCAAATATCAGATTTAAAGATGGGAGGGAACTCAGGAATCAACTAATCCAACCCTCTCATCATTCGGTGGGAGAAAATGAAAGCCAAAAGGGGCCAAATGATTTGCCTGAGGTCACGTTGGCAAGGAAGTGACAAAGTCAGGATTTGAACCACCCTCCCCCAACTCAATATCTAACATTCTTTCTGTTATATAAATAATTGGCCTTCGTACGGACCATGTCTTAGTGGTAATAATAATGATAGCTAGCATTTATATAGTACCTACTATGTGCCAAGAACTTTGCTAAGTGCTTTATAATTATTATCTTATTTGATCCTCATGGCAGCCCTGGGAACTATATGCTGTTATTATCCCCATTTCACATATGAGGAAACTGAGGCAAACAGAAGTTATTGACTTGCCCAGGGTCTCACAGCTATTAGGTGTCTGAAGAAGGATTTGAACTCAAGTCTTCCTGACATGAGGCCCAGCACTCTATCCTCAGCAGCACCTGGTTGGAGCATGGTACCCAGAAGAATGTGAGGACAGGGGCTTTATATTATTGTTTGTATTTGTACTCCCTGTGCCTAGCACAGTGTCCTGCATCCAAGCAGGTGATCATCAGATTATAGATTTTGAGCTAAGAAAATTTAGAGACCATTGGGTCCAATCTTCTCATTTTACAGATGAAGAAACTAAATATTAGAGATGTGAGTGACTTGTTCAGGGTCATGTAGCTCTTAAGTATCAGAGGCACAATTTGAAGCCATGTCTTCCTGACCCTGAGGCTACTAACTGTGCCTCATTGAAAGCTAGTTGCTGGGGCAGTTAGGTGGCGCAGTGGATAAAGCACTGGCCCTGGATTCAGGAGGACCTGAGTTGAAATCTGGCCTCAGACACTTGACACTTACTAGCTGTGTGACCCTGGGCAAGTCACTTAACCCCAATTGCCTCACCAAAAAAGAAAGAAAGAAAGCTAGTTGCTTGTAACATGAAACAATGCTATGTGGCATAGGGGAGAAAGTGCTGGGTTTGGAGTCTGGAAAATCTGGTTTTTCATCCCGCCTCAGACATTTAGTAACTGTGTGACCCTGGGCATGTCTCTTATATATATATTTGGGGGGGGGCAATGGGGCTTAAGTGACTTGCCCAGGGTCACACAGCTAGTAAGTGTCAAGTGTCTGAGGCTGGATTTGAACTCAGGTACTCCTGAATCCAGGGCTGGTGCTTTATCCATTGCGCCACCTAGCCGCCCTCTATGGGCATGTCTCTTAAACTCTTTCAACCCCGGTTTCCTGATCTGGAAGATGGCAATAATAATAGCACCTATCTCAGAGGGTTGTTGTGAGGATCAAAAGAGATATCAGAGGTAAAATACCTTGCCAACCTTAAAGCTAAATTGCCATATAAATGATCTATTATCTAAGCACAAGTACCACTTAATAAATAGATTTGTTGAAAGGAAGGACAGAAGGAATGAACAGCAGGGACATCAACAAAACAGAGGGAGACTGCCGATAGTGATCCTGTGACTGCAGTTAGAAAGTGCCTGAAGGAACAGAACCCAGGGCTCTACAATTCTCCAAAGGGAAGAGTCAGCAGGGCCAAGGGTCCATCTTGTCCTCTCTTATCCTTTGGCCTTGGGTTGACCTTGATCCAAGTCCAGCTTTGAGTCTTGTTTGTGAATCCTCTGAAGAACACTTGAAGGATGCTTCCCTTTTCCCTCCTCCTGCCTCCTCCCACACCCTTCGTCCAGAATCTCTGGCTTCTCCAAGTCTGGAGGGAAGGGAGAGTAGGCAGCTTCCTCCTCCTTCTCCTCCTCCTCCTTTTCTCCTCTTCCTCCTCCTTTTCTTCTTCTCCTCTTCCTCTTCTCCTCCTTCTCTTCTTCCTCCTTCTCCTCTACCTCTTCCTCTTCCTCTTCCTCCTCCCCTTCTTCCTCCTCCTCTTCCTGTTCCTACTCTTCCTCTAGTATTAAAAAAAAAAAACTTCTAGATCAGAGAAATACATCCCTGACTGTCAACTGTCCCTTAGGGTGAGACTTCTAACATCTCCTCCTTAAAATCCAGTCCTTCCTGATCCTGATGTTCCAGCTGCTCCAACTTGCTGGCTTTGTCATGGACAATCTCATCCGGAGTTTTCAGGAATCTGGAATTCAAAAAAAAATTAGGGGCTCACCTGCCCAAGACAGGAAGAAATGTTGACCCTGGGTCCTCTCTTCTCCCGGCCCACTTCTTACTTCTCATTTTACCACAGCATCTGAGCCGTTCTTACCTGAACAAAAGTTTCTGGCCTGGCTCCTTTTTGATGATATTCAGTTTATAGTAATGCCGGAGAGCCCTGGACATCTTCTCATAGGTCATGTTCACCCGGTTCTGGAAGAGAAAGCGGGCACCGGGTAACTGATGGGACCTGAAGCTATCAAACCATTCTGGGTCTGGAGAAGTCACCGTGTGGTTCTCTCTGCTTGCGTCCACTGAGAAGTATTCTGGCAGGGCTGGCAGGGTTGGTGGATAGGGCAGGAGAGTTTGGTTTCATTTTTATTTTTATTTTTATTTTTTTGTGGGGCAATGAGGGTTAAGTGACTTGCCCAGGGTCACACAGCTAGTGTCAAGTGTCTGAGGCCGGATTTGAACTCAGGTCCTCCTGAATTCAGGGTCGGTGCTTTATCCACTGAGCCACCTAGCTGCCCCTGATTTTCTTTTTAAATAACTCACTGGGCAAGCCAAAAAGTACATGTTATTGAAATGCAGTTAGAGACAAAAGTGTTATGTATTGAGAAGTATCAAGAGCCAAAGGACCTGAGTTCTAGTTTGATCTCTGCTGTATGTTTTTAAATTACCCTAGTCTAAAGCCTAACCACTTTCTTGTGGGCAGATAGGTGGTTCATTGGATAGAGTACAGGACTTAGAGTCAGGAGGACCCAAGTTCAGATCCTGCATCAGACACATACTAGCTGTGTGACTCCAGGCAAATCACTTCACTCAGTTTGCCTCAGTTCCTCATCTGTAAAATAAGCTGGAGAAGGAAATGGAAAACTACTCCAGGATCTCTGCCAAGAAAACCCCAGATGGGTCACAAAGTGCCAGACATGACTGAACATGGCTGATTCCATTGCCTGATTCCACAGGCCAATTAAGGGTAGTGCTCAAATGGAAGGAGTCTCTTTGGTGGCTTCAGCTGATGGAAATATGGTAGGGGTCACCTTTGTCCACTGGAAAAAAAGAATCATTAAAAGGAGGGACAGAGTGGCTTTAGGGAAATCATTCTCAGAATGAGCAGAAAGTGAAGTGAATCTCATTTGGCTTTGATGAAGCAAAATAACAAGTGAAATTTATCCTGACTGTTTTAACTGGTCTTTATCCCATTATGGAATTGTGGCTATTGTTTTGAGAATATAAGAAACTGTTACCCAAAAATGGTTTTTGTTGGAGAGAGTTTTTCAGGGTCATAGACTGGCTCTCTCTGTGTCTGGTCTTCTTTTGCTAAGCACAAGTACTTAGATTATAATCCTCTAAATTAATAAAAGTTACTTCTGGCAGGCTTGGGCCTAAAATGCAGATTATAGCATTGTCTTCCACATTAGTAGTAGCTGTCACAATATCAATACAACTACTGATAATAATAGGAGACAGTGTGGCCTCGTCGATACAGAGCCAGCCTCTAAGAGCAGGGAAGATTTGAGTTTAAGGCCCACCTCTGACCCTGTGTGACCCTGGGCAAGTCACTTCTCCTGTCAGTGTCCCAGGAAACTCTCTCAGATTTTCAGTTGCAAAGTGGGTGTTGATCTACATTGGTAGAGGAAATTCTTCACTGGGAACTCCTCACACGAATGAAAACCCCAGGTATAGTAAAATAATAACAATAAATTTTTGTTCAGCCATTTTTGACTCTTCACAATCCTGTGAGCCTGGGGTTTTCTTAGCAAAGATACTGGAATGGTTTGCCATTTCCTTCTCCAGTGGATTAAAGTAAAAAGAGATTAAGTGATTTGCCCAGTGTCTCCCAGCTAGATAGTGTCTGAGGCTAGATTTGAACTCAGGTCTTCTTAACTTCAGACCTATTACTCTATCCACTGAGCCTTCTAGTGCAGTGGATAATAGTAAGTGGGTAAGTACAAATCCTGAGTTCCACTGATTCTCCCAATTTATAAAAGAGCTCAGCATCTAGGCCTCAGTATTTCTGCCTATGAAATGGCATAATGAGGTTCAGACAAGTCACAGTCTGAAGGAGCTCTAAAGATTCAAGCATTCCAATGCTGGGAGAACCCATGATTCAATTCATTCCAACAAACATTTACTACAAGGCCCTACTGTCTGGGGTGCTGGTATCCCCACTTCCAGCCCAACTGCCATCCCCAAAAGGAAAACTTGCAAGGCCATCTTGTACCCCTGGAGGTCAAGCATACCTTGTGATTTCCCCAGAGCCTGGCAAGTCCATTTGGATCCACCACTCGGAAGACCTTGGAGTCCCTGTCTTCCCACTTGATGTAAGATTCATACCTCTTGTCAGAGAGCAGTTGATACACATAGTCCCATAGCAATCGACAGTCTGTGGTAGATCAGAGGAGAACATGAATGTGATACATAGGGGGATGTAAAGATACTGTCTAGGAAGGGGTTTTCTTTTCTTTCTTTCTTTTTTCTTTCTTTCTTCCTTCTTTCTTTCTTCCTTTTCTTCCTTCTTTTCTTCCTTCCTTCCTTCCTTCCTTCCTTCCTTCCTTCCTTCCTTCCTTCCTTCCTTCCTTCCTTCCTTCCTTCCTTCCTATCTTTCTTTCTTTCTTTCTTTCTTTCTTTCTTTCTTTCTTTCTTTCTTTCTTTCTTTCTTTCTTTCTTTCTTTCTTTCTTTCTTTCTTTCTTTCTTTCTTTCTTTCTTATTTTTTTGTGGGGCTATGAGGGTTAAGTAACTTGCCCAGGGTCACACAGCTAGTAAGTGTCAAGTGTCTGAGACTGGATTTGAACTCAGGTCTTCCTGAATCCAGGGCCAGTGCTTTATCTACTGCACCACCTAGCATCCCCCTAGGAAGGGTTTTTCTAAGTAAAATAAAGCAGAGGTAATGGGTGAGGTGGAGTGCAGAGTAAGGATTTATTAAGCACCTACTATGTGCCAGGAACTGTGCTAAGTACTTTACAGATACCATCTAATTGGATCCTTGGACAGCTAGGTGGCACAGGGGCTAGAGTTCCAGTCACTTAGTTAGTTCATCAGTCAGTCATAGATGATCAGCTTGTCAGTCATCTAATCAATCTGTCAGCCAGGCAGAGGGTTTGTCAGTTGGTCTATCTGATAATCAGCCTGCCAGTCCTGCCAGTCAAGCCAATCAATGAGTCTATCAGTTGCTCAGGTAGTCAGCTTGTCAATCATCTACTCAAATCAATTATCAGTAAATCAGTCAGGTAGTAAGCTGATTAGTTAGCCAGTAAAATCAATTAGTCAACCTATTAATCAGTCAGTTGGCCAAGGGGGTGTTGGTAAATGTTTAACAACAAGCTCTCTAAAAAAAGTGTACACATGACACATTTTAAAGTTTAATCTGTATTATCAACATCCTTTCCATCACTGTCTTAAATCTAGACAATCAGCAAACCAATGCATCAAGACCTGATTCATAGCAGTTGCCAATTTTGAGGTATAAATGGTCATACTGAACATTTAACAATTGGCTCAGAAGAGCTGGTGCTAAGCATAACACCTTCAAACAATCAATCAAGTCAACAAACAGTTGGTCAGTTAGTTGTTTAGCTAGCCAATCATTCAGTCTCTCATTGGTTAGTCAAGACTTAAAAAAAAAACATTTAGAGTGTCCAGCCTGGGTTAGTCTAGCTCCTAAGATTGTTTTTGGCAATAGATAACTACCTGGTAAGAAAAGTAGCTTGGATTTCTTCAATCTAGAGAGGCTTTGGGGTCCCTCTCTACAGAAGGGTCAGTCTAGAATCCAAGAAAGAACAAGGATCTGGGCACTTAATCAATTCAGCCTGAGGTCTTACCTTCAGACTACGCTTCTCCATGTATTAGGTCAGAACTTGTGTAGCAGCAAGAAATATAAACTGGGTTGTAGCCTCAGGGAAACGTGGCACCTCTCCCAAAACAACTACATCCACGGTCAGACTGCTTTCTGTATCATGCCATCCTCTACTCCTACCATCCAATCAAAATCCTGGTAGCTGTTGTCTATAGACCCCCAGGTCTCTCTCCTTTCTTCTTCAATGAGCTTGACACCTGGCTCACAATTTTTTTTCCTCTCCCCAACTCCTGTTCTCAGGGGAATTCAACATACATATTTTCCCTTAAATGCCCTACCTCTCAGTTCCTCTCCCTCTGCCTTCCCTTACATATTCCTATTCTTCATCCTCATTATGACCTCCAATCCCTTGATCCCCCCTAAAGAAATACCCCTCTCAGGCCATCTTTCCTACAGTCACCACTCTCTTTTCTTTTCCCCAACTTGACCCCTTAGTTAACCATTTCAACTCTACAGTGTCCTCCTCTCTTGAATCTCTAGTCCCTGATCATATCACCATTGCATTCAGCCAAGACTCAGCCTTGGATCACTCCCACCATTCATTGGTTTCATGTCTACAGATGTATTACTGAGCAAAGGTGGAGAAAATAAAACAACCATTCTGACTGAGTCCACTACAAATTTATGTTACATAGTCTCAACTGGGCCCTCACCACTGCTAGGCAATCCTACCCTACCTCCATCATCAACTTACTATCCCACTCTCCCCAGTGGCTCTTCCAAACCTTTTCATCCTTCTTCAAACCTCCCATAGCTCCTCCTGGCCCCACCCTCTCAGCAGGGAGCCTTGTCTCATATTTTACAGGAAAAAGTGAGGGCTTTTGCTAGGAACTCTCTTTTCACCCCTCTTTATCATCTCTCATCACTCAGATGCTTTTGTCACTTTCTCCTCTTTCACCCCTGTTTCACATGATGAAGACTAACTCCTATAGTTATTCAAGTGATTCCATGACATCCTATCTTTTCCAATAGATTGCCCCCTCTGTCATCCCCACTATTCACTATTTCACTTATTTTTTTTTTTGGTAGGGCAATGAGGGTTAAGTGACTTGCCCAAGGTCACACAGCTAGTAAGTGTCAAGTGTCTGAGGCTGGATTTGAACTCAGGTCCTCCTGAATCCAAGGCCAGTGCTTTATCCACTGCGCCACCTAGCCGCCCATTCACTTATTTTTTTATCTCTCTCTGTCTCTGTCTCTCCTTGTCTGTCTCTCTCTGATCATTTCCTACTACCTACAAATATCCCTGGGTCTTCACCATCCTGAAAAAAAAAACCCTCACTTGATCTTTCCATTCTTGCTAATTATTTCCTATCTCTCTTCCACCCTTTGTAGCTAAACTCCCAAAGGCCATCTACAATATGTGTCTGTACCATCTCTCTTCTTACCCCCTTCTTAACCCCTTACAATTTGCCTTCCAACCTCATCATTCAATTGAAACTTCTCTCTCCAAAGCTGCCAAATCCAATGGCCTTTTCTGAGTCCTCATTCTCCTAGACCTCTCTGCAGCCTTTGACATTGTTGATCCCCCTATCCTTCCTGATACCCTCTTCTCTCTGGGTTTTTGGGACACCATTCTCTCCTGCTTCTCCTCCTACCTACCAACAACTCCATTTCTGTCTCCTTTGCTCCCTCCTCTGCCATATCATGCCCTCTAACCCCCCTGTTAGTCCCTCATGGTTCTGTCATAGGCTCTCTTCTCTTCTTCTATACTATCTCACTTGGTGATGTCATCAGCTCCCATGGATCTAATTACCACCCCTGTGCCAGTGGTTCTCCAGTCTACTGATCTTGCCCCAGTCTCTATACCAACCTCCAATGTTGTATCTCAAACTGTCTTTCAGACATCTTGAACTGGAACCTAGGAATTATCCTGGATTCCTCACTCTCTTACTCCTCCCACCCCCACCTCCCCCATATCCAAACAACTGCCAAGGTTTGTCAATTTCACTTTTGTAATATCTCTTCAACACACCTGCTAATGTCCTCTGACAGCACTACCACCCTGATGCAGACCCCCATTACATTATAACTTGATGATTACAGTCTCCTGTTGGCACATCTGCCTGCCTCAGGTCTCTCTCCAATCCAATCCATTCTCCATTCAGCCACTAAAGTGATTTTTACAAAATGCAGTTCTGATCATTGCCCCCAGAAGGAAATATAAAATGTTCCATGGGGTATTCAAAATCCTTCACAAGCTAGTCCCCTCCTACTTTCCCAGTCCTTTTTTTTCGTGGGGCAAAGAGAGTTAAGTGACTTGCCCAGGTTCACAGTAAGTGTCAAGTGTCTGAGGTCGGATTTGAACTCAGGTCCTCCTGAATCCAGGGCCGGTGCTTTATCTACTGTACCACCTAGCTGCCCCCATCTCTTATTTTAATCTTAACCTGAGGTCTGGAGAAATCTAGACACATATTGCATATTTTCTTTATCCTTAATAAAACCGTAATGTTGTTCTCATTTAATTAATTAGCTCAAGCTTCTCACTCCCCATGCCTGGTATTAAATAAATGATATTTAATGAACTGGAGAAACCTCCTTTCCCAATAGTAATTACTCTTCTTTTTATATAATTAAATGTTAGAATTACTGAATGTATAAAATTTGTTAACAAATGAAATCATCTTTTGATGCTTTTTTTCTATACACACATTATTCAGCCAATGACATTCTCCCTTTCCATATGGAGGCCAAGGTCCCCTCCACTCACCTGCAAGTTTTCCATCAATAGAAGCTTGCTTTGTTCTGTGAAAGGAACAAATGACCTCTGCCCTATAGTTGACATCTGAGGTGTGAGAGAGATTGAGCGGCTCTTCCCTGAAGAAAGCCCGTCTTGGCAGGGAAGCAGAATCCTGCTGCCCAGATGTGTTGCAGGACATCTCATTCCGTGGGGGTGGCAGGAGAACCCCATGAGAGGTAGGTTGTAAGGGGCTGTTCCCCCCTGCAAGGAAATATGGAACTGTTGGGGGGTTTTCTCCTAGCCTCCAGAACTTTTCTCCAGAGAAACTCTTGCCACCCTTTCTAGAGTAATGAAGTGGTGCATGTATAAGAAAAGTCCTGTCAAGCTTCTGTTACCCAATACAACCAATATTTTTTTATTTGGGGGTGCCTACTATATCTTTGAAGAACAGTGTATTCTGGCTTTTGGAGTCAAGGACCTAGGTTCAAATCCCAGTTCTGCCATGCCTGTGTGATATTGATCATTAAATCTCTGGGCCTCAGTTTCCTTATCTGTAAAATGAAGAGATTGAACTGGATGATCTCTGATGTCCCTGCTAGCTCTAAAACTGTGATCCTGTGATCTATGTGCTAGGCAGTGCTGCCTGGTGGGGAAAAAAAGGGGTTTTCCTCCTCCACCCCAGAAAGGTGGAAAAGAAAAGAGAAGAGGAGACAAGACAAGACAAAACAAGACATGAAGGAAGAGAAGGGGAAAGTATCAATGGTGAAAAGAGAGAAAAGGAAAAAAGGGGAGGAATGCCAGGGACCAACTAAAAATCTACATGGATCTACATTGATGAACAAACAAAAACAAATATACCCTGTCAGGCATTTAAATGAAATATAGAAAAGGAAAAAAAACAATTTATTCTTAAAGAATATATTTTTAAAATTAAAATAATATAGAATGTATCACATGACTGTAATTTATATTTCAGTAGATATAATCGAAATACAACGTGTCAAATTGCAACTTTCCTCAAATTGCAACACTCATATAATGCAATTTATTTATAATTAACTGCTTTTTGCCTTTTACTGGAATGTTTAATTTACACATTTTTATAATTTAATGAGATGTTATTTATTTGAAGACTAAGAATATAGAATTATAAATATTTGGGTTGTTGTATTTTTGGTAAACTATATGTAGGTCACAAGTTTTTGGAATTAAAGAATACCTAAAAATTTAAACCGATACTTTAACATAACAAAATATAATTGGACTACAAATTTCTACTTTATTCAAAACAAGTCACATTTAAAAAATATTCAATTCAAGGAAAGTTGCATCTGCCCATAAGGTATGCTTCTACATTTGGCACACTGTCAAACAGTAGCCTTAGATAAATAGAATTAGAAAGTCTCCTTCACAGGATGAGTTCATTAATTATACATTTATACAGTTAAGAACCACATTAAAATATAATCCTTCAGAGCAGCTAGGTGGCCCAGTGGATAGAGCACCGGCCCTGGAGTCAGGAGGACCTGAGTACAAATTCGACCTCAGACACTTGACACTTACTAGCTGTTTGACCCTGGGCAAGTCACTTAACCCCAATTGCCTTGCTAAAACAAAACAAAACAAAACAAAAAATATATAATCCTTCTAGTTTAGGGGTGTGCTGGCAAAGGCCAATTGTTCAATTTTCAGTGTGAGCATTTATACCTCAGAATCATAATAAACCAGCGCATGATTTGTTGTATTGTTGATTGTCTAGACTTAAGAAAATGATAGAGAAAATGTTAATAATGCAAATTAAACTTGAAAATGTGTTGAGGAATAACCTTCTATTCCCCCAAAAGTTGGTAAACCTTTACCAGCACACCCCTGATCTAGTTTCTCACTCCTCACTTTACAGATGGCAACTGTGTGGGACAGTGGATAGTGCTATACTCAAGTTTTGGGTTATTTTGTGGGGCAATGAGGCAACTTGCCCAGGGTCACACAGCTAGTAAATGTCAAGTGTCTGAGATCAGATTTGAACTCAGGTCTTCCTGAACCCAGGGCCGGTGCTTTATCCACTGCGCCACCTAGCTGCCCCCTATACTCAAGTTTAAATTCCACCTCACACCCTGATTAGCTGTGTGACTGTAGGGCAAATCGCTTAACCTTTTTTTTTCAGCCTCAGTTTCCGCATCTGTAAAATGGGGATAATAATAACACCTACCTCCCAGGATTATTGTGATGATTAATGAGGTGATATATGTGAAGCACTTTGCAAACCTCAAAGCACTATATAAATGCTAATTATTATTTTTATTATTTTGTTGTTGTTCAGTTGTTTCAGTCATGTCCACCTCTTTGTGTCCCCCATTTGGGTTTGAGTTTGGGCTTTTTTTTGGCAGAGATACTGGAATGGTTTGCCATTTCCTTCTCCGACTTATTTTACAGATGAGGCAAACAGGGTTAAATGACTTGCTCAGGGTCACACAGAAGAGTCAGACACAGAAGTGTCTGAAGCCAGATTTGAACTCTTGAAGATGAGTCTTCCTGATCCCAAGCTCAGCGCCTCTACCCCCTGAGCCACCCAGCTGCCCTATTGTTGTTGTTGTTGTTGTTGTTGTTATTACAGATAGGGAAACTGGAGCCTAGGGAGGGGGAAAAACTTGCCCAAATTCTCCCAGTTGCCCACAGGATAATTTTGCCTGTGGCTGGGGCTTCCCTGAGATTTGGGAGTGAGAATGGGAAGGTTTTCTGAATGGTTACAAAAGTCCAAGAGAAGACTGCCTCACCTTCCAGAGGACAGAGAGGCAGCTGGAAGGGAATCATAGTGGGGCTTCCCTGAGATTTGGGAGTGAGAATGGGAAGGTTTTCTGAATGGTTACAAAAGTCCAAGAGAAGACTGCCTCACCTTCCAGAGGACAGAGAGGCAGCTGGAAGGGAATCATAGGCCTGAATGGTGTGTTGAAGAGGGGTCCACAGACCAGGGCTCTCCTCTGCGTCTTAATATACTGGAGCAGCTCATACAAGACATCACCTGGTGGAAAGGAAGAGAGAGGTTGCTGACTGGGACTCTCTGAATGGGACTGAGAAGGGAGCAAACAGTGCCTCTTCAGCCTCTGGATAGGCCACCCTTGAGCCAGAGGTGAGGGGTGTGTGTCCTTTTCCCTCATTCACACAAAGAAGAAGCTGGCCCCCAGTCCCAGAATGTACACCCTTTCCCATCCCCAGCAGTAGTGGGGATCTGGCATTTCCTTCGATGCTTGGCTTCAGTTCTATTTTCTCCATGAAGCCCTCTTGGCTTCATCCCAGCGGGAAGTGAGCTCTCCCCCTTCTCATTTCCTTAAGGACACTTTTTTTGTTGTTTTTTTTTTTGTTGGGCAATGAGAGTTAAGTGACTTGCCCAGGGTTACACAGCTAGTCAGTGTCATGTGTCTGAGGTCGGATTTGAACTCAGGACCTCCTGAATCCAGGGCCGGTGCTTTATCCACTGCATCACCTAGCTGCCCCCCTTAGGGACACTTTTAATCCATCCTTTGTCCCTTTGATATTCTGCCTTGTACATGTCCTATCCCCACTGTAGGACTATAAGCTTTTCTAGGGAAGGTCCCGTGTTTGAGTTCAATACTTCCTTCCTCCCCACATGGCTTAGCACAATGCTCTGCCCATAGCAGGGGCTCACTAAGTGTTTACTGAATTAATTTAGGTCAGTTTATTATGGCATTACAACCTCCACTTCATCAGACATAGATCAAGCATTTCCAGACAGGTGAGTGACACAGCATATGGAGTACTGAGCTTAGAGTTAGGAAGCCTGAGTTCAAATCCTGTCTTGGACACTTAATAGCAATGTGACTCTGGGTAAATCACTTAACTTCTCTGTTCCTCAGTTTCCTCACCTGTAAAATGAGGGAGTTGAATTCAATGGCCTCTAAGGTTCCTTCTTCAAGCATTAAACCTATGATCCTATTATTCCTCTGTCTTACTTGGCTTTTAGAGCTTTGGTCTGAGCAACGTCTCTGTTTTCAAAGAACAAGGAATGACCGTGCAAGGACTTAGATTATTCTCTTTTCCTGTCCTCGGTAGAAGGGTCTAATATATATTTGTTAAATTGGATTGAATCCCTTGCCTGTCAGCCCTACCTAGTCCAACAGACAACTTCCTCTGTGGTATAATTTGAGGGTTGGGGCAGGGCTGAAAGGGTATCCTATTTGCTAGGTCCTTCCAAAAGTGCCCCAAATGCTTGAATTACTTATACTTTTTGCTTGAGGCTCAAAGGCTAGTGTTAAAAAGCAGATTTTATATGAGGGGACCATAGGGAAAGACTTTAAAGACCTCCTGGTTTAATCTCCTCATTCTACAAATAACTACCTGAAGCCCCATCAGGGGACCTAACTTGACATGGGAGTAATTGAATAGTTGTCAGTCATTACAATAACTAAGTATTTTATCACATCGATTCTTGTTTCCTATCAGGGATTTGAGTAGTTAGCACCCAGAAGAGCTAAGCAGATCATTTTTTGTTGTGTCATTTTGTTCTGGTATATGGTAGAGATGGGGAAGGGGAAAAGATCCCTGGCTTCTAGGTACATCGGAGATGGTAGGCTTTAGATTCATGGAAGGTACCTCTTGACTTTAAAACAGAGGGAATAATATTTGTGCTGAATCTCAAGAGGTGAGCAGAGACCCTGCCTCTGAGTCAGAGAGACCTGGGTTCAAATCTTATCTCTGGCTGAGAACACTGGGCTCAACCTCTAGGGAGCATCATATCCAACCCCTCCATTTCCAGATAAAGAAACTAAGGGGTGCAGATGGAAAGTGACCCACCCAAGGTCACACAGTGAATGAGTCAGTGGTATAGCTGAGCCTAGAAGCCTGACAGTAGTCCACTATACTCCCTACTATACCATGCTGTCTGGGATTGGGGGGAATCTAGGCAGCAAGAAGATGGTAACTGGACCCCTTGAGGGGACGGGAGGGACAAAAGTCCCAGCACAGGACCTCCCTTTGAATACTGGCTCTGCTAATCACTAGTGCTGGGACCTTAGGTAAAGCTCTTTCCTTTTCTAGCTTCCTATTTCCTCATCATTAGTAAAATGAATGGGAGATTGGAGGTAGGGGGAGAGTATTAGCTACAGAACCAAAGAACCTAGGTTCAACTCCCACTTCTGCTGCTTACCATATCTATGATCCTATAACTAGATGATCTCTGTAAATCCCTTTCTAGCTCAAAATCCTATGAAATTAGCCGAATCAGATACAGGACAAGCCTTGGTCACTTCTTACAAAGAGTAGCTGTGTCACCCTTCCTTTAGGATGTCCTCTGCCCCATGGGAGGTCTCTAGACCCATTTCCTGTTTCTACCTTCCACCTTCTTGAAGGCATAGTCATGTCAGGGGTGAAAGGAAAGCAAGGAACTGAGGCGTCACAGGGAAATGGAAGTCCACCCAAAATCTTCTGAGGGAAGGGAGACCCTAGCCCCCAACTCCTCGATGAGTAATCAAACATTCTAGCAGCCCCGTTAGGGATGTTAACTTGCGGAATCTTGTCATGGGAACTGAGGGGTGAAGAGGAGGAGAAGGGGAAGAGGAGGAAATGGACATTTTCAAAATTTTCCTCTTTGATTCTTGTAATTTCAGGCTGAAAAAAACAACAACAAAGAAACATGAGAAATGTGATGCATTCGGGAGGAAAGGGAAGAGTGAATATGCAGTATGGTCAACTTCCAGCCAAGACCAGGAACAGCCTGGGGATTAGGTAGAGTAGACATTTGTCTACAGAATGGCGTCAAACTCCCATAGAAATGGGGCCACTGGGCAGGTAGGTGGCGCAGTAGATAGAGCACCGGCCCTGGATTCAGGAGGACCTGAGTTCAAATCCGGCCTCAGACATTTAACAATTACTAGCTGTGTGACCCTGGGCAAGTCACTTAACCCCAATTGCCTCACCAAAAATAAAAAAAATTAAAGAAAAAAAAGAAATGGGGCCACTGAACCCTACATAAGGATCCCCACAGGTGCAAATACATATTAACATTATCTATGTTTTGTGGTATTATTATTTATTTTGTTAAATGTCTCCCAATTACATTTTTATCTGGTTTGGGTAGCACTAGGGATAGTCTTACCTGGCAGGGCCCCTGGTGTGTTTCATACCTTTGGCCAACAGAGTGTGATTTCAAAAGGTTCTTTTTGTTTTTGTTTTTGCTTTTTCGGGGCAATGAGGGTTAAGTGACTTGCCCAGGGTCACACAGCTAGTAAGTGTCAAGTGTCTGAGGCTGGATTTGAATACAGGTCTTCTTGAATCCAGGGCCGGTGCTTTATCCACTGAGCCAGCTAGCTGCCCCTATTTCAGGAGGTTCTGATCCAAAAATACCTCCCTTACCTGGCCACTGATGCTTACAACTTCATCATTAGAGATTATTAGAATATAGGTCTAGAGGCAAAGAGACTTCTGATCTAACCCCCTCATTGAGACACAGAGAAATCAAACGACTTGCCCAAAGTGGCAAGGTGCCAGGGTCAGAATTTGAACCCAGGTCTTCTACCTCCAAATCTGTTCCTTTGGCTCAAGAGAGGGGTTCTTGATCTTTTTTGTGCCATGGACCCCTATGGCAGTCAAGTGAGGCCTATGGACTCATTCTCAGAGTGATGTTTTTAAATGCGTAAAACAAAACACCAAAGAAACCAATTGTTTTGAAAGAGTTATTAAAACACTAAAAATTCTAGTTCCCAGACTCAAGATTAGGAATCTATGACTCGATCCATATTATATATTTAAAAGAAATAGCAAGTTTTACAAATAGATTTGCAGTTTCTTGTGCCAAAAAAGATGATAAATGCTAGGGAGGGGGGATTCAGGGTCATCAGCCACTTATACCTGTTTATAGAAGAGTTTGCCACTCCTTTCCTAAGAATAGAGAGCACAAGAGCACCAAGTATGTTTGTGGTTAAAGGAGGAGTCAGAACACTGGAAGGGGGATATGAAAGAGAGCTACCACTGAATAGGAGAACGGGCACAATTTTGCCAAAGACCCAGCCCTGAGTGAGAGCCACCTTTTCCTGCTCAAGGGCCAAATGTGGAGCAGAGAGGAACCTCAGCTAAGATGTGAGTGACAGAAGGTCAGTTGGAAAAACCACAAATAGGTTTCTCACCCTGACGTCCTTCCTGCCAGAGGCGACTGACCACATCCAGCTCATGCCCACCCCGGTCGACTCCTTTATGAATCTGCTAACCTGAACCGGGAGCTCGGTATCTGAAGTCATCCTTGGTCAGGATGCAGAGGGCCTTCCCATTCATTTCAAACTTGTGCTCCATCGTCTGTGGGAGGGAGTATTCCTGTTCAGCCCATCTTAGCCAGTGAATCACATCCTCCTTACTCCACAGAGAAGGCTGAATTCCTGTAACCAACCACAGACACAGATCAGAATGGGAAACACTGATGCCCTGAGTGTGAGATCACAAAGCTGCAAAGGGACCCTAGAGTCTGTCTACCCCAACCTCTTCATTTTACAGAACAGAAAATGGAGGTCCAGAGACCCTGCTTAAGGTCACACAGGGAGCATGTGACAGAGGCAGGTCTTATGAAGTTGAGATGGAAAAAACCACAAGTAGGTTTCCTGCCCTGATGACTTCCTGACAGAGTCTAAATGGCTCAGGAGTCATAGTTTCATGGATCCAGAGTGGGAAGAGGCCTCAAAGGTCACATTGAACCCAACTCAAACTTTGGAGTCCACTAATTCCCAAGCCAACATTCTTTGTCCTGTACTCAAGTGGCTTGGGGCTGGAGACTCTGACAGAACAGGGAAGTACTGGAGAAGGGGAGGAAGGGGATGCTAAGAGGATCAGTCTTTAGGTAGCCTCAAAGGACAGAAACAGATCTTTTTTTGTTTTGTTTGGTTTTGGTTTTTTGTTATGTTTTTTGGGGGGGGGGGAGCAATGAGGGTTAAGTGACTTGCCCAGGGTCACACAGCTAGTAAGTGTCAAGTGTCTGAGGCCAGATTTGAACTCAGAGAAACAGATCTTTTTCTAAGCAACTTTTTTTGGGGGGGGATTTTTTTTGTGTGTGAGGCAATTGGGTTAAGTGACTCGCCCAAGGTCACACAGCTAGTAAGTGTCAAGTGTCTGAGGCCAGATTTGAACTCAGGTACTCCTGACTCCAGGGCTAGTTCTCTATCCACTGCACCACCTAGCTACCCCTTTTTTTTAGTGAGGCAATTGAAGTTAAGTGACTTGCCCAGGGTCACACAGCTAGTAACTGTTAAGTGTCTGAGGCCAGATTTGAACTCAGGTCCTCCTGATTCCAGGGCCGGTGCTCTATCCACTGTGCCACCTAGCTGCCTGAAACAGATCTTTTTGATGGAAGTTGGTTGGGCCACCCTTCCCCAATCCTTTAGACCCTTCTTTGAAGCTCCCCTCAGGAATACCGCCCTCTTTCTTCTCTCCTTTTTTCCCCATCATTTTTCCTCAGTTACGTACATACTATTAGTTACTTCCTTTTAGTGATTTCAAAATTTTCCTTATTTTGTTAGCATCAGGGTACTGTAGTGGAATGAACTTATGTTCAAGAGACTTGAACACAAGAGAGAATGACTTGTCCCAGGCCCAGGATTTGTACCTGAGTCCTCCTGGCTCCAGCAGTCTTTACAACCTCTCACAACTTCCTTAACCTTTAAATGGAAGCGATACTGCCCCTCAGGGGCAAACAGTGAATGAAGAGCCTGCCTTGGAGGAAGGAGGACACAGAATCCAAATCTTGCTTTTGATCCATGCCGGATGGGTAACCCTAGGCAAAATGCTGAACTAGGGTCTTAAGCAACTCTCTGAGGGCTCTGAAGACCTTAAAATGCTTAGAGAAATGGAAGCTGTTGTAGTTTTGCCTTTTGTCAGATTCCTAGTGCTCCTTCCCTTTAGAACCAAAGCAGTGATTCTGTAAGAATCTCATACTACTCCTCTCCATGTATTCTCATCACCACCACAGCTAGACTACTTGGACCCAGCTGACCTGGAAATCACAACTGAACAAAACCCTCCTTTTTTCCTTTGCCACAAAGGACAATCATTAGACATCACACACTTCGCATGTCATAGATAAAGCACTAGACGTGGAGTCAGAAAGACCTGGCTTCCAACATCACCTCTAGTCAAAATGTTGATGCACTGACTATAAAACACTTTGTCAGCCTTTGAACACTCTGTAAATTCTAGCTGTTAATACTACTCCACTGATTCTGTTTCAGAGACAAGGACAAGTGACTCCAAAAGAAGAGGTTATTTCCATTTTGCCCATCCTCATCTCCCAAACTTCCCTCACTTTCCAAAGAGGAAAGCAGATACAAAATAGAAAGATGAAGGGGCGGCTAGGTGGCGCAGTGGATAAAGCACCCGTCCTGGATTCAGGAGTTTCTGAGTTCAAATCCGGCCTCAGACACTTGACACTTACTAGCTGTGTGACCTTGGGCAAGTCACTTAACCCCCATTGCCCCAGAAAACAAACAAACAAACAAAATAGGAAGATGAAGATGTGGGTGTTATACCCAGCCAGTTCTGTCACTGGGCCATGAGTATCTGCCATGGTTCACCTCCTTCCATCAGGGTGTAATCCTGGAGACTATAAATACAATCTTAAGAGTGCTTAATTTGTTCTCCCTAGCCGCATGGTTGTGCAATGCTGTAGGGCAAATGAAGAGGGAAATGTAGGAACTGGGAGAGAGGGGGAGGAGAGGGGAATAACATTCAAGCACCACTTAGTTATGAGTCAAAAATGCAAACAAGACTGGTTTTGTTGTTCTTGTTTACCCAGTTTCCTGCTGCGAAAGTAAAACAACATAATTCAGTCAAATCCTCATTATCAGAAATCAAGGGATGCCAGGTGGTGGAGGCAAAGGCTAGTGCATTGCTCTCGGCTTCGGGAGTTCCGAACAGTAAAGGGCTAAGTCGATGAGGTTCCTGCACTAAGGCAGGCACCAGTATGGCAAACCCCAAGGCGGGGAGGAAAACAAACTACCCAGGGATGGGTTTCTTTTTGTTTGGTTGGTTTTGGTTTTCTGCAGGGCAATGAGGGTTAAGTGACTTGTCCAGGGTCACACAGCTAGTAAGTGTCAAGTGTCTGAGGTCAGATTTGAACTCAGGTCCTCCTGATTCCAGGGTCAGTGCTTTATCCACTGTGCCACCTAGCTGCCCCCAAGGGAGGGGTTTCCAGACTGTCCCAAGTCAAAGCTCCTATGCCTATCATTAGTGAGATTGGGCTGTGAGAGAGGCTGCTGCATTTCCAAGCTGGGTGAGATAAGGAGACCCAGGGAGAGAGAAAAAGGAGCAGGAGTGGGAGGAGAAGGAGGAGGAAGAAGAGGAAGGACAGATGAAACAGAGATTCTGGAGAAAAAGAGTTCAGTTTTTCCCCCTCCCCCCAAATAAGTCTTCGCTAAATTGAAGTTTGACTGTTGCTTTTTGTGTGATTTTGGTCAAGTCAGTTCCCTCAACTATAAAATGAACGTGTTGAACTAGATAACTTCTAAGCCTTCCTTCCAACACGAAATGGGTGTTCATATGACCTTGGTGTGGGAGGTGGAAAGGACAGACCAGCAAGAATGGATTCTATAAACTAATTCTCTATTGTGTGATGCATTTAGAGATACCATAAAGAGAGAAGGTTCCTACCCTGAGTAGGAAGTTGGACTAGGTGATTTTATTTTTTTAGTGAGGCAGTTGGGGTTAAGTGACTTGCCCAGGGTCACACAGCTAGCAAGTGTCAAGTGTCTGAGGCCAGATTTGAACTCAGGTCCTCCTGAATCCAGGGCTGGTGCTCTATCCACTGCGCCACCTAGTTGCCCTTGAAAGTCTTAGTGCAATTTTTTGTTTTTTGTTTTTAATTTTTGGTGAGGCAATTAGGGTTAAGTGACTTGCCCAGGGTTACATAGCTAGTAAGTGTTAAGTGTCTGAGGCCGGATTTGAACTCAGGTTCTCCTGAATCCAGGGCCGGTGCTCTATCCACTGTGCCACCTAGCCACCTTGGACTGGGTGATTTCTAAGGACTGGGCTATCTCTGAGAGGTTATGACTATGAAATGTTGTGTCCTTGAGCTTGAAAATCTTCATAACACCAAAGCTACCCCAAAGTGGAGGGCACCGCTTCAGAAAGCTATGCAGGTCTCTTCAGCTCACAGCCTTCAGGATGAAACTAGATCACCAACTATTAGGGACACTGTTCAGTTCTGCAAGAACTCCTGTTCAGTTACAGATCAAACCAACTCTGAAATGCCATGACAGCCCCACCTTCCCAACTGTCAACAGTTCATTTATTTTTGCTCTTGCCAAGAATATGAAAATCAGTCATTTTTTTCACCTTATCTTTTGAGACAGTTAAATATTTACCACAGAATACAATTAAGGTACTTTCAGAGGACAGCTAGGTGGCACAAAGGATAGAGCGCCTCACCTGGAGTCAGGAAGACGCATCTTTATGAGTTCAAATCTGACCTGAGATACTTCCTGGCTGGGTGATCCTGGACAAATCACTTAACCCAGTTTGCTTTAATTTGCTTATCTATAAAATGAGCTAGAGAAGGAAATGGCAAGCTTCTGCAATATCTCTGACAAGAAAACCCTAAATGGGGTCACGGAAAGTTGGACATGACTGAAAAATGACCAAACAACAACAGAAGAATCTCAATGAATATATGTCATGATTGCTCAGATGATGTGAAGAGCATTTCAGCAGTTCCAATTTGATGTAAAATAAGGTACTCTGACTACCATATCTGTCACTGTCCAGTAATGGAATTAGCTAGGCAATGATCTCTCCATTCCTGGAAATAATAACTGAGCATAGGCTTGAGAACCATCTACCTGTCAGAGCTATTATAGAGTAGATTCCTCCAGCACTTTATAGCTGCTTGACCTTTGAAAATATTTAAGTCAGTGAAAGTAAATTGAAATTTTTCAAGTTAAGGGCTTAAATGTCCATGATGCACAAAGCTTGACATGCCAACTTACTATAATGGGACTTTGAGCTGGAAGGGATCTGAGAGGTCATTTAATTTCATTCCTCTCATAGAGAAAGAGAACTGAAGGCCAGAGAAATGAAGTGATTTTGCTTAAAAGGCATATTGGTAGCTAGGTGGTGCAGTGGATAGAGTGCTAGGCCTGGGGTCAAGAAGACCTGAATTCAAATCTTTACTTACTCACTAGTTATGTAACCTTGATGAAGTCTGCCTCCATTTCCTTCCTTCCTTCCTTCCTTCCTTCCTTCCTTCCTTCCTTCCTTCCTTCCTTCCTTCCTTCCTTCCTTCCTTCCTTCCTTCCTTCCTTCCTTCTTCCCTTCCTTCCTTCCTTCCTTCCTTCCTTCCTTCCTTCCTTCCTTCCTTCCTTCCTTCCTTCCATTACATTTTGAATTCCAAGTTGTCTCCCTCCCTCCCAAACCTGGATCAGACAGCTAACATATATGTTATTGTTGTTCAGTCTTTTCAGTGGTGTCTGACTTTTTGTGACCCCATTTGAGGTTTTCCTGGCAAAGATACTAAATTGATTTGCCATTTCCTTCTCCGGCTCATTTTACAAATGAGGAACTGAGGCAGAGTTCAGTAACTTGCCCAGAGTCATAGAGCTAGTAAGTGTCTAAGGCCAGATGTGAATTCAGGAACAGGAGTCTTCCTGACTCCAGGCCAGGCACTCTATTCACAGCACCACCCAGCTGCTCCATGGATTACATATTGTGGAAGCATGTAATACATACTTCTATTTATCAGGTCTCTCTCTGGAGGTGGAAGCATTTTCCTTCATAAGTCCTTCATAGTTGATTTGAATGTTCATATTACTCAGAATATTTTAGTCATTCACAGTTACTCTTTGAATAATATTATTGTTATCATATACACAACATTCTCTTGGTTCCACTAATTCCACTCTGCATTATTTCATGTCTTTCCATAGTTTTCTAAAATCAACTTGTTCATTATTTTTCATAACACAGTAGTATTTTGTCACAATAAGTACAACTTATCAATCATCCTCTCATTTATCAGCATCCCCTCAATTTCCAGTTCTTTGAGAGCTGCTATAACTATTTTAGAACATATAGGTTCTTTACCTTTTTCCCTGATCATCTTGGTAAACAGACCTAATTGTGGTATTGCTGGACCAAAGGGTAAATACATAGTTTTATAATTCTTTGGGTATAATTCCAGATTGCTCTCCAAATAGCTTGAATATTTCACAGTGTATTAGTGTCCTTGACTCCACTTCTTTGCCTATAAAATGGGGGCAATAACACCATCTACTTCCCAGGGTTGTTGTAAAAATCAATCAATCAACAAGCATTTATTAAGTGCCTACTATGTACTATGTACTATGCACTGGGGATACAAAGAAAGGCATAAATAGTCCCAGCTCTGAAAGATCATTTTAGAATCCAATTCAAAGCATATAAGCCCATATACAGGATAAATTGGAAATTATGAACAAAGGTAAAGCACCAGCATTAAGGGGGATGAGGACAACTTTCTTGTAGAAGGTGGGGTTTTGGCCGGGACCTGGGGGAAAAAAGTTAGGAAATCTAGGAGATGGAGATAAAGAGGTAGAGAATTCAAAACATAGGATACACCCAGTGAACATACTCAGCCAGGATATGGAATATCTTACACAAAAAACCAGCAAGGAGACCAGTGACACTGGATAGCAGAGTGGGGGGAGGCGTACTAGGAATAAAAGTATAAAGAGACTGGAAATGTAGGAGGAGACCAGGTTATAAAGGGATTTGAAAAGCTGAGAATTATATATATATATTGAAAGTGATAGGGAGTCACTAGAGTTTATTGAATGGGGGTGGGGGTGGGGGAGGGAGGTGGTGATATGATCAGACCTCTGCTTTAGGAATATCAAATAAGATAATACTTATAAAGCACTTTACAAACCTGAAAATGCTATATAAATGCCATTATTAAGAGGAAAAGCCAGGATTTGAAACCTGTCTCCAAATCCAATGTGCTGCTCACTGTAAGGACACATAGGAAGGACTCCTCTGAAAAAGGCTAGAGCCTTCTTAATGGAAGGACCCTTCAATGGAGGGGCTTGCTTTTGCATTCTTTTCCTTGTGGCCAATCTAGCATGGTGGAAGGAGCACTGTATGGATGTATAGCATGAGCCCCCAACTCAATTTCCTCCTCTGTAAAATGAGAGGTAGTGGTGGGGGTGCTGGATTGATTCACCCTCTAGGATTCCTTCCAGTAAAAAGTCCTATTAAGTGATTTTCTCCTGTTTGGTTTTCATATAGTCATGAAATATTAGGGCTGGAAGAGACAACTCCACTCCCTCCCCTGCACAAAGGAAGAAAGTACCTACTCATGGTTATCATGCCAGATTTATAAACCATGGGCAGTCAAATCTCTTGACAGGAAGAATTCTGATTTACCTTCTCTGACTTTATCTCCAAAGAAAAGCTAAATAAAATGAGGGCAGATAGTGCAAACCAGACATGAGAGCCAGTGGGACTACCTTGGAGAGAACCAAATGCATTCATGCTTTTGTCTTTGGAAGGAAAAAAATCACCATTGATTTCTCATCTACTCACTGAGTCTGCCTGGCAACTTGCAGATCTCCTCCTCATGGATAAGTTGCATTCTAGTCTCACACCTGGCTTGAAGCTGAGTGACAGGGGGTGGTGTTGTTGACACGGGATTGGAAGAAGAATTAGTCAACTCTCCTCCCTGGAGAGAAATGAAACAGAAAAAGACAGGTCATCATTAAGTGGCTCAAAGAAAGTACACTTGTTCTACTAGTCTAATCCATTAAATCCTTTAAAAAAAAAGAAAAAAATAGCTACTTTATTTTTATTTAATCCAAACTTGCTAGTACACACTATAACAAGCCCCACTGGAGGATTCCTGGATAAATTCATTTCTTTTTTCTTTTTCTTTTTTAGTGAGGCAATTGGGGTTAAGTGACTTCCCCAGGGTCACACAGCTAGTAAGTGTTAAGTGTCTGAGGCCGGATTTGAACTCAGGTACTCCTGAATCCAGGGCCAGTGCTCTATCCACTGCGCCACTTAGCTGCCCCCGATAAATTCATTTCTAATGCAAAAAATCGTAGGGCCTGAAAATATGGTTTGAAAGACGGATAGTATTTCCCACTAACATGCTTTTAAAACTTTTAAAAGTACATGAAGAAAGGACAGACAGAATCAAGAAACCTTTACTCTGGTTCCCTTCTCCCCTCGAAAAAAACATGGTGTCTCCATTTATAGCATTTCAAAATCAGTTTAACCCACAGAGGTGACCTAGTCACTAAAATAATGAGATTTTCCACTCCAGAGCAAGAAGATACTTTAGAGATCATTTCATCAGGGGATTCTTAACCTGGGGTCTGTGATTTACATATATGTGTGTATGTATGTATTGTGTACACACATATATGCATATATACACACATATACAAAATATCTCAATGTAATTGATTTCCTTTGTAATTCCATGCATTTTATGCATTTAAAAACATTCTGAAAAGAGATCCATAGGCTTAACTAGAATTAGAAGAATCCATGACAAAAAAGGTTAAGGACCCCTGAAATGAGTCCAATTGACAGGTAATTAAGGTGAGGCTCAGGGGAGTAATGACTTGTCTAAAGTCGCAGGGATGGGAAATAGCAGAGCTAGCACTCAAACCTCCATCCTCAGGCTCCAGATGGAGTGTTCTCTCCACTCTACTTTGGTGCTGATAAAGGGGTTCAGTATCAGATCTTATTCTTAGAAGTAGAAGGTCACTTGAGACTCCTTGCCAGCAACAGATAGCTAACTCAAGAAAAGTAAAAGTGAAACCAGTTTCAGGTAAAAAAACAAAAGCAAACCTCCTAGATTTTGCATTCATCCCTGAGCATTTGTACAAAAAGATTCAGGAATTGATGCCAGCCAAAAAAAAAAAAAAAAAGACTTGGTTGGTAAAGAGAACAGGGATTGGACCTGTAATATCATTGGTCAAAGACAGCAGTTTAGTGATATTTTGAATGTACTTCCCAGGGAACTCTCAGGGAACACTCCCTCTCACACTTATAGCCGTGGAGAGTTGTCAAGAGCACAGAAAGACTGAGTGACTTGCCCAGGATCATACAGTCAATGTGTTAGGGGTGGGCTTTGGACCCAAGTCTCCAATACTCTTCAGTTTGGCAGAAGAGCCAAGAGAAATGAACTTAAGGTTCAGTTTCAGTTCCTATTGAATTTCTATTTCTCAGTTCAAGCCTTTCAGTTGTAGTTTTGAGCATCAGTCTCACGCACAACTTCCACTTAGAAATGGAAGTATTTCTCCAGGAAAAAAAAAATCACTCTAGCCTCCAAAGCTGGCTGTAAGCCGGCACTTCACCTGTTCTTCGATCGAATGCCTACATCCAATGTTTGCCTCCTCCAACTTTTGCCAAGTAAGAACTGCTCAAAGAAAGGGGAATTCCAAGACTGCTAACTGCAAGGGAAACATGAGCCCAGGAGTCTCAGAACTGCTGGCAGGAACCAAGGCCCTGATGAAAGGTATTAGAGCTGAGGACTCTTTGTAAAGGTGGTAAGATATTCGGTGGGGGGAGAATATGATTAAGGGACAAGGGTGAATGTCGAATGTGAGTTCAGTGGATTGAAGAATTTAAGGGGTACTGAAAGAATCAGAGGGGAAAGTATGTGGAGACTGGAGGAGAAAACGAAGAAGCAAACCAACTGGAGAGATTGTGGATGGCCGAGGGGGAACGCTGATGCCAGCAAGTGGGAAGCAATGTTTGGAAGTGGGAGTGAATGGAGACTTGATAAATATGATACATGTTAGACTTAGGATAGAATCTTAGAGATCATCTAATCCAAACAGTTCATTTTTCAGATGTGAAAACTGAGATCCAGAGAAGGGTGTCTACAGAGGTAATGAGGAAGAAGTAGAATCAAGGTTCAAATTCAGATCCTCTGACTTCAAATCAACATTACATATGTTGGTGAGTGAAGCACAACTCTGGGCATGGAAGGGAAGGAGTCTGAAAAAGTGAGTGTGAGTTCTATGGAGAGAGCTGGGTAGAGAATAGTTTCCTGTGAGGTGGGGAGGAGATTTAGGAAGAGGGGGACGAAGTGAGTCTTCTTTAGGTCAGGGATCAGGAGCTCTTACCGGCCTTACAGGTGAAGGAGTGGAAACCCGGCTTTCTCTCATGAGGGCTGAGCAGGCTCCTGTTGCCGGGGAACCTTGGTCTTCGCTTCCTGGCCCTACTTCCACCCAAATCTGTATTCCGAACCAGGAAAAGGAAAGATGGGAGAGAGTAGGAAAACTATTTAGAAGCGCTAGGGACCCAGGGACAAAGGACCTTGCAATCCCGGAGCGGTAATGAGCTCCGGTAGTCGCTATCCTTCCGGGAAACGAAAACGAAAGAGCAGGATCTGCGCTTCCACTCCCCATCCCCCTCCCCTTGGAGGCGGAGGACAGGAGACAGGGACAAGACTCCTGCCCTCCCCTAGAACTTCCATATTTGCTCCTGCGCCCTAGCTCAGTCAGGCGCTGTCCACACTGGGAGTCCGCTGTGCGCTCTCCCTTTCAGCCTTCGCTTCCTGAAGCGCCTGTCCGAGGTGCTGCCGGACGTGATTTTCAATCTGACGGTTTCCAGAGAACCTCTGGCTAGAGGCTGCCTTGACCACCTTGTCAAGTATGCTTCCTGGCCCATAGTAGGCTCTTGAGAGATTTAATAGGAGGGGATTTGGGGAAGCATGAACAGGCATCTTAACAATAGGAATGTGCTCCATTTTATTCAACTTTTATTAAATACCTACTCCATGCCTGTTGAAGTGAATCGAACACACAAAGCACTGTACATACAAAGACAAAAATAAATCAGTCCTTGACCTCAAAAATCTTGCATTTATTGGGAAGATACCACGTAGTTAGATGAGGAGTTTTTAGCCCTTTTTTGTGTCATGGACCACATTGACAATCTAGCGAGGTCCTTTTCAAAATTATGTTTTTAAATGCATAAAATTGGGGCAGCTAGGCGGCGCAGTGGATAGAGCACCGGCCCTGGAGTCGGGAGGACCTGAGTTCAAATCCCGGACTCAGATACTTAACACTTACTAGCTGTGTGACTCTGGGCAAGTAACTTAACTCCAATTGCTTCACAAAAACAAAAACAAAAACAAAAAACCCGCATAAAATGAAATGATAGGGTTACAAAGGAAACCAATTATATTGAACTGGTTGTAAAAATATTAAGAAGACAAATTTATGATATAATTCACAGACACACCTCCCCCCCTAAAATCTATCTCTTAGGGGTCCAGATACATAACAAAGTAATTAAAGAGAGGAAGCATGAACACAGGAGGAAAGACCAAGAAAGGCATTTTGTTTGGTTTGGGTTTTTTTGTTTTTGTTTGTGGGGCAATGAGGGTTAAGTGACTTGCCCAAGGTCACACAGTTAGTAAGTGTCAAGTGTCTGAGACTGGATTTAAACTCAGGTCCTCCTGAATCCAGGGTTGGTGCTTTATCCACTGTGCCACCTAGCTGCCCCCCTAAGGCATTTCGAAAGATCCTTGAAGGAAGATAAGGATTCTGAGAGCCATAGGTGATGAGGTAGTATTTCTTGGGCAAACCACTTCTAGAGTATCATGACCTGAGCAACCCAGTTTAGAAAGGGCATTGATCGGCTGAAGAACATCCAGAGGAAGGCTACCAGGATGGTGAAAGGCTCCAAGTCCATGTGATATGAGTATGGATGGAAGGAACTGGGAAGTGTGACTTGGAAAAGAGAGTTGTCCAAGAGTAGAAAAGGTGGGCATCTTGGGTTGTGGGTGCCTAGTAGTGGAGTCATTCAAATAGGAACTGTATGACCACTTTCTGAATAGGTCATAATAGGGAGCCTCATTTTGAGTATGAATTGGACTAGATGACCACTAAGGTCCCTTCCAGCTTGGAAATTTCTGTGATTCTTAGTGCATTCCATGTGAAGGGGTCAGCTTATGCAAAAACAAGGAAGAGAGAGATGGAATATTGGTCTTGGGGAAGCAGCTAGTGGTCCAGTTTGACTGTAATCCTAGGAGTAATGTGAAATAAGGCTGGAAAGGCAGGTAGGAGCCAGATTGTGTATACAACAACTGGGAAGATTTTGAATTTTATTATAGAAACAATAAAAAGTGTTTAAGTAGGAAAGCAGTATGGTTAGACCCATGTATTAGGGACATGATTTAGGGAGCTATGAGGAGAAGGAATTGGGAAAGGATTATACGTGTTTCATAAAAGGAGTTTAGTAGAGTATTTCTTTGTAAATTTTTGAGAATAATTTGAAAACAGGGAAACTAATTAGCAGCCTATTACAATTGTACTGGCAAGATGTAATGAGGACCTGAATTAGGTGGTGATCATGTGAGCTGAGAGAGTGAGTCATATGAGTTGACTATAAGAGAAGTTGTGGAAATATCAACAAGACTTGGCAACCTATTGAGTGTAGGGGAGGAATGGAGGGTAAAAAGTCTATGATGATGGCTAGGTTACAAACTAGGATGATTGAGGGGGTGGTAAAGACCTCAACAGATAAGAAGAATCTTGGAAGATAGATGTGTTTGCTGGGGAAAATAAGTTCCATTTCAGACATCTGCTGCCCTGCTACTCCACAGAACAAGATATCCCTCCCAGAATAAGCTCATCACTTTTTTTTTTTTTTTTTTTTTTGCGGGGCAATGGGGGTTAAGTGACTTGCCCAGGGTTACATGGCTAGTAAGTGTCAAGTGTCTGAGGCCGGATTTGAACTCAGGAACACTGCGCCACCTAGCTGCCCCCTAAGCTCATCACTTTTAAACTCACAATTTATTTGTTTGTTTGTTTGTTTGAATTTATTTATTTTGGTGAGGCAACTGGGGTTAAGCGACTTGCCCAGGGTCACACAGATAGTAAGTGTCAAGTGTCTGAGGTCAGATTTGAACTCAGGTACTCCTGACTCCAGGGCCAGTGCTCTATCCACTGAGCCACCCAGATGCCCCTAAACTCACTATTATGATGCTTTGATTGACTCCACCTTCCTCAACCTCACCTCTCTTCTATTTGGAGGGCTGGAGGACAGAGTACCCCAAACCTCCCAGTTCCTTCCTTTATAGAGAGCAGAAACTAGAAAAGAATGTAGAAAGAAAAGAAAGGGTCTCAAGGACAGAGTCTTGGGGAATACCTATGCTTCTTGGAAGGGTGATGATCCCAGGAAGAAAAAAAACCTGAGAAGTAGTCAGAAAGGTAAGAGAAAAGTCAGGGGGAGGGTGACTATCAAAAGGTATAGAGACATCAAAGAGGAAGAAGTTTTTTTTTAAAAGGTCATATGATTAAAGGTAAAAGGTTGTTGTTAACCTTTCAGAGAGCAAGTGATGGGGTCAGAAGCCAGAATGAAAGGGGTTGAGAAAAGAGGGAGTAATGAGGAATTGATCATTTTGATTCTTGTTTTGATTTTCATCTCCCTCCTTTACCTTGCCTAAAGCTATACAGCTTTAGGAGAAGTGAGGGAGCTGATGAGACACCAGAGTGTTTCCAGCAAGACAGCTCTGGTAAGTGCTTTGGATTTCTCAATCTAATTTCCTCACAGGCAGAGACTATTATTATTATGTCTTTGTTTCCACAAGGTTCTGTCTTAGACTTTTTTCTTTTCTTTTCCTTTCTTCCTTGGGTTTCCATATGTTCCTACAGGTTCAATTGCTGTGTCTGAGTCACTCCCCATCTATCTCATCAAGGAAAAGAATGTGAGACCTCCAGGGAAAATAAAGGGGGAAAATTGTCTTAAGGGTGACAAGGTATACAAAGAGGCATAATGGCCAAAGCAGTGGACTAGGATTCAGAAAAACTTGAGTTCAAAACCAGACTGATTATATATTAGTCTCCTTTTTGCACTTTTTCTTCCAGTCAAATTGTTTACTAGCTATTTTCCAAACTTAACATTCAATCTCTGCTCATTTGTGGGTCCCCAGAGAACTACAACCGCTTTTGAGGTACTTTTTTGAGTCAGTATCCACTGAGCACATGAGCTCCCACCAATTTGTTTGCTCTTACTAAGCCAAACAGAGTACATATTAGTTCAAAATAAGAGACGTTTAATCAAACAGCAAAACAGAATAATACATTCTGCTACCATGCTCCCACCAAGGAATTCCTCTCCTGCTTTTCAAGGTTCTTTTATGTGTTCTATCTTCCTCCATTAGAATGTAAGCTCCTTGAGGTTAAGGATTGTCTTTCTTTTTGCTTGTATTTGTATCCCCAGGCTTAGTTCATAGTAAGGACTAAGTAAATGTTGTTGACTTGATTTGACTTGATGGAGAAGAAATGTTAAAAAAAAAAAAGAATTATCCAGGGGGCAGCTAGGTGGTGCAGTGGATAAAGCACCGGCCCTGGATTCAGGAATACCTGAGTTCAAATCCAGCCTCAGACACTTGACACTTACTAGCTGTGTGACCCTGGGCAAGTCACTTAACCCCCATTGCCCTGCAAAAAAAAAAAAAAAAGAATTATCCAGCACCTGTTGTGTACAGTTACATTGTCACAAAATTTAAAAGCAATGGAGCGGGGGCAGCTAGGTGGCGCAGTGGATAAAGCACTGGCTTTGGATTCAGGAGTACCTGAGTTCGAATCCAGCCTCAGACACTTGACAGTTACTAGCTGTGTGACCCTGGGCAAGTCACTTAACCCTCATTGCCCCTCCAAAACAAAAATAAAAACAAAAACAAACAAACAAACAAAAAAAAAGGCAATGGAAGCTTTTTCTACAAAGATTAAAATACCTATATTAACAGAACATGAAGTAGAAAGGCAACACAATCCAATTTTAGAAAAGAGAATTTCTAAAGAAAGAAGAAAACCATCTGTTACAGGAGAACTTTATTAAACTTTTAAAGAACAATTAATACATTGCTAAATAATTTTTCTCAAAAATTGACATAGAAACACTCTACTAAACTCCTTTTATGAAACACATACAATTCTAATACCTAAGGGAAGGATAGACGCAAAATAAAGACCAATAAAATATTTATATAGAAGCTTTAAAGTCTGCAAAGCAACTATAATGTATCAATTGACCCACCAATAATTCTTAGAAATAAGTGGATATTATTTTCCCGATTTTAACAAATGAGAAAGCTGGAGCTGAGAGAGTAGGAACTTGCTGAGGTCTGATCACATAGCCAAGATATGAGGATAGGATTCGAATTTTCAAAGGGATTTAAAGTCTTCCTGACTCTAAGTCCAGCACTTTACTAAATCTCAATTCACAATTTTAAAATAAAATGCTGTCAAAAATACCAAAATCATACATTTTTTAAAAATTATTCAGTTTGGTTCAGTTGACTTTATCCTGACCACGCAATAATAGTCAACACTGAGGAAAACATTTAACCTAAAACAAATACACACCAAAAATAAAAAATACAAACACAAACCACATAATTAAATCACTACATAAAAAGCCTTTGAAAAGTACAAAACATTGATGCTAAAAACATTCTACAAAGTATAGGCATAGAAAGACCATTTCAAAATTATTTTAAAAGTACATATCTGCAAAGCATGGGCATAGAAAAACCATTTAAATAATTATTTAAAAAGTATATATCGGGGCAGCTAGGTGGCACAGTGGATAAAGCACCAGCCGTGGATTCAGGAGGACCTGAGTTCAAAGCCAGTCTCAGACACTTAACACTAGCTGGTGACCATGGGGCAAGTCACTTAACCCTCACTGCCCTGCAAAAAAAACCAAAAAAAAAAAACCCCAAAAAACAAAAGTCATATCTAGGGGGCAGCTAGGTGGCACAGTGGATAAAGCACTGACCCTGGATTCAGGAGGACTTGAGTTCAAATCTGGCTTCAGACACTTGACACTTACTAGCTGTGTGACCCTGAGCAAGTCACTTAACCGTCATTGCCCCCCAAAAAAGTATATATCTAAAACCAAAGCTAGCATTATATGCAATGTGGAAACACTAAAGATTTCACAATATATCCATTTAGGATATATATGTGTGTGTGTGTGTGTGTGTGTGTGTGTGTGAGTGTATGTGTATATATATAATTATATATATAATAAATTTACTCTATATAGGAGTAAAGCAAGGATATCCTATTTTATCTAATATTATTTTATATAGTTGGAGAAATAATAATGATATCAATAAAAACAAGAGAAAGAATTTAAAGGTATAAGCATGGCATGGGGCAAGAGAGACAAAACCATCCGTAGTTACTGATAACATGACTTAGACAATTCTGGAGAATCAGCAAAGAGATTAATTAAACATTGGCTTCAGTAAAGTAGCAAGATACAAAATAAATTCTCAAAATCCACATCATTTCTATACAGCAATAATAAAATCCAGAAGGAAATAATAGAAGATTGACTCATTCAAAATTGTTACAAAATGCATAAAGCATCTTAGAGTCAATCTACCAAGGTACAATCAAGCAATATAGATACAAGCTGTAAAGTGCTCTTTTATAAAAGAGCAGTTTTTTTTTTTGCAGGCAATGGGGTTAAGTGGACTTGCCCAGGGTCACACAGCTAGTAAGTGTCAAGTGTCTGAGGGCCGGATTTGAACTCAGGTACTCCTGAATCCAGGGCCGGTGCTTTTATCCACTGCGCCACCTAGCCGCCCCCATAAAAGAGCATTTTAAAAAGCATTTGTTAAAATGATACTGAAGAATATTTAGGCTTAAGGCTTGACAGAACCAATATAATTAATAGATTGAATTATAACCACATCCAAATAGAATGTTATAAATAAATAGAAAAAGCTCCTTTAGAATAGTGACTCTTCATCTTTTGTATCTTGGTCCCCAGAGCTAGCACAGTGTCTTGCTAGTTTGATGCTATATAATATACCTAATATTTCATTTGTATCATTAATCAACAAACACCTTTACACTCCTCAAGTAGATGTGACCTGAATATTAAAATCTGTATCTTACAGGGAGAATTTCTTAGTAAAGAAGGGATAGGGATGATCACAAAAGAAAACAATAGATCATTTTAATGAAAAGAAATTGAAGATCTTTTGCACACAAAAACAAAAACAACTCAATGAGGATGAAAGATGTTAATTTGGAAAAATTTTTATCATAAAATATCTTTGACTTGGATCAGATAGCCAAGATAAAGGGAACTAATACAGATATATAAGACCAAGAGTCATTCATGAATGAATGGTCAAAGATTTTAAGAAATACTTACCAAAAGAAAATATGCAAACTATTAACCATTGAAAGACTACTAAAACTCACCAATAACAGGGGAGATGCCAAATCAAAACAACTCTGAGTTTCTAATCACACCTAGAAAATTGGGAAAGATGACAAAGATGAAGATAGTGAATATTGGAAGGGTTGTAGAGAGGCATGCCTAAACTTTTGGTGGAACTATGAATTGGTTAAGTACTCTAAAGGAACTATTTAGAATTGAGAAGATGTAATCGGACTATTGCACATGTTTAGGTCATCCAAGATGGAGGTAGCCATGTGAGAGATGCTTCTTGGAAAAGACATCCTGTATTTCCCTACCTCATGGGTGGAGCCTTTTTCCATTGGCTATGTAGCCAGAAAAGCTTGCATCCTTAAAATGACCAGACTGGGACAGTCTTGCTGTCCCTTTCCAGCAGTATCCAGCAGGATGAAATTCTTATTTCCTGAAACATGGATGCCACTCACTGAACTAGGAATGGGAGAGGTCACCTTCATCCCTCCCCCTTTTAGATCCTGTAGCCTCAAAAAACAGGCTTTAGGTAGGGGTTTGTTTCATTTGTCCTTTTCAATTCTAGGGATAAGTTGGAACTCAATCTCAACTCAACTCAAGACATGGTGACTAGGCTGGATGATGTTGGTGCCAGTCCAGCAGGGTAATCCTGAGAAGCTAGGATGCTGGGACCTGAACCCATAGGAGCTTCAGACCTAGAATTTAGCGGAATCATCTATATAGGAACTGAGTTAAGCTGTGAATCACATCCCAGTGACTGGGAGGGTATTGTGAAAGAGGAAATTATGCCCCTCAGGTGTTGGGGGGGAGTGTTTAGATGATTTTTCTTGAAATCTGCGTGTGATTAGAAATTTCAGAGTTGTTTTGATTTGCATCTACCCTATTATTAGTGATTTGGAGCAATCTTTCATATGGTTAATAGTTTGCGTATTTTCTTTTGATAAGTGTTAAAAAATCTTTGACCATCCGTTCATGAATGATTCAGTCTTGTATATTTGTGTTAGTTCCCTTTATCTTGTATATCTGATTCTAGTCAGAGATATTTTATGATAAAATTTTTTCCCAATTAACATCTTTCATCCTTATTGAGTTGATTTTTTTGTGTGCAAAAGATCTTCAATTCCATTTCATTAAAATGATCTATGTTTTCTTTGAAGTAAGTATTCCTAATCAGCTAATCTGTTAAATGGTTAAATAGAACTGGAATGCAGAGGACCTCTAAAATTGTGGGGGGAACACAATCAGTAGGAGCTTAAGCCACTGGCAGAGACTAAGTAACTCTCAACCCCATTAATGGTACCAGAGAACTCTGGGGGAAATATACAAGGTAACAGACCTGGCCTTTAGGGAGTGGGGGGCCAGGGTAGTCACTATTATTATGACCTGACTGCATTTTTTTTTTTGGTGAGGCAGTTGGGGTTAAGTGTCTTGCCCAGAGTCACACAGCTAGTAAGTGTCAAGTATCTGAGGTCAGATTTGAACTCAGGTGCTCCTGAATCCAAGGCCAGTGCTCTATCCACTGAACCACCTAGCTTCCCCTAGTCACTATTATTACACTAAGAAAAATTATTAAGATGTCCATTCCCTGTGACCCAGACTGGTAGACATATACTCTAAGGATGTCAAAGATTGAAAAAAGTCTCGAAATACAGGATGTCCCAAAAGTCTCAGTGCCATTTTAAACTAGTAAAACTTAAAATCTGTCTGTGATTTGCTGTATTCTTGCCCTTAGCTTCTCAGAGCCTCAGTTCTGTCATCTGCAAAGGAGGGTGGGGCTAGGGTTAGGGGGTGGGAGAAAGATAGACTCTAAAGTTCCTTCCAGCTCTGTGGAATTTGATCCTATGATCATACTCATTATTTCTTATGGCACAGTAATATTCCATTATATTCATGTACCACAATTTGTTTAGCCATTCCACAACCGATGGGCAGTTTTCTTTAGAAATTTGCTACTACGAAAAATGCCACTATAAATACAGGGTGTCCTAAAAGTTGCAGTACAGCTTAAAACTTAAACTGGAAAACAGTAATAGCCAAAGTCAATGCCTTTGTATTTATACAACTCCCACTCATTAGGAATCAATAGATTGAAAAGAGGTCAGGGGGCAGCCAGGTGGTGCAGTGGATAAAGCACTGGCCATGGATTCAGGAAGACCTGAGTTCAAATCCAGATTCAAACACTTGACACTTACAAGCAGTGTGACCCTGGGAAAGTCATTTAACCCTCATTGCCCTGCAAAAAAAAAGTTTGGAATAGGGTATGTTTTAATCACATGTAGAGCTTTCTCATCTCATCTATTTGGTATTCACTTTGACCTTTGTTCTAATAGCCAATGCAGCTAATCTACTCATACTTTTGATATATAGTCAGCTTCATTTTTTTTTTTTAGTGAGGCAATTGGGGTTGTGACTTGCCCAGGGTCACACAGCTAGTAAGTGTTAAGTGTCTGAGGCTGGATTTGAACTCAGGTACTCCTGACTCCAGGGCCAGTGCTCTATCCACTGCACCACCTAGCTGCCCCATTAGCTTCATTTTTTAAATGATATTCATTTCTTGCTTTATCCAATGCCTTCTGACTCTCTTATTAAAGTATATGTTCATGATGTAGAAGCATGATACCTACAAGCCTTTGGCTTCTTTCATTTCTTGGTTCTAAACCACATTTTCCAGTTTTTGCCATCCTTGTTTCACAGTGGACTTACTTTCACATCATAGTTTCCATCAAAGTCAATATTAGTTCTTTATAAAACTTCTCAATTTTCTCATTCTCTATAATGGTGGTGAATAAGCTCTATCTTCAAGTAGTCTCTTTGCTTATCCCCAAAATGAAAACTTTTATAAAGTAAACAACAAAATGACCAAGTACCCCATGAAATGATAGTTTCCTTTGAGCACATAATAAAATCAATTCTACAAACTCTCTTTTTCTTTCTCCCTAAGAAGAAGTGGTAAGTCATATTTCCATTTAGGTGTATAAAGGTGTGAGGAGCTTAAGGCACTATAGGACTCCAAGGGGAAAAGGAGAAACAGGCATTCCTCAGAAACTATAAGGGTCTGAAGATGCCTGTAACTTTACAGGGTTATTTAAAGGATTATGAAGTAACCTCCAGTCTGGTTTTGGTCAGTTTAAAGGTTGAAGGATTAGCCCTGAAAAAGTGATTAAGTAAGTATAGAAGGAAACCTAGTAAATATAGGAAGAGTGGCTCTGGATGTGTATTACAATGACATTGAGCAATGTATGGGAGAGTGAACTGTTGTATACTTGGACAAGTGTAGAGCTTGGGAGCCCCACTATGCATAGGATTAGATATGAGAAACACTGTCTATGAGGGTAAGGCTTGACTTGTTTGCTAGTACCCTTTTGCCAGCTGTATGGTGATATCAATGGGGCATGATAGATCACAAAATATAAGATCAGATTCTGACTGGCACAGTGTGTATGCAACTGATTTTTTTGAGCTTTTTCTATTTTCTGGTCAGGAAGAAATTTCCTAGGGTGGGGGTAGAGATGGGTGGGAGAATACACTGGGTGACCTAGAGGATGAAGCATCATGATAGTATTGACTTTTTCTCTCTCAACCTCACAGAGCACTTTGTTTTCTGTTATTCATTTAGATATTATTACAGATCACAGATATTATACAAATATATTCTTCTTCTTCTTTTTCCAGACTGGACTTTGTAAGGACAGGAATCATATCCTATCAAAATTTTGTATCTTCCTCACCATTTCATTTAGTCCACAAAGTAAGCATTTAATAAGTGTTTGTTGAATTAACTTGAACTTTGTCTTCTGGTTTCATTTATAGCAAGAATGCTGAACTTAGTATGAAGCAGTTGCTCTTGTATCATGCCAAGTCTTTAGTCATTGGGCTGAGAATATTGACAATTAAGTAGATGTTAGTTGAAGATCTAAACACCATCCTTTTTTTGGCAGGGTAATGAGGGTTAAGTGACTCGCCCAGGGTCACACAGCTAGTAAGTGTCAAATGTCTAATACCAGATTTGAACTCAGGTTCTCCTGAATCCAGGGCTGGTGCTTTATCCACTGTGCCACTTAGCTGCCCCCCTGCTTTTGTTAATTTTCATATCCTTCAGGCATCTTGCTCCAAGAATTTAGAACAGCACTACCAGACCAGATGTGACCAAAGTTGTTGTGATCGTTATTTGGTTCCTCATTCTGATGCATGCTGGGGCTGGAAAGGATGTGGGCAAGGATGGCACATAAGAGCAGTATGAGACATGAACTTTACCAATATACCCATGAATAGCCCACACTGCCAACACAAGACCTAAGATCAAACACTCTGGATGCCAACACCTCCTGGTTGCCAGCCTCCAGACCAATCTGTTCTCTGCATACACTCTTCTACTGTCATCAAGTAATCCAAGGAATCCAAACAATGATGGGCTTCTGCACCATCCAGCCACTTGTACACCAGCCATCTTGCTACTATAAGAAGGCATTCACTTACTTGCTTCTACCCAGGGTTCAATTTGGGATGTTTTTTGTTTTTTGTTTTTTTTGCGGGGCAATGGGGGTTAAGTGACTTGCCCAGGGTCACACAGCTAGTAAGTGTCAAGTGTCTGAGGCTGGATTTGAACTCAGGTACTCCTGAATCCAGGGCCGGTGCTTTATCCACTGCGCCACCTAGCCACCCCCAATTTGGGATGTTTTAGGGTAATCAAGAGTATGCAAATGTGTCTCATATATAGTGTCTTTTCTAACAAGAGACCAAGCAGAAGCCATAAAGTAAATAACAAGGCATTTATTTGGGAGAGAATAACAAAGTGTACAACAAGGGAAAATCAAATAGTAAAGTCATTCTCCATCCCTTCCCATACAATGGTGGTAAAATCTCCATGGATTCCTGAGAGATGCCCTCCTTAGGGCAAATACTTCCTGGATGATTCAGATTTATAAAGTTGCATCACAGCTGGAAGACTCCTCACAGTTCAGTCTTCTGGCAACAATGGTCTGTGCTGCTTCACCTACTTCTCTGTAGCTTCATTCTGCTTTCACATCCACTGTTCCTGTTTCTGAAGCTATGTCACCAGTGAACTGCTACTGTCATCTGTTGGAGCCCTTTACCAGCTACCACTATTATTTTCTCCTAAGGGAATCTTGTCGTTCTTTTGTGTGATTGCCCTGAGCCAACTTGTCTGGGAGCCAATCAACATATTTTTCTATCTTATAAGTTAGGCCTCCAGTTATTCCCTCTCAGCACACAAAAAGGCCCTTCAGTCACCCGTTAAGCCCCATAGCTATTTGACTAGCACATCCCTCTTCTCTCTTCTCCCCTTTTCTTCTAGTTGGGTTAATATCAGTGAATTTATTTTAACTCCAGTCATGTTCCTGGAAGCTGCTGACTTTTGTCCTTCATTTCTGAGAACACTGTAAAGATCCCTATCACTTTTGTACTACTTACTACTCAGGACCCTTTTGGAGAGATGCAAAGAAGTGGGAAAGGTAATGAAAATTTGGGGTAGAAGGGTGGTGAAAGTAATTAGGAGAAGCTCAGAGATTTTGCTTCATTCTGTTTCAAGAGAAGGGATGATAAGAAAGGGAGTGGAGTCATATAAGTGTGTGGTTGGTGGGAGCCTTAAGAGTTGTGGGGTCTGTGACTGGTAGAAAGGGAAACTAAAAATACTCTATGATATATGAGTGGTTGTAACCTAAGAGTAATGAAAGGGTGGCCTAGAGAAAAAGGTGGGTACATGTAGGTAAGGTACTAGTAGTGCATTGAGAATAGAGGGGAACACAAGAATGGGGAAATAATATAAGAATGGGGAAACTATCTTACAATTCTGAGGATATGCAAGAGAGTACTGAGGTACACAAAAGCTCTCTTAGGTCAATGAAAAGGCATAGTACATAGAAAGAGAATCAAACTGAATGAACTAAATTCTCTCACCTACAGATTAGATTAGATTAGGTTCAAATAAATCCACAAAGGAAAGCCTTCAATAAGTTATTTTTAAAGTGAGTTTATGTTTTAGTTCCACAGATGCTCCCTATAAATAATATTCCTGTAAATATCTCCTAGAAGTATCAAAGGTAGCTACTACAGGCTGGGCCAAAAGTCACAATGTTTTAATAACTTTTTTTTTTGGTGGAGCAATGGGGGTTAAGTGACTTACCCAGGGTCACACAGCTAGTAAGTGTCAAGTATCTGAGGCCGGATTTGAACTCAGTTACTCCTGAATCCAGGGCCAGTGCTTTATCCACTGTACCACCTAGCCCCCTTAATAACTTTTTGAAAATTATTTTTCTTTATTTTTCACCACTTAGAAGATTTGATTTTTCACACGTAATGCAAAATCATTACCTATACATACTGTATCTGATGCTATGGTATTGTAAATTAAAAACAAAAAATAAAGGAATTATTAAATATTGAAATCCTTTTGTGACTTTTGGCTCATCCTGTACATACATATCTACCTACTGATTCAGTACATTTTCTATTCACAACAAGCATAAGCCAGCCTGTGATAAAATCAGACAAGGGAGAAGACATTTATTCCATTTCATTCTGTTCTATAAACATTTATTAAGTTCTTTCTATGTGTAGAACACTAGAGGGGAAAAAAAAGTGTTTTCCTCATAACAATCCTGGGATATCAGTAGTATAAACATTATAATTAATCTCATTTTATTAATACAGAAACAGATCCAAAGAAATTATGGGTCCTCTGGCCTAAGTGTCACAGTTTGAACTGAGATTTGACTCCAATTCCAGCATTCATACCACTGATACCATAACACCCCTGTTTCTCTGTACTAAGGTACAGAGGTACAAACTATCCAGGGAGATGGGAAAATCAATTAGGTTCAGTATTTATCCTCAGGTTTTATAGTTCAATAAGGGGAACTTGTGTGTCCCAGAGAGAAGAGAGAAAACAAACAGCTTAAATTTTAAAGTTTTGTTCTACATTGGATGGTTAGCCAAAAAATAGCTCAAAACCAAATGAGCTTTTCTTAGCAAAAATAAGACAAAATGAGCCACTGTGTCTCTGACATCTTCTAATTGAAGACCCTGTAAAAAGATATAAAAAGTATTAAGTTAGAAATTCAATATAATAATAAATATTAGTCCTATTGTTATAGCAAGCTTCAGTTATGATGCATACATTTCTTTTAAAACTTGAAGTTTTTTTTTTAAAGCAAGTTTCTGTTTGAAAATCACTTGGAAAACTTTACTTTTTCTTTCCTCCTCATAAAATTTTCCATCTGGACAATGAACATACTGATTTATTAAGAGAAATGCCCCAAATGTTCTAAAATTGGTAAAATAAGGTTTCATATCAAATAATCTCAAGGACCTTTGGATTTTATGGAAATCTGATGAGGTCCTACTTATACCACCGATTTTAAATAGATAGTAAAATCAATTAGGAGAAAAAACTAAAAAAAAAATCTAATAAAAAATGAACTGTTGAGGGCAGCTAGGTGGTGTAGTGGATAGAGCACCGGCCCTGGATTCAGGAGGTCCTGAGTTCAAATCCAGCCTCAGACACTTGACATTTACTAGCTGTGTGACCCTGGGCAAATCATTTCACCGTCATTGCCCTGCAAAAAATTTAATTAAATTAAAAATGAACTGTTATAGTGGTGGTGGTGTGTCTGTGTATATCTGTAGACTTGTTTGTGTAGACTGCTTCCCCAAGTCAACAAATTATTGCTCAGAATTTTATTCCCTCCTACTCAAAATTAGGAGAGAAACTCTTCTCCTGAATATATAAAGACAAAATGAGATCCCCGCTCTCAGGGAATTTATCACTTAGTTGGGAAGACATACTATATCCAATTTAAATGAAAAAGCAGAAAAGGTAAGTGCTAAATGAGTATTATAGAACATTCATTCATTAAGCATCTGAAATATAGGCACTGAGGATACAAATATAGAAGTAGTAATAGTAGTAGTAGTAGTTGTAATAATAGCTAGCATTTCTGTAATACCTTAAGGTTACAAAGCCTTAAAAATGTACCTTATCTCATGAACTCTGCTTTCAAGGAATTTATAATCTAATGGGGGAGGGAGGCACGGAATTAGTAACAAATAACTTTAATACAATGGAGAGTGAGATGAGTACAAAGGACAGATTTAGGGAAATGCTATGAGAAATGAGAAGAAAGAGAAATCACTTTTGGGGAAGGTAACATGCTATAATGGATGAGCAATGCACACGGAATCAGTAGGACCTGAGTTCAAATCTTTCTTCCAACACTTATTAGCTTATGCGACCCTAGGCAATCTCTGTACCTCAGGTGCCTCATATGTAAAATACAGGAGTGGGTGCAGGTAGGGGAACTTCAAGGCCTCTGGCTTCTCTTCCAGTTCTAAATCTATAATCCTTTGATTCTGAGGCTTAATAGAAGGGGCACTCGAGTTGGAGCTTAAAGGAAAGGAGGAAGAGAGAAGTATAGGGGAATCATTTCCAGAAATTGTACTGTTGTTTGATCTTCATTCACAAAGAGCATGACATGATGATGTCATGACTCATAATGAATTGGATTTAAGTAAGGGAGGGCTGTGCAAGGTCACCAACCTCACTCTCTCCTACAGAGGCATCTGGGTCCAGTGGCAAGATATATATACATCAAGATGACTGGAGATGGCCCTGGATATTTGAGACAATCAGGGTTAAGTGACTTGCCCAGGGTCACACAGCTAGTAAGTGTCAAGTGTCTGAGATCATATTTGAACAAGTCTTTCTGACTCCAGGGACAGCACTCTATTCACTGCAGTACCTAGCTGCTCTGAATAGGTGGTACAGTGGTAGAATTCTCACCTGCATAAGTGAGTATTACCAAAGGCTTGTTGATCCAAGAGGACAGGATAAGAACACAAAAGAAGGAATGTATTATCTTTGTTTGTTTTGGGAGGGGAGGGAAGGTAGAGTTATGGGGGCAGGGAGAAGTAATAGTAATACCACAATAGGTAGAACCCAGATAGGATTAGGAGGAAGTACAATGAGCTCTCCTCCCCCAAAACTTCTCCAAACAGACCTAGAAAATACACTAGACCAAATCCCAGTGGGGAAATCCAGGAAAAAGTCACAGCGAGTTTTTTTTTTTTCTAGCCTAAGTCAGCAGAGGAGGAAAGAGAAGTTTATGGACTTTGAATGTGAGGTCTGGCCAGGAGCATAGCCACATAGTACACTATAGCACAGAGAGAAACTGTGCATCAGGGCAAGAGAAGACCCTAGACTCATACCAAGGGCATTGCAATGGGAACACATGTCAACTGGTAGCTTTGTTGCCCACTAACAGGTGCCAGATCACAAATTCAGGGCTGACTGAGGAAGGTAACTTCTACTAAGGTAGCATTCGGAGGTGAGGAAAGATCACAGGCCCTTGGTGGTATAACTAGAGAGGAGAAAGTTCAGAACCAATCAATAATTGTGTAGTTCAAATGCCAGGAGGAAAGTGGGGTATCAGTTCTACCTTCTGGCCCAATCTGCAGCCAGAATTAATTCCACAGAGTAATTAAGCAGGGTAGGAATCCCAGACTAAAGGGAACTTTACAGTTTTGACACTCTGAACCAGCAGAACTTCCCAGCTGGCTGATAGTGGTTGAATCCAGCATCAGTCTAATGTTGCTCAAACACAGACCCAAGTCAGGAACTTGTAGAACTAAGATGAGGATGAGTAAAAAAATTTTGTCCTGGATCGGACTGCTTTAGGACTACTGAAAGCTTGCAGGTCCCCAACCTTAGCTGTCCCTGTGATCCATGAATAATATAACACTCAATACCACATGAAAGCAGCAACAGGACCAGCCTAGACCGTCCCTCCAGAAGGGCAGAGAACCTGACCCTAATATGAAGTCAGAAAGTAGGCTGGGAAAATGAACAAACAAACAAACAAACAAATAGAATCCTACCAAAAATGCTATTATAATGAGAAGGATACTAAAAACATATAACCCAGAAGAAGGTCTCCAAAACGCCTACAAGCAAAGTGTCAAAGGAAAACACAAATTAAACTAGAATGCCTAGAATAGATGAAGGAAGAGGGTTTTTTTTTAATGCTCTTACAAATGATAAATGAGCACCAGAAAAAAAATATGGAAAAGAAACGAGAACTATGGAAGAAAGAATCAGAAAGGGAAGACCAGTGTGACACAAGAGGTCTACCTGAAATTAGAAATGTGCTAAATGCAGGTCAATTTATCCATGATACAACAAGAAATGTTAAAACAAAGTCAAAGGATGAAAAAAATTGAAGGAAATTGGAATGCAGTTTAAGGAGAAAAAAGATTTAAGAATCATTTGATTATCTTGAATTCCATGACCAAAACTAGAGCTTAGACATCATATTTCAAAAAATTTTTAAAGAATCTCAGATTCTCTTAGAACCAGTGGGCAAAGTGGAAATAGAAAGAATCCATTGGTCAAAACCTTTTCTGAAACCCCAAAATGAAGACTTCCAAGAACATTATAACCAAAATGCAGAGCTCCTAGTTCAAAGGAAAAAAATACAACAAGGAGCTAAAAAGAAATAATTCAAGTCCCATAGAGCCCTAATAAATTTGTAATGGACCGAATGAGTATAGATGGTATGACTTCCTTCAGCTCTATTCAACAGTGAGTAGAAACAAAGAGGACAGTCTGGCAACAAGCATTTATTAAGTACCTAGTATGTGTCAGGCATTGTGTTAAGTGCTGGAGATACAAAGAAAGGCAAAATACACATTCTAATGGGTGCAACATGCACACCACTATATAGAAACAAGCTATAAATACAGCAAATTAAAAATAATCATTGGAAGAAAGGCACTAGAATTAAGGGGGATCAGGAAAGGTTTCCTGGGGAAGATAGGATTTACTTGGGGTTTGAAGAAAGTAGACAGACAGTTGAGTAGGGAGATGGAATGTTGAGGACAGATTCAAGAATTGGAAGAAACTGGGCATGAATTTTTGGCAGACAATACTAAGAATGTCAGCACCCAGTCTATATTAGGAAAGGCTGCTGAGGATATCAAGCCAAGGGAATAAGCAGAAAAGGATGTCAAGAATATCAAAACCGAGTCAAAGGGTCAAGTGGGACAGTCAGGAATGCAAATGAGATTAAAATCAGAGTCAGACAGAAGTCAGAGTCAGATGTCAGAAGAACAGGATTAAATATGGGCTGAATTGTAAAGGACAAATTTCTTTGTAGTAATGCTTGGCTCACTGCAGTTTCCTTCTAAGAATGAGCCAGTATGTATTCCTTCTTATGGAATCTGCCCCAACCTTCTATCCACACTCACTTTTTAAAGGCATTAACTTGCTGAAAAACTGCATCTGTACTTTACCCAATCCTGAATTTTCATTGTTTTTCTTTGTTCAGCAGAAAAAAATATATTTTTGCTTTTGTCTTTCAAAAGAACTTTACCAAGCAACCAAGAAAATGACAAAACAAAATGAAAGCCTAGAATTTATGGAATTTATGGAGCACAGATCCCTCATCCTCAAGTAACTATAATCTAGTGACAGGTAGACTTGACTGGCTCAGCTCAAGAGGGATCTGCCTCGTTCCCATTTCTTGTCTCAACACTGTCTTAAATCCTTTGTTCACAGGTGAAACCAAGATCCTTCACTTCTTAATCTAGGTTAGCTTCTAAATTTAGATTCACTCTAAATCTCTACCTGACACATTACAATGGCTTTCTTCTCATTTGTTCCAAATCCCATGTCATCCATCAGAACTGCCACTAAGTTCCTGTTTCAGATCTGATCAACATCTCTGATTCTCAGCTCGTTTGTATAGAAATGATAGAGAGGCCCTAAATTCAATAAAAGATTAGGGTTTAAGTAACCAGCTCTACTCACTTTCCCCAGATTATTTTTAATGACTAATTATTCAGATGAATTGATCTAATTAATTAGCTTGGCCAATATTAACATGGTAAAAGGAAAGAACTTTTGTTCTGACTTTGAAGATATTTCCCTAAAGGAGAAATAAGCATTCTTACTAACATCATATATGGGGGGCATGTAGGTGGCACAGTGGATATGGCACAGGCCCTGGATTCAGAAGGATCTGAGTTCAAATCAGACCTCAGACACTTGACACTTACTAGCTGTGTGATCCTGGGCAAGTCACTTAACCATCATTGCCCCACAACAACAACAAAACCCCAAACATCATATATGGGACTTAGGTGATATATCAATGAAGACTCACTCTTGTGCTAAATATCTTTGTCCATTGATACTACATTAAGTAAAACAAGAATAGTTAACATTTATATAGTGCTTTAAAGGTTTGTAAAGTGTTTTCATTTATTATCTCATTTGACTGTCCCAATAATCCTGTTTGGTAGGCATTTTACAGATTATGCCCTTCATTAGTACTGTTGTAAGCTATATGGATTCTTTAGGGACCCCCTGTTGCTTCCACTTTCAAAGGAGCCTCAACTTCAGGATAGAATGGTAAGTCTGGAAGACTGTGTGTATCCATGGGGAGGTGGGGCTCACTAGAGAATAAAAGGTTGTCTTGCTTATAGACTCTGTTTCGATATTTTTGTGTCTTGTATTTGTATTTCAAGTAAAATATCCTATTGTTGATGAAGCCTGAGCACTTCATGGGAATCCAGCACCTATTTACATTTTCCTGAGAAATGAATTAGAGAGTGATTTGTAAGAGACCCCCATGTCCCAAATTGACCCCAGTCCATGTAAACCAAAAGTTGAGGTGCTGAACCAGAGTTTATATTCTCATTCAAGGACATCCACAACATGGCTTTAGTGTACCTGTGCACCTTGAACTCTGATCCCTCTCCTTCATGTACTTTATTTTCCAATCATATGGGACCATTCTCTGACCACTGTCCTCATCCTGATCTTTCTTATCTCTGTACTGTACCCCCAGACTAAAATTTCCCATTCACCCCAAGATAAACACACACACACACACACACACACACACATACATCCCTCTTCTGAAGTTCCTCCCTTTATTCAAGCCCAAATTCAGATGCCACCTCCTTCACAGAGCCTTCCCTGAACCACCCTCCCCTGAAAGTGCTCTCCACACACTTCATAGAAATTTGCCTGAACTTCTTTGTGTTGTGTGTATTTTTATGATTTGTGTATGTATATTCATCCCCATTAGATTGTAAGCTCTCTGAGAGTTGATTCTGTTTGCATTTCAATGCAAAACACAAGAGTGTCTTCAGCTTAACATATATTTAATTCAATTGAATAACCCTATTATTATTTTGTCATGCAAAAATATTTCTACATGCAAGAATAATATAGATGATTCTGACCAAGAGAGAAGATCCTTTTTTCTTAGATAGGTAGCATAGTAGATGGAGTGCTAGACTTGGAATTGGAAGACCTGAGTTTGAATTCTGCCTCAGATACTTTACCAACTGTGTGATCCTGGCAAGTTGTTCAACTGCTGACTACCTTAGTTTCCTCATCTGTTAAATCAAGATAACCAAGTACCAACTTCACAAGTCTGTTGTATTATATGAGATAATGTATGTAAAATGCTTTGTAAACCTTAAAAAGCACTATATAAATGTTATTTACAAAAGAAGTTGACAGAGTTGACTATTTACAGTATATTTTTTGTTGTTGTTGTTTTGTTTTGTTGGGTTTTGGTGAGGCAATTGGGGTTAAGTGACTTGCCCAGGGTCACACAGCTGGTAAGTGTTAAGTGTCTGAGGCTGGATTTGAACTCAGGTCCTCCTGACTCCAGGGCTGGTGCTCTATCCACTGTGCCACCTAACTGCCCCCTACAGTATATTTTTTAAAGTGTCTTTCAGGGCAGCTAGGTGGCGCAGTGGATAGAGCACCAGCCCTGGAGTCAGGAGGACCTGAGTTCAAATCTGAACTCAGATACTTAACACTTACCAGCTGTGTGATCCTGAGCAAGTCACTTAACCCCAATTGCCTCACCCCCCCCCAAAAAAAAGTGTCTTTCAGGCAGCAAAAGCTCGAGGCATTTTTGTTGTATAGCACGTAGGGCACCCTAATACAATACGGGCTACCAGAAAAGCTACCCCAAATTCAAAACACTCTGTGGGTTGGCACTAGAAACCATATCTCAAGAGACCCCATCATTGTGTTTACTTGTACCAACCGTCTAAAAGTTAAAAATGAAAGACATTTCATCAAATAGGCAACAATAAGATCCATATATATATATATATATATATATATATATATATATATATATATGGGATATATTCTTAAAGGCATTCATATAGAGAACACATGTGAGTGGGGGCACTCATGGAGGATACATGCAAGAAGAGATATATGATCAGTATACAGTATGTGTGGGAAGACCCCCACATAGGGAATACATACAGAGGGAACACATGGGGCAACTCATACCTCAGATATTATTGTTGATATACTCTTAAGACATCTACAGGCCTGCATAGAGTATGGGCTGGGTATTCACTACATATGCCTATGGTAACATTGTGTTGCTCTCTTTTGGGTGTCACCTCTCCACTCTTTACTAAATATTATATTTTCATTGCTGTACTTCTCTGTGAGTCTTGTGGCCACCAAGCTGCTCTCTGCTACTATCTGTTGGGCTTCAGCTCTTTTGGACCATTTGTTAGGCTTCTCTCATTCATTAAAAGATAATGTCTATGACACTAGCTGTGTGACCCTGGGCAAGTCACTTAACCCTCATTGCCCCACCAAAAAAAAATATATATATATATATATAGTCTATTCTTCTAACTGACATTTGTGTGGCACTGATAGGAGTCTATGGTATCCGATAATTATTTGATTTAGAATTTAAAATTTCTTATAATTTATGTTCAAACTCTGATTATAAACCTGTTTGCAAAACATATTTTGCCCCCTAAAATCTCAAAGGATCTATATGGAGGCCAGGGCAATTGAAGCAACCTTATTTCTAAGATCCTTTTGGATCATTATACAAATGAAGCTATGGCCCCAAACAAAAGACCAGGTAAAGGATTCCTTCACATTCCTTCTTTTATTGTAAATATCTACTAGTAACAAAAAAAACAGATCTATTTCTTTTGTTTTAAGCCTCTGGCTAGCACAGAAGTGCCACCTCTCTATAGCTGAGTGAGTGAATGATTTTTTTTTTTTTGGCGGAGCAATGGGGGTTAAGTGACTTGCCCAGGGTCACACAGCTAGTAAGTGTCAAGTGTATGAGGCCGGATTTGAACTCAGGTCCTCCTGAATCCAGGGATGGTGCTTTATCCACTGCGCCACCTAGCTGTTCCCCCCCTCCCCGTGAATGAATGATTTTAATTGAGGTAGCTGGGAAGGCAATGTAGTGTTTCTTGAAAGGAATAGAAAGTAGTCATAAATAAGCCTTTCTTTTTCTTGAAGCTGCAGAAAAAGAAAATACAAACTCTTCAGCCTGGCCATTTAAGGCCTCCATTCTGTGACTACAACCTACTTTATCTCACACTACTTTATCTTTATTTTTCCAACTTTATCTCACACTACTCACTCCAGATTCAACAAAATTGGACTAGTAGCTGTTTCCTGAATTAGGAATGCTATTTCCAGAATTTACATGAACCTTCTCTCCCATATTCCTCTCTCCCTTCTCATTTCTTCTTCTCAAAATCCTTATCTTCCTTCAAGATCCAATTTCAGGTGTCAACTCCATGAAGCCTTCCCTGATTCCCCACAATTGTTAGTGCTTTTTCCCTTTTCAAAGTCCTTTATATGTCCTTATCTGCATCTGTAGTATTCCCCTAACCGAATGTAAGCTCCTAGGGAGCAGAAACTATTTCATTTTTTGTTTGTGTATCCTTAGTGTCTTGCACATGATAGGCACTTAAGTATCTGTTGAAATAATGAATAAATGAAGAAAAAGGAGAAATGATTTTATGGGAAAAGTACTAGATTTGGAGTCAAGAGGATGTAGGTTCGAATTCCAGTTCTGACACTGTGTGACTTTGAGCAATTAATTTCTCTTGGGCCATTGTAAAATGACGGGGTTAGACTAAGTGACCTCTAAGTTCTCTTGCAGTTCTATGATTCCAAGGTCCTCTATGCTAGGGGACTTTAACTCTAAGAGCCCATAGAACTGTATAAAACCCCTGCAGTGCTGACAAGGACCCTAAGTGCAAGAGTTCAAAGTTCTCTTTGGATTAAGATTTCCATGACCTTCTACGTAGAAGAAAGGCATTTCATTGCACATAGGTGTTTAATTTTTTTATAATATTGCTCTAAAATGATATAAGAACACTACACACAAGCTATAATATAGATGTAACCAGTGTGCAGATGGAAGAGCCCATGGAATATAGGGACCTCAGTTACCAGTTCTATCAAGATAACTATGAATCAACCATGAGAAGCAAAGTTGTTTAGATTAGTTGCAGCTTAATATAATATAAAGGTTATGGCAGAAATGTCTAACTCCACAGTCTTTCCTAAATTGATCTGTACATCAAAATGTTGGTCTCCTAGAAAACCTAAAGAGTAGAAAATTATAGTAACCAAGTATGCAATAAAAATAAATAAGTGTAAATCCAAGACAGAAGAGAAACTACATAGAAGAATAGTATGATATGTATTGGAAATAGTCTATCCTGTGAGTCTTGGTAGGCATGTCATGCAGGAAGGATGAAGGAGAATAAATAGACTTCTCAGCCATCAGATTAGATACCACAAAACTAACCATGGCCAACCTGGTGGACAAAACTCGTTGGGGTGAGTGACATTGGGCTATTTCCTCAAAAATGAAAGAGGTGAGCACAAGACATTTAATTCTTGTATTCAAAGATCTGCACAAGGATTGAAATGAACAAAAACTTTAATATTAATATAGGATGGATAAATTTGTCATTCATAATTTCTTATGCTTAACTTTGAACAAAGAAGTCTATTTTAATAGAACAACAACTAAAAGGAAAGAATGCTATATTTTCTTTGACTCAACCATACTTATGGTAAATCTACTCTATCTTTTATGGACCTATTGATCTAATTTTGATATCATCCCCTTTAGGATATAAATTCTTGAGAAGAGGGACTGCTTTTGCCTTTCTTTGTATTCCCTGTACTCAGCAAAATGCCTGACACCTAATAAATACTAAAATGCTTGTTGATTAATTGATTTTTGAAAGTCAGCTACTAACACTATAAGGCACAAGATCAGGTGTCACCACCTACCTGGAAACAGTTTACCTGAATTGTGGGCATAGTATTCATTACGAAATAATAGTCCTTAGAAAGTTAGATTTGCTCACTCAAACCATAAAAGGAAGTGTAAGGGGCTAAAATTCTAGCTAGTCTGTCTAAAATATCTAATGAGTGGTCACCAATAAATTATAAACTTTAGCAAGAGTTAGGCTTTTAAGCATTTATTAAGGAGAATAAGAATTTAGTGCAAAGAGAAAAAGATTGAGAACAGATTTCTTATAGCATGGAAATCCTAGCCTTCCTAACTGCCCATGTGAAGTCCTGCTACCATGCTATCTTGAACCAAAGAGAGGAAGAAGCCCTCCACTTTCTACTTCGTGTTCTCCTCCCAGAAATGGGAGGCTCCTCAAGTTGATTGGCTGGTAGCTTTGATAGACAGTACCCACGAGCAAACGTCATTTCCTGATGTCAAGGAACTTGACCACATGGCTTGCCCTCAGACGCCTTCTCCTCATGGTGGAGCTTTCCTACAGTAACTCTCCAGCAGGTGGCATCACTCCAATTGTTACAGAAGCAAATATCATATAGTGTTCTGCATCGTATAGGACAAGGAAATCCCCATTGGTAGCTATTATTAGGACAGTGACCAAGATTTCCTTTCCAAAATATGGCCTTTGATGTCCCTGTCAGATAGATTACTGAGTTTGACGAAACTTAAGTCTGACTCAGTGTAACAATTTATATGTTTGAAGGTTGTAGCTGTGTAAAATGGCTTTCCCTCCAGGAGACCTTCATTTTGGCCAGCCATCAGTAGTTTTTTCCTAGGTAGTTCCTGGAAATTACACCAATTTTTTGTGAAGTTTTTTCTTTATCCCATTTCCCTATCTCCTTGGTAGCATTATTAAGGATGATATGATATCTCACCTCTTGAATCACTCTATTATTGATTCCATCTCCAGTGAATCTCAGCTGCAAGGCCAATCTCTGTAACATTTCCTCTTCATCATAGGTACAGCTACTGTTGTTCTCTCTCAGCCAAGAAAGAGCATTATCACCTGTGTGGGTAAATTGTAACCTGTATGTTAAGTTTTAAACTTATACCAACTGAAATTTGGGACATGCTTTTAATATCTAGAAAATTAACCAAGCATGAGTTATTTATAGTGACAAAGAAACTGTCTTGGAGAAGAGGAAAGATGAACCCTCATCACTGTTCTAATAATCACTGAAAAGCATTTACAGTAAAACCTTGATTAATTGGAATGCTGAGGGAATTGAATTTTTAGGTAATTGAATTTTTTGGTACTTTATTTAACTTCTTGGTTAACTAAGCATTAATCAGTGAAGTAGGCCTTGAGGTTTCTACTCCTGGAATGAATTAATAATACTCTGTCACTTTAGTAAGGTATAGTATAGAGACTGAAGCAATGACTTCACTAGAATAGGGAACTTCCAGGTGAGAAAAGTAAGCAAAGCAAATAAGTATCTTCTTTACAACTTACAGTCTTAGAAAGTTGCCTGGTCTACTAAGTGACATCTACAGTCACACTGCCAGTAAATGTCAAAGAGAAGACTTGAACCTAGGTCTTCCTGGCTTTGAGGCTAGCTCTGTATCCAATATGCCATGCTGCAGGATACTACGGATAATTTAAACTTCTTTGGTGATTCAATGCCTCAAAAGTCACCCTCATGACCTCAGATCATAATTACACAAAACTGAGATATAGATTGTACATTTATAATAATTGGGCTACATATGTACATACCTTGAAATTATTTTCAAAATTATATTTTTGGTCATTTACCTATTTCTTATAACAGCCAAATTCAGAAGAAAAAAATTCTGTTCAAGGGTTCCAGTTAACCAAGATGTTTCAGTATTAATTATATAATTGAATGTGGTGCTTCACTAGGTTAGGCATGGCATAATGGAAACTAGCAGTCCCTTTCCTCTAGGGAATTATGATCAGAGACAGATATATTGTCAGATTATAGGTCACACATAGCATAAAAACCTTAAAACAAAAGTCTAATGTGGTCATTAAATCATTATAATCAAGTCGTGTGAAAGACAAGTGATGTCTTGTTACAAGCAAATCAATAGAAGAAAATAAGTGAATTTTACTGAGGTCCCCCTTAGTAGAACAGCTAATGCAAGTTGCATCACACACATTTGACATTTAAGACATGCTGTCTTGTTTTGCCATTTAAAATAATGTTCTTAGACGGTTTTCCCAGTTGGAATGTAAACCCTTGATGTCAGAGACCATGTCTTATACTTCATAATAATCCCAACAATTGGTGTGCACAGTAGACAATCAATAAATATCTGCTGCAAATGATGTCAAGGGGGAAGAAGAAAGAGATCCATGGGCTAGGGTACTAAAGAAAACCTCTTTCATAGTTTTGTATAGGGATAGCACAATACATTTATTTATTTTTAATGTTTTATTTTAATTTAGTCTTATATTGTGTTTTTTGGTTATTTATTTTAAATTTTTAATTGTGTATTATTTAAATTTTTAATTGTCAACAAACATTTTAATAACAATAAATAACAGGTTTGTATAAGGTGAGCTTTTGTTATGTACAGTTTGTTTTTAAGTGTATAAATGTATATATAATGTATAGGTAATATCTACTTCTGAAATCAGTTCTTTATTCATAACCATCACAAAAACATTTCCCCTAAACCAGGGATCTACAAAGTTTTAAAGGAGAGGAACCATTTCATCAATATTCCCTAGAATATGACATAAGGACCTACATTTATTATTATTTATAAAGACCTATATTTATATGGTCAATATGTCTTAATATGACTATATATTTCTATTAAGTTCTAAACATTTCAAGTGATGGCAAAGAGGTTTTACGGCAAGCTTATCTGTACTGTTTTATACATTTTATTACTTTATACAAGTTAATTCAATAAAACTGAAATTATTATCTCCAGAAGGCCTGAACAAAATGTACATCAAAGAGAGCCTCCAAAATCTTCTTTTTTTTTTTTTTTTTTTTTTTTGCTGGGCAATTGGGATTAAGTGACTTGTCCAGCGTTATCAGATTTGAACTCAGGTCCTCCTGAATCCAGGGCTGTTGCTCTATCCACTGCAACACCTAGCTGCCCCTCCAAAAGCTTAAGTTTTTCCCCATTAGTGTATTAGCACAATGCATAATTAGGTTATCTAATTGTCTTTTAGAAAGGCAGCTAGAACCTGACCCTAAGGGGATGACATGTGGGACCAGGAGCTGAAGTTACAAAGATAGAAGCATCGAATCAAATGAAATAACATGTTAAATGCTTTGCAAACCTTAAAAGCGCTATATAAATGCTATCTAGCTAACATGACAGCAGCAAACATTGGTCATGGGAATTTCCAAACAGGACCAAGAACTAAAAAAAAGCCCAAGTGGAAAACTCTTGCGAGGATTTTGCATAGTTGAGGGGGTGGGGAGAGAAGGAAATTCATTCCAGTGATTCATTCCTCTTAGTAAGTAATGTTCATTAATAAGATGAATCAATTCAAAAGTACAGATTCCTTCTTCTGTTTAAAACAGAAATGCTTTTAAAGAACCTACATGCTGCTGAGGAGCCAGTTGCCAAGACCAGGTTTTAATCGAGTTTTATTTTTCATTATTGTTTTAAAAGCAACCTTTGACCTCAAAGGGTTGAAAGAGGAAAAGGAACCATGTGTACAAAAATATTTTATAATAGCTCTTTTGGTAGTGGAGTGCCCATCAATTGGAGAATAGCTAAACAAATTATGGCTTTATCAAAATCATGTAATATTATTGTGGCACAATAAATTATGAAAAGGATGGTTTCAGAGAATCCTGGGAAGACTTATCAACTGATAGAATGAAATGAGAAGAACCAGGAGAATAATTTATACAGTAACAGCATAGTAGAGAAAAACAAGGAAAAGCAACTCTGATCGATGGAACGACCCCCTACCATTTGAAGACTGATGATGAAATATGTGATCCACCTGCTAAGAGAGGAGGGGTTCAAAATGGAGAAATGACACACATTTTTTGGACATGGCCAGTGTGGGAATTTGTTTTGCTTAACTATGCACATTTGTTATAAGGGTTTTCTTTTTTCTCTTTTTCTGTTTTCTCTTTTTTCCAATAGGGAGGTGGGAAGGAGGGGGGGAATAGAAATTATTAATTGAAAAATTAATTTTAAAAAGCTGACTTTTAAAGTTTACCTTTTTAAGGAAGGCTAATTTAAATAAAGCAGATCCACTACGCCCCCTCACGTTTTAGAGCTGGTATTGCCTTTTTGTTCATCTCTGGGCGGGGGGGGGGGGGGGGGAGACGCCCTTGGAGGCAGAGGCTCTTTTTTTCTTTGTATTTTTAGCCCAGCACTTGGCACACAGAAAGCATGTAATAAAGCCTTGTTCGCAAATTTTAATTATCCTCATTTATTGCTCCCCACCCAAGAACTGCAAGAGTCCGCGATTTCCCCTCCCTGGTAGAGTCATTTTGCCCTAAATTTATGTAGTTTTGGATCATCTGGGTGAACATCTGGATTCCCATAGGACCATCTATGAAGAGAAATGCTCCTGACTTCCCACAGCTTATTTTCCCGCTTCTTTTCAGTGAAGAAATGGATGGGAAGTACTTTGTTACCTAGAGACGGGATAAAGACAACCTTTGCTGAGGAGCAGGACATGACCGCCACAGACCAAGGCTGCAGCACAGGAAGGACCTGCTGAGGTCCTTAAGAAATCAAGCGGTTTTCCCCAAGAGCTTTACTCTGAGCAAATGAGAGGAGGAGGAGGAGGAGGAGGAGGAGGAGGAGGAGGAGGAAGGGGATCATTTTTTGCTTTTCCCTTTGTCAGGTTCCGTTTTCAATTTTGACGGGGACCTTTCGAACGCCCGCGCCCGCCCCGCCCCAGCCCAATCGTAGTGAGGCCCTGCGAGGGCAGAGACCGCGCGAGCGCCAGAGGCAGCGGTTTGAGCAGTTGTGAGTCACGTAGCCCCGAGAGCAGCCAATGGGAAGAGTGCGAGGCACGCGCTCCCATGGGGGCTCCGAAGAGGAATGGGGTATAGAGGGAGACGCAGAGCAGCAGCGCACTAGAGCGGTTGTGGGAGGCGGGGATTGTAGGGGGGAGGGGAAAAGGAAGATAGGGTCGTAGGGTGGGGCGACGATCTGGACTCACGCATGCGTAGCGCGAGCCGAAGCTCGCGCCTTCCCGCTCCCCTCCCTCCCCTCCCCTCCCCCCTGCCACTGTGGTGGCGGTTGGAGGGAACTGGAGGGCGGGGAAAGGCTACAAAAAAGGCGGGGAGGAAAGGCGGGAAAAGGAGCGAATTGGCGGGAAAAAGCTGGAGTGAAAGGTGGCGCCAGAGTACGGGATTCAGCTCTTATGCCCCGTGGCCGTGAAGGGATGTACCTTTTCCCTCCCACACGTTTAATGGCCCAGAGCAGAAAGTAGTCCCTAAGCCTGAAGTGTTTTCCGCAGACCCCACTCCTGCCCCTCGCTAAATGCCTTGAACTCAGCACCCGCAGCCCCCCACCTTCTATTTTATACTAGGTAGAACTCAGCATCCACAGCCCCCCACCTTCTATGTCTCATCCTAGGTAGAAACGGAGAGCAAAAGGGTATGACCTAAATGTAAATGCATCAGAGGCCATCATCTGTTTACAAAAACAAACAAACAAAAATAAACGGAGGGAAAGGAGAGGTGTGGAAGGAAAGAAAGAAATCTATCACTGTCCAGCTATCTGCAGGTTTGACCTTCATATAATTAATACTAGCGGCTTACTTGTGTGAATGATCAATCATGGACAGCATTATCCATATTTAGTAAATGGGAAGAGACTTTTTGGGGATGTGAAAACAAAACTTTTGAGCTGTTTTTAGGGAATGAGAATAATAGCATCTGCATCAAACTCTGATTATCTATCTGATCTGTATCTATCTACATACACAAACACAAGTTACTAATTCTTTCCTGAATTCTCTGCCTTTAAAAAGGAAAAGGGCATTGAGAAAATACTTCGTTTATATTTTCCAGGATGGGAAGTACCTTATTAGACACCTAAGAGAAATTATCAGGGATGTTGTAAAGAAAAAAATTAATTGGATCATTGAAAAGAAAATCTTACAGAGATTATTCCTCTTCTCAAGTATTCTGATCTTATCATGGAGTAGAGGTGGAACTGTTCTTAAAGGTCAGGACATCTTGTAGGACCTACCAAAATGGAAAAGCCCAGGAGACTATACTATATGAACTATACAGTTTGGGGCCTTTTTTTTTTCCCCCGGGTTAAGGTCCAGTCTAAGTTTAGAGAGCTTCACCACCGGGTCAGCTGTAGAGTAATAAAATTTTGGGGCACAATTTCAGAAAACAATCTATTCATTTGTTTGTTTTTTAGTGAGGCAATTGGGATTAAGTGACTTGCCCAGGGTCACACAGCTAGTAAGTGTTAAGTGTCTGAGGCCGGATTTGAACTCAGGTACTCCTGATTCCAGGGCTGGTGCTCTATCCACTGTACAACCTAGCTGCCCCACAATCTTTTCATTTGTAAAGGGATTATGATCAGTGTCATTGGAGACAATACCTATACTGATGAAATTAAAGAATGTTAAAGTACTGAATTATACAGCTCATTATTATTTTTAGATAAAATGTGAAATTTTTGCTTTTGGTCAATCAAGAAACACTTGCTAAGAGCTTACTATATGTACCAAGAAGATTGGGCCTACCCATTTCTAATAACTGGATAAAATGTGAAAATCTTAGCTATTTATTTTATCTTAGTTAATTATCAAGTACTTTTAAAGGTAAAGTGGTAATATTTATTATTATGGATAGATTATGGATAGAAAAAATCTGGACTTTAAATGACTAAGCTTTTCAATTTTTTTATGACTGCTGTTGAATTGACAATTTAATTGGACCAATAACCCAATTACAATTATGTGTTATAGATAGAATTCTGTTATTGAAGGATTAAAGGTTTGGGCCTAATCCTGCAGTTATTAAAATCCTTAAGCAAAGGAATTTTTGTTCTGATGCCTAAAACTATATATAACAACTGACAAGCCTCTCATGGAATCTTCTTATTCTTATCAAAACAACAGGATTTTGGTGAGTTCAGAAATAAAACAAAACATACAATTTATCTGTTCTTTTATGAAATTCATATCAAAACAGGTAAGACCATTTGTCTTATTTAGACAGAGATGTATACATTCAAACCAAATACAAAACCTAACCCCAGTAAAGAAAATATTGATATGTTTAAGCCTTAGTTTGGTGTTTTTCTTGTTTGTTTGTTTTTGTAACCTTACTCAAACTTGATGTTAATACAATTCTCTGTTGATTATATCCAAATTAGAAATAGAGTGTTATCATTGCTATGAAACAGCTTTTAGGATTTCTACAACCTTTACCTGATATTTTAGAACATCGAAAATGTCATGCCTTCTCAATAAAATTGGTTTTTGTTCATTTACTTTTTTTGACCATGTTTAGTTTCCCACAAACTAAGAGAGAAAACTGTTTTTTAAAAAGTAATTATTTTAGTTAATATAAATAACTCCTTACCTGGGTGTCTTGACATGTCTGACAACTGGCTGTGCTCTGACAAGTTGGGTCATGTATGGCTTTTTAAAAATAGAATTCACCAACAATGTTACACTTTATAATTTGTAACAATTTATTATTTGGTATGGGTGATACAGGGCTGCTTTTGCTCTACACACAGTGCCACCATGTTTCTTTTTTCTATTTGTTTACCTTCTGTTGTAAAATGAATTAGCATATGGTTTTGTTGACATGTGCGAACCTTTATCCCTGAAGAAAAGACTCTTGCTTTCGTCGGAAGGGTGGACTAGATGATTTCTTAAATTCTACTATTTAATAATTGATTTTTTCCCTGTTGAGTCTATCCTATAAGTTTCTCCTAGTTGTTTATTTTCATCTTTTCAGTTCAGTTCAATTCAATATGCTTTTAAAATTTTTAGTTTATTTGGGAAGGCTTTTTCGCTTTTTAAAAATTTTTTAATTGTCAATAATATTGAAGGCATCATGCTCATCAATGGGGATACAAAAATTAAAATGGCACAGTCTTTACACTTAAGTAGCTTACATTACACTGGGGGAAGGAACTTGGAGAGACACACAGATAAATCTAATAATACAAGGTAAAGTGTGATAAAGGCAAAGAAGAGATCCAGACAAAACACCTTGAGAGAATCTAATGAGGAATAAAACAATTTTAACTAGGGAGATGAGGAAAGACTTTATAGTGGAGCTGACATCTGAACTGGGTTTTGAAAGGAGTAAAGGATTCTGAAAGGCAGGGATGAAAAGAAAATGCATTTGTAATGGGGGTCTGGCACATCACATGGAGGACACCAATGAACTACTTCTTGGGAAAAACATGATGAAAAGTGAGAGAAGTGCATGTGTAGACATTCTGTAGCTAGTTCCCATTGGCATACCACATGTATGGGAGGAACATGTTTTCCCATTCCTGTTATTGTCTTCAAAAGGACCTGGTTCAGCTGTGGCTACCTCTCTTTTTGGCATTAAAATCTGGGGAAGCTAAGTAACTCCTTTACTTATAGCATAAGATGAGTTTTTCTGATGCAGAGTTCAGAGTCTTAATCTTTGGTCTACAGTTCAGGAATCTAGGCCAGGTGTTGCAGCCAGCCAACACTGATGACCTAAGAAGCATGGAGTAATCATTAGGAATGACCTCCAGGACTGATGTCCAACAGAAGCTAGCAGGGATGGCTCTTTGGTATATGGACTTGGTGGAAGCAGTGCTGCCTGGGAACTGAAATAAATTATAGCCCAGTTCCTCCCCAAACCATGGAAGAATTAGGGAGGAATGAAGGAAAATGTTTATTCTTATTTATCAATTAAATACTTCTTAGTAAAAGCTGACTAATGTTAGGTGTTCAAATAGAACCGGGGCGCTCATCACTGGGCTCCTAAAATGGGTGGAACACAGCTGATCAGGGTTTGAGCAGATGGCAGTGGAGAAAAGAGACACCCACTAGCCTCTCCAGGTACCTAAGAACCCTGAGAAGGAAGATGCAACTGGCCCATGGGGCCAAAGCATACACATACGTTACAGAGGGACTTCAATTGGAAGTCACTCTGTCCTTGGGAAATTCTCTACCAGAACTGTCAAATTTAGACAATCTTCCTGGATCCTGAGAAACTGCCACACACACAAAACTTAGATTGTAATTGCACAGTTGATTTTTTTCCCCAGTGTATATCTCCTTACATATCAGTTCCAAGGAGGTAATTAAAAACAACAACTTTCCATCTGTTCATTCCATGAGTTTTTAAATACTGATACTTGCTGAATTACTGAATTCTTATTTGTTTGGTTTGTTGTTGTTGTTGGGTTTGGTTTTTTTTGGTGAGGCAATTGGGGTTAAGTGACTTGCCCAGGGTCACACAGCTAGTAAGTGTCAAGTGTCTGAGGCTGGATTTGAATTCAAGTCTTCCTGAAACCAGGGCCGGTGCTATATCCACTGCACCACCTAGCTGCCCCATGAATTCTTACTGATATTGAGTAAGATGAGAAATATAGACTTTGCATGACTAGAATGCTGGTGCCTAGTAAAGAAATGTTTTTTTTTCTTTTTTTTCATTTAAATAAATTTAGATTACTTGCCTTAAAATGATAGCCAAATATACTGTAAATTCTCAGGGTAAGTTTTACCTGTGTGCCTAGAAAATCCTAGGTATTTGACCTTATTTTCTTATTTTTCTAACCGAGCCTAGACATAATGGAGTGCCTTTGCAAATTCATAGTGGAGGAAATGAAAAATCAGGTTCAGGAAACAGCTAATAGTTCAGTTTGGGTGGAACTTGAAATGACTGGAAAAGTAGTGGTGAAACCAGATTGTAGAGTCTCTAAAATGCCAGGCTAATTAGTTTTTATTTCATTCTCTAACTCTAGGCAATAGGGAATTAACTAAGTTTCTTCTGTTTGTTTGTTTTTGCAGAGTAGTAGGGTGGTTAAAGTACATTAGATTATTTTGACAGCTACATGAAGGTTGGACTGGAGTGAGCACCCAGTTAGAAAATTATTCTTTTTATTCTTCACCCCACTAAGTAAACAGTATTGGCTAGCCTCTGAGGAGCAGGCTGCCAATTTTGCCTCCATCCTCATACATTCTGGGGGATATAGAAGAAAGTTAAAAATAGATCATAGAGCAGTCTGTGACTTTCAGTTAAAAGGAAATTCTTCAAGAAATTATGGGATTGGGGCAGCTAGGTGGTACAGTGGATAGAGCACTGGCCCTGGAGTCAGGAGGACCTGAGTTCAAATCTGGACTCAGACACTTGACACTTACTAGCTGTGTGACCTTGAGCAAGTCACTTAACCCCAATTGCCTCACCCAAAAAAAGAAAGAAAGAAATTATGGGATTGCTGATTTGGGTAGGAGCTGGACTAGGGAATAGGTTGCTTTTAACCCTTAAATTTCTTGTGATTTTAGTATGCTACCTTAGACTTGAAAAACAACTTGGTGCACCAAAATCCTTGATTCTCCTTTAGTGTTTTGTTTATAGTCTGTGTAGAGAACTGTATGTCAACAATGTATATAACTGATAATGTAGCATGCCTTTGCCACACCCATCGGTGAAGCCATGGAAACCTAGCAAGAGGGAAAGGTTGGTTTGAGGCAGGACAGACTATACCTAGAATTCCACCACCACACCCAACCCCCAAGTTTCAATGGTTTTGATTTTGAACTTGGAATTCTATAAAAAGGAGAGACTGGGCAGGTGGAAGATGGATCCAACAGGGTGGCCACAGGGCCACATCATTCAGAGCTGGTAGAATGTGGGAGCATGGAGCAAAGTAATGACCATGAACAGAGAGCCAGAGGATCTCAGAAGTAGGTGAGACAAACACCTGGTCCCTAAGACCTTTGCTTCCCCATCTTCATCATTGGTCAGATATGCTATCTTCCATTTAGTAGTCCAAACTAATTCCTATAGCTTCCCTTCCACATCCCACCCTTGACAGTGGTGGGGTAGAGGGGAGGGGAGAAGCCTATTTTGTTCCATAACACTTGCAGCCGAGATTTCACATGAACTGTTTCCTGGGTGTTCAGCTTTTAAAATGTTATTTAATTAAATGGTTATTATAAAAAAAATTGATAGCCATCAACCAAATTGTTTATGATAGCTATTAATTGTGTAGAGAGACTAGATCCTCTTCTTTTTGTTTGTTTGTTTTTTGTTTTTTCGGGGCAATGGGGGTTAAGTGACTTGCCCAGGGTCACACAGTGGATCCACTTCTTAATGGGGGAGGATACCGGTTTTCCCTCAGCACAATCTGGAAGGGTGACAGAAGAGAGGTGGAGGAACTAAAGAGCATCTGATATTTCTATAACATTGTAAGAGTGTATGAGTCTCCTAAAAAAATAAAAAATTAAAAAAAAAAAAACAAAGGGGCAGCTAGGTGGCACAGTGGATAGAGCACCGGCCTTGGAGTCAGGAGTACCTGAGTTCAAATCCGGCCTCAGACACTTAACACTTACTAGCTGTGTGACCCTGGGCAAGTCACCTAACCCCAATTGCCTCACTAAAAAAATAAAAAATTAAAAAAAAAAAAGAGTGTATGAGTCTCAATGTAAACTCTAGACTTAGTTCCTTATTCCTCCTTTTAATTTATGAATCTGATCATGAGTGGGGGTGAGCCATAAAAAAAAAATACACACTGTGAGCAAAATAGACAGCTATTACTTCTGTAGATCAAGTTTGCTGATAACTGAGGGTCCCCTGCAATATTCCCAGGGTACTGTTTGAAAGAATGTTCTAACCCAAGGAGGAGAGATAATTTCTGTGTTGTTCAGAGCTAAAGTACTTCAAGTACTGGCACATTCGTGTCAGCTTTAGCAAGGGTGTCAGTGGCTGGAGCTAGCATAGTTTGGAGCTAGGGATCTCCTATCCTTGTGTACCCCCCATTTGTGATTAGCCATATTCTAGATTATGGGTCATTTTAAGGGTTAATCAGTTAAGTAAGAATAATAATGACATTTAAAATCAGGTATTAATGGCAAAACTAAACAAATATCAATAACAAAATTTGTTTAGGCCAATACCTTGTGCCTTTTATCCTATAATAAATCCAGAATGGAAATGTGAACTGAATATTAAAGATACTACTATAAAAATTAAAAGAGAAACAGATCATGTACTTTTCACAGTTATAGGGGAAAATAATATATTCTTAGCCAAAGAAAGCATAGAGATAATTACAAAAGTTAAGATATATAATTTTGATTACATGAAATTGCAAAGCTTCTGCACAAAATGAATGCAAAGATCTGTTACCCAAGAAATATAGACAACTAAAAGCAAATTAGCAAAGATGACAGATAATGGGAATAGTCATTGTTGGAAGAATTATGGGAAGATAGGCACGTGGGTGCATTGTTGAATGTACTGCATATAAATATAACCATTTTGGAAATAATTTGGAATTATGCAAATCCAGTGACTAAAATGTCTATATCATTGACTTAGAAATTCTACTACTACTAGGCATATACCCAGAGGTCATTAATAAGAATAAAGTCACTATATTCACCAAAATATAGGAGCACTTTTTTTGTAGTAGCAAGGAACTGAGAATAAAGTAGATACTCATTGATTGGGAATGTATGAAGTGATTGTGGCACATGAATAAAAAGAACATTTAACTGTGCTATAAGAAATGATGATGGGGGCAGCTAGGTGGCACAGTGGATAAAGCATCGGCCCTGGATTCAGGAGGACCTGAGTTCAAATCTAGCCTCAGACACTTAACGCGTACTAGCTGTGTGACCCTGGGCAAGTCACTTAACCCTCATTGCCCTGCCCCACCCCCAAAAAAATGATGAATAGGATGAATACAGAGAATCATGGAAAGACATGAACTGATGCTGAGCAAAGTAAGCAGAGCCAAGAAAACAAAGTACATAATAACTGAAACAAAGTAAATGCAAAGAACAACAAGCACCAAACAGTTCAAGGTGAATATTGCATGATTCCAAAGAAAAGATATGGGAAGATGCCTCCTCCACTCTTTTGCCGAAGCGGGAGGTCCAGGAGTGTGGTATATTGGAAATATTTTCAGACTTTATCAATGTATTAAATGTTTTTTATTTTTTTTGTTTTCCTCTTCTTTTTCAAAGGATATTTTTTGTTATATGATATGGATCTTTGGGAGAGGAGAGAGGGATACTGAGAGAAATTTAGGTGATGTAAAAACAAAAGATATCAATAAAATTATTTTTAAATTAGTAAGTGCAGCCTTTTTATTATCGTTGCCATTATACCAACTATTTATCTAAATTTTGCAAGTATGAAAAAGTTGCCATTTCTCCCCCCCCCACTTTTTTTTACTAATATACCCTTTTTTTTTTTCTTTTAGTGAGGCAATTGGGGTTAAGTGACTTGCCCAGAGTCACACAGCTACTAAGCGTTAAGTGTCTGAGGCCGGATTTGAACTCAGGTACTCCTGACTCCAGGGCCGCTGCTCTATCCACTGCGCCACCTAGCTGCCCCTTAATATACCCTTTCCCATGGAATTTTACAGGTCATAAGTGTAATGATTGGAATGACGCCACCTACTGGAGACTTACTATAGGAAAGCTCCACCATGAGGAGAATGCCTCAGAGGGCAAGGCCATGCGGCTTTTCCTTGGTGTCAGGAGGTAACGTTTGTGCATGGGTACTGTCCACCATGGCTACCAGCCAATCAACTTGAGGAGCCTCCCATTTTCTGGGAGAGGACAGGAAGGAGGAAGGAGGGTCTGCGAGGAGAGGGCTCTCTCTTTTTGGTTCCTGACTTTATGGTGGGGGGGGGGGCGGCAGAGAACTTCACAGGAAAAATTGAGGAAAGATAGGATTGCCAGGCTGTTGGAATTCTGTTCTCAATCTTTCTCTTTCTATTTTTCAATAAACCCTTAAAAACCTAAACTCGTTTTATCAGTGATTTTAGTCAGTTTTTCCCAAAACTGGGGGAACAGATTAGAACCCACATTTAGAATCTTAAATGACATAAGATTATTATAATTGGAAGCCTTTTCTTTTCACTCATCCCCAGGATATACGGCGAACTGATTCAAAAAGTTGTTAGAATGATAATTCACTATCCTTTTTATCTTTGATTAAATGTTTGAGAAATACATTCAGTTCTTGATTATCCAAATCTTACTTTCAAGGGTTTTTTTCTTCCTTTACCCCTGGACTAAAAATTACCACTATTTTAAAGAGAAGTTATGACTGTTAACAGACATTAGCAGTTACATTATAGAAAGGGTTTAACATTCTCTCCTATAACACCCTTAGAGATAAGAGTTCTTGGCTGGCTCAACCAATCAAGTGACTAGTGACTAATGTCCCACTGGATATATCCTTACATTCCTGTATTAATGCTGAGCTGACTTCCTTTTTAAGATATATTAAATCTGCTCAGAAATTCTGTTCCTAATAATATTTCAGTCATGAAAGGAACTACATTGCAGGTAAGCATGATCAGACACAACTCTGAACAACCCAAATCTCCTAAATTGACCATAATTCCTTCTCAAAAGCACCCCTATTATCCCATATATTGGTAGGAACATTGGACTAGGAATGTGGAGAATGGAATTCTTATCTTGGCTCTGCCACTGACTGACTGATTAGAAAATTATTTAACCTTTCTGGGCCTTAACTTTGACATTTACAAAAATAAAATGTTAGAGTAATCTCTTCAGTTTTCTTCCAGCTCAAAATCATCCTTTGCTGCCCACAGAGGGCACTTAATGTTTGTTGATTTTAAATAAGTACATTATTCAAGTGAGGATTTGGCTATAGATAATTTCCCCCCAATATTCCCACTAAAGAATACAATTTCTTTTTTTTTTCTTTTTGGTAGGGTAATGAGGGTGACTTCCCCAGGTAGTAGGTGTCAAGTGTCTGAATCTAGATTTGAACTCAGGTCCTCCTGAATCTAAGACCAGTGCTTTTATCCACTGCACTACCTAGCTGCCCCCTATAGAATACAATTTGACCCCAAACACAAGTGCTAATTAGGAGTAGGGTGGCAGGGAAGACTCATTAACTCATCTAAACTAGTATAAAACTCTGTAGAGTTTGTGTGTAGATGTATATCTACACACGCATGCATATATACATGCATAGTCATATGTGTATATATTCATATTTGTGTGTATATATGTATGTGTGTATATGTATATGTATACCCACATACAACTTGTCCTGAAGTCTGTTGATATGGGACTCTCTGCTCATTTGTGGAAATCAATGCCCTGCCTCTAGGAGGGGCAAGGTGAAGTTGGCAAGAGTAGGAAAGTACCAGTCTCTCTTTTTTTTCCTTCAAGTTCTAGAGTCTCTTCAGGTCTCTTCAGTCTCCTTGGGCTCTGCAGTTGCTTCAGGCCAGCTTCAAGGGAGAAGATGGATGATTGCCAACCCCACTTCAGGTTGCTGACTGCAAAGAAGCCAACGTGAAAGGAGCTGGCAGTCTCCATCATATCCCTATCTCCAGGTTGCTACACTAAAGATTTCAAGGAACCTCCCTTTGGATGAGACTTGGGACTCTCTTAGTTGAGTTCACTTACCTCACTCCCAGTGGGAGAGCTCCTTCACTCTGTATTGCCTAGTATATATTTTCATATGCATACTTTCTCTGGTTTCTTTTTTCTATTGACTTAGATAAATGGATTTCTTTGTTAATTGTTATGTGTGTTAATTGTGGAACTGGTATTTGGTGGGAAGGGGATGAAGCATTAGATATAAAGTTTGGATTCCTGTTTTTCCCATTAATGAAAGTGATCAGAAGTTAGTTTGAACCTGAAAATAACATCCTCTAGACTAACAATATTTAAGGGAACAGAGAGATATATTCCTAGCCTATAGCCTAGTTCTCCCTCTCTTTGGGAGTGCAGAACAGAGAGACTAACATTCTGGACCCATCCTCCTGCTTCCACTCCTGGAAAGAATTAAAGTCTCCAAGGGAGATGGCTGGGGTGAGAAGAGGCTGGAGATGTTTCTTCTATCTCCCTTTGAGCCACATGACATAGTCCTCGTGTGTGTGTGTGTGTGTGTGTGTGTGTGTATGTATGTATATATACACACATACACAGAATTTGCATATATATGTGGATTGTGAACATACATGTATGTATAGTGGGACAGAGATAGAATGTTTTCCTTGTGAAGGCAAAGAATAATTGGTTTATTTTTGGTGAGGCAATTGGGGTTAAGTGACTTGCCCAGGGTCACACAGCTAGTAAGTGTCAAGTGTCTGAAGCTGGATTTGAACTCAGGTCCTCCTGAATCCAGGGTCAGTGCTCTATCTACTGCCCCAGCATACTCACTTCTGATGTTGAATCATGTGATATTACCAAAGCCTTTGGTCAGGAGAACATTCTTTTCTGGGTTTAGAGTAATTGTGGCTGTGAAGGAGGCAAAGACTACGACACCCACAGAGACAGTTGTCTGATTAGTCTCCAAAGGGATTGGTCTCCTGGACTAAGATGACAGGTGCTGGGCTGGAAATAGCACCAGTGGCCTGGGGTGGGGGTGCTGGGAGTTTGGGGTGCAGGGACCTAGGCTGCCTTTATTAGGTCTGAAGTTGAAGTGATGACAGACAGTTATTTGACCTACTTGGAATATGCCACCTCCTGTCTCTTCCTCAAGGTACCTTAGCAGGGATGGCAGGGGTCAGATATCCCCATAAAGGGTTGGTTCCCGGGGCTTGGTAAATGTCTTGTTAATTGTGATGGCTCCATACTATCATTGGCCAGTATCTCAGGGCAGCACACCTCCAGGCTGCTGGCTCTGCTTCCAGCCTGTGGCCTGTAGATCATAATCCAGTGGTGCTACCCTCTTTGGAGGCAGAACAATACCTCTGAGGGTATTACAGTCCCCAGCTTCTCAGTAGCCATAGCTGTTTAATACACAGAAAAGAAAAGTGTTGTCACCAAAGTTTTTGCCACTGTCAAATGGTTCATCATAAGAGGCCGGCATGGTTTTTATCAGTGGAAATGAAGACTTAAGAAGATGCATTACCATTTGCTCTGCAGTTGGCATTTCCTGTATGTGTTGTCTCCCTCTATTAGAATGTGAGCTCTAGGAGAGCAGAGATTATACTGCTTTTCTATTTGCATCTCTAGTGCTTAGCACATAGTAAGCATTTAATAAATCAATGCTTTTTTGTTCATTCATTTACATGTAGTATGTAACATCATGACCATCTGCCATATATAACTGGTGAGGGCATTAGTGTTCATTTGTATACTAATAAAGATCAGTTTCTCTTCATATTAAACATAGAGAAATATAAGATGTAATATTTTCTTCCTGCAACCTAATGGATTGTCTTACACACTCCTCAGAGCAAGCACTCCTCACTTTTAAGACCGTTACTCTAGAGGCAAGGTAATTTTTCCATTTAAACACAGTTGAATTCTTTGGAAAACTGATGGTGCTTCCAAGTAGATTTTGTAATGTGGCTCTAAGAGCTCACATTTATTTAATGTTTTAGTTTACAAAGTGTTTAGAAAACACTGTGAGATAGGTATTGTGAATGTTATTACTCTCACTCAACATATTAGGATTTTTAAATTTTATTATTTATTATTTAGCATTCATTTTTTAAAATTTTGAATTCCAAATTTCTCCTTTCCTCTAGCCTCTCCCTCATCCATTGAGAAAGCAAGCAACATGTTATCAGTTATGTGTATGAAACCATGTGAAATATATTTCCATATTAACAATACTACCCCCAAAAAGATCAAGAAAAACCAAGTAGAAAAGGTATGCTTCAGTCTGTACTCAGGGTTTATCAATTCTTTCTCTGTATATGGATAGTATTTTTCATCATGAGTCCTTTGGAATTGCCTTGGATCATTATATTCATCAGAGTTACCAAGTATTTCATAGTTGATCATCATTACAACATTTCACAATTATCTCCCAGTTCTTTTCATTGCACTTTGTAGCTGCTCATATAAATCTTCCCAGGTTTTCTGAAACCATCCTGTTCATCATTTCTTATAGCACAATAATATTCCTCCACAATCATACACCACAATTTGTTCAACCATTCCCCCAATGGATGGGCATCCCCTCATTTCCCAGTTTTTTGCCATCACAAAAAGAGCTGCTATAATTTTTTTTATATATGGGCCCTTTTCCTTTTTCTTTGATCTCTTTGTGATACCGACATAGCAGTGGTATTGCTAGGTCAAAGAGTATGCCAAATTTTATAGAGCTTTGGGCATAATTCCAAATTGTTTCCCAGAAAGATTGGACCAGTTCACAACTCTGCCAACAGTATATTAGTGTCACTGTTTTTCCACATCCTCTTCAGCACTTGTACTTTTCTTTTTCTGTATTGTTAGCCAGTCTCATAGATGTGAAGTGGCACCTCAAAGTTGCTTTATTTTGTATTTCACTAATGAATAAAGATTTAGAACATTTTTATGTGACTATTGGTAGCTTCAATTCTTCTTCTGAAAACTGTTCATATCCTTTGACAATTTACCAATTGAGGAATGTCTCTTATTTTTATAAATTTGGCTCAATTCCCTATATATTTGAGAAATGCTGCCTTTATCAGAGAAATCTGCCGCAAAATTTCCCCCTAATTGCTTGTTTTCCTTCTAATTTTAGCTGTGTTGGTTTTATTTGTACAAAATTCTTTAAATTTCATGTAATAAAAATTGTCCATTTTACTTCCTGTTATCCTTTATATCTCGTATTTGGTCATAAACTCTTCCCTTATCCATACCTCTAACAGGTAATTTTTTCCATGCTCTCCTAAATTATTTATATTATCACCATTTATGTCTAAATCTCATACCCATTTTTGATCTTATCTTGGTATACCATGTGAGACATTGTTCTGTTCTTAGTTTCCACCAAACTACTTTCCTATTTTCCCAGCAATTTTTGTCAAATAGTGAGTTCTTGCCCCCAAATGCTTGGATCTTTGGGTTTATCAAACATTAGATTACCATGGTCATTTACTACACTCTATTGTGTAGTAGTCCAGGTTGGCTGGAACATAGAGTGAATGAAGAAAGTAAAGCAAAATGAAATGAAAAACAAAGGGCTAAAGTCAGATTGTAGATGACTTTAAATACCAGGCTAATGAGTGTTTATTTTATATGTAATAAGATGCCACTGAAGGCCCCTGTGTCAGAGAATGACATGGTTAGACCTGTGTCTTAGGTAGCTAAATGAAAAATTGATAAGAGAAGGGCAAGTCTGGAGGCAATGAGGCCAATTTGAAGGCTATTAAGATTTCTCTGGGCAGCTAGGTGGTGCAGTGAATAGTGTTCTGGGCCTAGAGTCAGGAAGACTCATCTTTGTGAATTCAAGTCTGGCCTTACTAGCTTACTAGCTGTGTGACTCTGGGCAAGTCACTTAACCCTGTTTGCCTCAGTTTCCTTATCTGTCAAATGAGCTGGAGAAGGAAATGGCAAACCACTAGAGTATTTTTTCCCAAGAGAACCCCCAACTGGGGTCACAAAAAACTGGACATGGCTGAAACAAGTGAACAGTAACGAAAGAATTATCTGAGAAAGTGATGATGAGGGGAGGCAGCAGCACAAGAAGAGAGAATGGTTCAAATGCAGGAGTTGTTATGGCAGTAGAATTCATAGGATTTAGCAGCTTATTAGATAGAGAGAGTGAGGGAAAGGGGAGCCAAAGAGCCAACAAAAGGAATGAGGGATTTGGGAAGAGCAACAAGTTTAAAGGGAAGAGGATGACTTCATTCATTTAGCTTTTTTTTTTTAATCCCTAAAAAGATCACAATTACACATACATACATTTCTCAACTATCCATGATGGTGGATGAGAGTAGATGCATGAATAATCAACTATTAAATGAAGAAATTGTACTAGACAGTCTCCAAGGTCCCTTCCAGCTCTAAACTTATGATCCTAAAATGAAATTTTATCATAGAAATCTGATGATTTTGGGGGCGGCTAGGTGGCGCAGTGGATAGAGCACTGGCCCTGGAGTCAGGAGTACCTGAGTTCAAATCCGGCCTCAGACACTTAACACTAGCTGTGTGACCCTGGGCAAGTCACTTAACCCCAATTGCCTCACTAAAAACACACACACACACACACACACACACACACACACACACACACAAAAGCACAAAAAAACCAAAAACAGAAATCTGATGATTTCTAAAGGCTGTTTCTAGCTCTAGCAGAAGGGGAAAATAACTTTTATTCAGCCTAATGAATATGAATGTTTTTGGATTTGCAAATGAAGAACCTCTCCCACTATGACTAATAACCCCTGCATTAATTTAAAACTGAATATTTTCAAAATACAGTTTGTTATCCGTCAGAGTGTGGAATGTTTCCCAGGGCTGCCCACACTTAACCATTTCATTTTAGCTCTTACCTTCCTAATACTATTCATTTAAGTTAATCTTCAAATGAATTAATGTTTCCTAAGTAGAAAATAGCTAGCTGATAGGAGATAAGTAGGCTCCAAAAAAGGGAAATTGACCTAGAATGAAAAACTAATATCTAGCAATTCATAAAACTGGTAGTCTCTGTAAAAAAAGAATCTCAGAGTTCTAGGCTAGGTGCTGGAATGAGAGGTTGGAAAGGGCCCAGCTCCTCAATCTTCCTCCCCTACACAAATAGATTTTTTTAAGAAGAAAAGCAGTAGGGGAGAAAAGAAAGGGAGCAATTGAAGACTCTAGAAGAAAAATAAACTCTCAGGTAAAGAAAAGGAAGTGGACAAACAAGAGAAGGTCAAAAAACCTTCCAGTCCGATGAACAATCATAATGGATGAAAAGTTCCTGAAGAAAAAGTCACCAGAAGGAAAAACTCATAAATTAACTAACCACAGACATAATACAAGGCTAATCAAATTGGACAATAAATACTTCAAAAGAAATGAAGGCAATCTGGTGTCATTAAAGAAAGACATGGTCAAAGGACAAGAACAAAAACCAGAGAGGATATTAAAGGAGAAAATTCACTGCTTGAAAACTGGGACAGAATTTTTGTAACAAGTATCACTGATAAAGGCCTCATTTCTCAAATATATAGAGAACTGGGTCAAAATTATAAAAATACGAATCATTTCCCAGTTGATAAACGGTCAAAGGATGTGAACAGGCAGTTTTCAGACATAGAAATCAAAATTATAATCATGTGAAAAAATTCTCTAGATCACTATTGATCAGAGAAATACAAACTAAAATAACCTCATACCTTCCAGCATAGCTAATGACAAAAAAGGAAAATGCTGGCTGTTGGAGAGGATGTGGGGAAACTGGGACACTAATCCACTGCTGGTGAGTTATGAACTAATCCAACCATTCTGGAGAGCAATTTGGAACTATTCCTAAAGGGCTATAAAACTGTGCATCCTCCTTGATCCAGCAACACCAGTGCTAGGTTTATATCCCCAAGACATCCAAAAAAGAGAAAGAACCTATTTGTACAAAAAATATTTTTGGCAGCTCTTTTTGTGGTGTCTAAGAATTGGAGATCAAAGGGATGCCCATCAATTGGGGAATGGATAAACAAGCAGTGGTATATGATTGTGATGGAATAAGAAATGACAAGCAGGACCATTTCAGAAAAACCTGGAAAGACTTGTATGAACTGATGTATACTGAAGTGAAAAGAACCAGGAACCTTGTACACAGTAACAGCAATATTGTTTGATGAATAATTGTGATAGGCTTAGCTCTTCTCAGTAGTACAATGATCCAAGACAATCCCAAAGGCCTAATGATGAATCAATCATGCTATCCATCTCCAGAGAAAGAACTGATCTTGATTGAACACAGACTGAAGCATGCTATTTTTAATTTTCTTTCTTTCTTTTTTTCTTCCATTCTAGTCTTCTACAAAATTACTAATATGGAAATATTCTACATAATTGTACATGCATAACCTATATTTGATTGCTTACCTCCTCGGGAAGGGGGAGGAGGGAAAAAAAGGAGGAAGAAATAGAATTTGGAACCCAAAACTTTAAATAAAAATATTTATTAAAAAAAGAAAATTCCCTGCTCAAAGTGCTTGTAATCTATTTGGAGACATAAGATTTGCACACAAACCCAGGAGAAAGAATCTTATATTTAGAACTTGAAAAGAGCATCAGAGGTCATGTGGTGCAACTTTTCATTTTACAAATGAGGTAACTAAAAATCCAGGTGATTTTGACTTACCATACCAAGTTGCATAGTAGGATTTGATAAGGTTCAAACCCAGTTTCTATGATTCCAATTTAAAGGTTAATTCCATCGCACTGAATTGTTTTTCAAAGTGTAAATTATGACCTTCCTCTCCTCACTATGTACATTTTTGTAAAGGTGAAATTAGCTAAATTGGACATCAAGGACAGCCTTGAAAAGCTTTGAAAAGAAATTAAAAACATGAACGAACTGGGTGCAGGAGGGGGAGAATAATGGCTTCAGATTTTTGAAGGGTTATCAAAGTAGAGAGATTAGACACTGCAATTTCAGAAGACAATGGATAAATACATAAAAATCAAAGAGAAGAAGATTTCAGTTCAATATATGGAAGAACTTCCAAATGATTAGTTATTTGAAAATGGAATGAACCACTTTCTGAAGTTATTGCCTCCAAACTTCCTTCCCTATGCAGGGTATGCACCCTAGGGATGATTCTGCATGTGAAATAAATAGAACATTTCGAGGTAAGAGTACAATGTGTACAATCAATAGCTAAGTTGTGTTGCACAAATTATAAATGATAGACGAGTTCAGGGAAGCTTTCTGGAATGCCTTTAATTTCTCTCATATTGATGTCATGTGGTTTGCTAAAAATCAATAACTCTTAGAGGCACTGAAAAAGAAACAAAAAGAGGAATGAGTTAGCAGTTCCATGGAACTCCTTTCAAGGCTAGAGATGGAATTTTAAATTGATTGCAACCTCTTTAGAATAAGAGTCTTTATGAGTAGCTACTACAGCAATAAAGAGGGGAAATAGCATGCTAGAAAACTAAATATTGCAGCAAAAGAAAACTGCACAGGTGTCAGCCATAGATAAAAGGAGAAGCTATTAAGAATCTTTGGGGAGTATAGATGGTTCTGATACTGGTTTCAGCTGCATATTATATATTAAAGAATGTAGTAAGGAGGACAACCATTCCCTTATAATACAGCTCCCCAGTGATATTTTTCTGAGACTATTAGATTGTATAGATCATGAGTATGGATATTTTTATATAATAAACATTATTGGTATATAAAATGTCTCAGTTTCTTTATGGCGTAAGAAAATTTTAAAGATGTAGGTACAGAAATATAATCCAACCCATGCTTTCTCCTATTTCATTATAGACTTCAATCATTTTCCATTTGTAGTGCTTGTCTGAGATATATATATATATATTGATGAACCAACTGAGTGAGTTGCCCAACCAACTACTTGTCACAGGATAGATAGTATTCTTCTAAAGATGCTACATGGCCATGAAGCATATAGCAACATAGTCTCCAAAGAATCAAAATTTTAGCAACCAAAGGGCAATTTGGTGGGCATACGTAGACAGCAACATATTACCAACCATAACTCAACAATAGTAGTGGCATAAAAGATATTATCTAGGAAATGCATGAGGTAGGCCACTAAGGTAGTAAGAATGCTTACAATGGAATCCACAGATTGTTAAAAAGAAGTGTAGGGAGTTCTTAATCTTTTTTGTCATGAATCCCTTTGACAGTCTGGTGAAGCCTACAGACCTCTCCTCAGAATAATGTTTGTAAAAGCATAAATAAAACACACAGGACTATAAAGGAAACCAATTATATTGAAATTAAGTTATCAAGATATTCTTTAAAAAACAAACTCATGGACCCTCTGAAATCTATGGGATCCTCAGACCCTAAGTTAAGAACTTCTGACCTAGAGGTTCAGGTCGTTTGAGGAGATCCTCTATGAAGGATTTATGAGAAGACACAGTCAAGAATATGGAAGATATGGATGTATGACTGTCAGTATGGATGAGATCATGAATTAATCATAGTCTTACTCTAAATGATAAGTGGGAGAAGAAGGTATGCTTCTCCTCCTCCCAACCTCACCACCCCCAGCCAGATGTTCACGGTTCTAGCTCAACTCAGGGTCCTGTACTCTTCATACCCTAAACTCTTACTTGTTTGTAAGATGGAAACAATAATAATAATAATAACAATAATATTTATATAAAGCTTTAAGTTTTGCTAAATACTTTAAATATATTCTTTCATTTCATCCCCACAACCTTCCTATGACGTAGGTACTATTATTATTATTCCCATTTTCAAGATGAAAAAACCAAGACTGAGAGCAGTTAATTTACTTGCCCAAGGTCACACAGCTAATAAGTGTCTGAGGCAGGATTCAAACTCAAGTCTCTTTGACTTGCTACCTAAGACTCATGTCACCTCCCTTGGAAGGTGGTTGGGAGGAAAATACTTTGCAATCTGTAGAACATGGAACTATAACTAACAAAATTTTCATTTAGGACAAGGTTGGGGTCGGGGATCTGGGCTGCAGCCTAGTGGGGAGAAGGTATATTATGGACTTTAGGTTCCTCATTTGCAAAATTAAGAAGTTGTATTAGATGGATCTTTTGCAGCTCTGAGTCTATGATCCTTTTATCTTATGACCTCAAGGTTTCTACTTTGTTGGTTCATTTGTTATTCAAACCTGTTTAATAGGGATTGTCTTGGACAGACAGAAATTGCTTTGATTAGGAAAGTTATAGCAAGAGACAACCTGTCCAGAATCTATAGGTTTAGCTGGATTTGACAGTTTGTACCTCTTCTAGCAATCTTTGTTTTAAGATGACTCTTTATACAAATTGACCTCTTTTGAACCACATACCTTTTTTTCTTTCTTTCTTTTTCTTTTCTTTTTTTGTTTTTGGTAGGGCAATTGGGGTTAAGTGACTTGCCCAGGGTCACACGGCCAGTAAGTGTTAAGTATTTGAGGCTGGATTTGAACTCAGGTCCTCCTGACTCCAGGGCCGGTGCTCTATCCACTGCGCCACCTAGCTGCCCCCACATACCTTTTTAAAGAACTGCTGCCTTGCCATAGAAGGACATATGAGATATATTTCTGTTTACATTTTTAAATTATTTTCTTCTTCAATGTAATAGAAATGCTCACAAATTAATTGGTAGAATTCCTATCTTGACAGGTGCTTTACTGATCTCTCAACTGGCATCCTGGTAGTTTTCCAAACCCACAAAGGTTTCATAGGATTTGCTATCAAAGAGAGAGGCTGGCAGGGGGGCAGCTAGATGGCGCAGTGGTAAAGCACCGGCCCTGGATTCAGGAGAACCTGAGTTCAAATCCAGCCTCAGACACTTGACACTTACTAGCTGTGTGACCCTGGGCAAGTCACTTAACCCTCATTGCCCTGCAAAAAAAAAAAAGAGAGAGGCTGGGATCCTTAGGGCTTCTAGACAGACTTCATAATAATAATGCTGTGGATCTCTGTGCCTCTCTTTGGTTTCATGATTCTAGAACCCATGAATGGTGGGTTCTATACTCTCAACTGGAAACTTAGTGTTATCTGTTGGTCCATGATAAATATGAAGTCACTGGAGCCTGCGTGGTTTAGACTGGCAACCTATATACAGTTAATAGCTGGCTAACAACCAGTAATCATATCTATTATCTTTGCCCTGAGAATCAAATTAGATGAGAACCATTTACAACTGAGGTGTCAAATACAGGCTCCTGCAGCCCAAGATACTTCTGAGCATGACCTGAACCAGATTAACATTGGGAAATAGTTGACAAAATAATAAAACAGATAATATTATATTTTAAACTTAAGCGTTTGAAGGGATCCTTATATAAGGTTTAGGTCCATCATTTCTATTTGAGTTTGATACCACTGGCCTACAATTTGGGGGGCAGAGCCAGAGTATTGTGAGAGTTCATACAGAGAGTGTGTTGTAGGTTCAATTCCCTCTGGAGCTTGTGGGATTTTTGTTTTTCAGTTACCAGAAACCCAGATGAGAACAAAGTCATGATATTCAACCCTGTGCAGCACAATCTTGCAGAGGCCTGTGCAGAGCCAAGTATTGTGAGATCGTGGTGTGTGGGCAGTTTCCCCCTAGTTCTTGGTTCTCACAACTTGCTTAGTCTTCTAAATTCGGGGTCTTTTAGCGCAGGTAGAGGGCAGGTACTTCTGAGTAACCTGCCTTGAGGTTCTGTGCTTTTTCTGTAGTCCCTGCAATCAGCTAACTTGGTTCTTATCCTCACAGGGAAGAAGAGAACTGAACAGCAGAGAGAGAGGGTCCTAGTGAGTGAGACTGGCAAATTTTGATCAGAAGAGAAAATGCAAGTGGGAGCATATGACCATGTTGGGGAGCAGAGCTGAGCAGAGGAGGGAGGGAAGGAAAGTCATCCTGTAGACAAGACCAAGAAAACTCTGGCAATGACCTCAGTAGTAGCAGCAAGGAACTCGTCAGCAAGGCTCTGTGTGAGCACCTTCTAAATGAATTGCCCTGAGTAAAGCCATGTCTCTGACATCCTACTTACTGTAAAGTTCTATGTAAATGCAAGCCATCCTTTCAGCTGTTCTAGGGAGCAAGGGCCCATTGCTGATAAAGGGGACATCACAGATAAGAAAATAGATACAATATGCCATTTACTAGAAATGGGCTGCCCAGTTTCATAACCAATCAATCACTAAGCATCTTCTATAGCCCAGGCACTGTGCATGACAATGCTCTTCTAAGTTTTCAAAGAATCTTAGAGATCTTCGATCCAGACTGATGATCTGACCGGCTTAATATTACACAGCTAGTTATTGGCTCTGCCACTTTAATGATACTAGCCCTGAACTAACTAAGGTGTTTGTGAGGTCCCTTGTCTTTTGGTTATCTTATGACCTGTCATAGTAGACCCCCTAATAAATATTTACTTGGTGAGCAAAAGTAGATAAATGACTAAACGGTGTATGATCAGGCAGTTATTTCTGACCATATTTGGGGAAAGAAAAGAGGGCCAAAATAAAGAATTTCATGCTACTTTTGCCAGGAGAAAAAATGGACATGAACAGAAAAGTGACTAGTCTTTTTGCCTGGTGTAGCAGACCACAGAATGGAACAGATGACTCTACTGCATCTTTTGTGCATATCATCAGAAAACTTTCTCATTAAGAAAGAGGTTCTTTCTCCTTCAGGTTCAATCTGGACCAATCTTCTTTGGTCTAACTCTGTGTTTCCTTCTTTTTCATTATTTTAACATGCTTAAAAATTATGTTCATCACTTAGGCCTTGGTGACATAGTAACGGAAAATTACACCAATTTCAGTGAATGATAGAAAGAGATGATAGACTTCTTAGAAGGACTATTCACATAAGAAAATGGAGGAAATGGAGTTTAATCGATGAAGGTACTCCCTTTACCTCTGATTTCTAGCTCTCTACAGATTTCTAGATAGCCTCTGTGAGCTATTGTGGCCAATTCATTCATACATTCATCATCCAGTGACAAACCTGGGAGAAAGACACACACACACACACACACACACACAGAAACAGAGAGAGACACAGACACAGAAAGACAGACAGAGACAGAGAGAGAGGATGTGGTGGGGCCTCACAGTGCCTGGGAGGAGATGGTGAAGCTCTACAATAACCAGTCTTCTAGGCTAGTAATAACTTCATTCCCTGAGTCTTTTACTGAACTCCTGTTGAGCTCAAACAATGTCCCTATAGGCCTATACTGGTAAATGTACAAACTTTTAAATTTAATCTTTTCTGATTTGGGGCTAAATATATCCCAGGTATGTATATGGAAGAAGAAAAGGGTTGAAATTCTAATCGGGGGTTGGAGGATAAACCAAGAGTAGTACTATATATAAGACATGCAGATCCACATGTAATATATATATATATGTCCACATAATTTGTCTAAATATATAGACTCAGTTCACAGATGGAATGAATTGGTATCTCTGGAATTTGACCCACCCCTATCCAAGGGAGATTGTGATTTCCACCTTGAGGGGAGCAGGCAAAGAGTGTTGTCTGAGTGCTTGTTCCTTCCCTCACTTATTTTCTCTTTTTTCTAGAATTATATCTATCTGCCTCTTCAGATGTTCCTAGTCTAGGGTTATAATATTTAGAGGTTCAAAATGAAAGCAGTTTTCCATCTCTTGGCTCCAGGCATTTTCTCTAGTTGTCCACCATATCTCTCCCTTCTTCACTCTTCCATTCTGACTACTGATCTCTATGTTTTTTGTTTGTTTGGGTTTTTTTTTTTGTCTCAACTAAACTTTTGCCTTTTAGAGGAAGCCTTTCCTAATCCCTCTTAATTCCAATGCTTTCCTTCTATTAATTATTTCCTATTTATCCTGTATGTAGTTTGCTTTATACGTATTTGTTTGCATGTTGTCTCTTCTATTAGATTGTAAGGTCCTTGAGGGCAAACACTATCTTTTGCTTGGTATATAGAAGATACTTAATAAATCTTTATTGAATGAATGAAAGAGGTTGCTTAAATTTCTGAAAACGCCAAGAACTTTTCTTTTGAAGAGACCTGAACTGCAGAGTAGTTACAGAGGACTATACAAAGCTCCTGGGAAATAAAGGTTTATTTGAAGAGGGAAGAAGTGTTTTGACTCTTTATGGACTCTGAGTCAGGTCCTCTGTATTTTCTACCAGGGGAAATAAAACCTATCCTTTGTATGATATTTTTTTGGCTTGAGTGCTAACATGAAAGCTAAGGACTTTTTTCCTTCTGTTGTAGAGATACAAGCCAAATTCTGATGTTTTCAAAGAAAACTCTGGTTTGGAAATATCAGTCAAAGAGAATGTGATTATTGAGAACACCACCCTTTTCAAGATCGAACCAAGTCCATATATTCCATAGCTTTGGTAATGACTCATAGAATAACACACAAAAAGACAACATGCTACCCAATCCTTTTTTTGGTGAAATCATTGTGATTTTTGATCCTGAAACCTGACATAGATAAGGCAAAGAAAGGGAAATTTCAGGCCAATATCATTCATGAAAGACTGGTCCTCTAATGGATAGAGGACCAGGAGGACTTTCTTGACATAAGGAAGACAAAGCAGCAATGTGACCCAGGTCAAGTTATATGACCTCTTAGTGCCCCAGGCAGCCTTCAATGACTAAGTTCCAGAGGAGTTGCCAATTTTTATCCCACGGAGAGAGTTTCCACACTAGGGATTTCTTACATTGATGAAGTCATGGGTCTGAACTTTTAAAAATATTGTCAATGAATACTTTCCTCAAATTAAAAAGTATTAACAATTAGATATGGCAATGTTTTTGAAGCTATTCATTTCAACCATATAGGATTTATACTTGAATGCCTCCACAAAAGTAACACTCTGATGCTTCATCATGCTACGGATATGACCCTGTGGTGTTTTTTTTAAATCATAAAAGTATTTTATTATTTTCTAGTTACATGTAGAGATAGTTTTCAACATTTGTTTTTATAAGATTTCTAGTTTCAATTTTTTTCTCCCTAGGGGGCAGCTAGGTGGGGCAGTGGATAAAGCACCGGCCCTGGATTCAGGAGGACCTGAGTTCAAATCCGATCTCAGAGACTTGACACTTACTAGCTGAGTGACCCTGGGCAAGTCACTTAACCCTCATTGCCCTGCAAAAAACAAACAATTTTTTCTCCCTCCCCCCTCCCCAAGACAGCAAACAATCCAATATAGGTTATACATGTACAATCACATTAAACATATTTCTGCATTAGTCATGCTATGCAAGAAGAATCAGAGCAAAAAGGAAAAACACAAAAAAAATAGAAATAGTATGGTTCAATCTGCATCTAGATTCCATAGTTCTTTTTTTCTGGATTTGGAGAGCACTTTCCATCATGAGTCCTTTGGAATTATCTTGGACCATTGTATTGCTGAGAAGAGTCAAGTTTATCCCAGTTGATCAACACACAGTGTTGTTGATATTGTGTACAATGTTCTCCTGGTTCTCCTCATCTCACTCAGCATCAGTTCATGTAAGTCCTTCCAGGTTTCTCTGAAGTCCACCTACTCATTGTTTCTTACAGCACAATAGTATTCCATTACATTCATATACCACAACTTGTTCAGCCATTCCCCAATTGATGGGCATTCCCTTGATTTCCAGTTCTTTTCTACTACAAAGAGAGCTACTATAAATATTTTTGTACATGTGAGTCCTTTCCCCTTTTGTTATGATCTCTTTGGGATAAAGACCTAGTAGTAGTATTACTAGGTCAAAGGGTATGCACAGCTTTGTAGCCCATTGGGTATAGTTCCAAATTGCTCTCCAGAATGGTTGGATCAGTTCATAGCTCCACCAACAATGCGTTAGTGTTCCATTTTTTCCACAGCTTCTCCAACATTTATTATTTTCCTTTTTTGTCACATTAGCCAATCTGATAGGTGTGAGGTGGTACCTCAGAGATGTTTTAATTTGTATTTCTCTAATCAATAGTGATTTAGAGCACTTTTTTCATATGGAAATAGATAGCTTTGATTTCTTCATCTGAAAACTGCCTGTTCATATCCTTTGACCATTTCTCAATTTATGACCCTGTGTTCTTGAAGACTATGCCTGCAAAGCACAACCTCTGCTCTATTCTACCAGGTTAGAAAGACATTATGTATGATCCTGGTACTAGACTGTGTTTGCTTTCTGGGACAGAAGACTAACAAAAATGTAGAGAAGCTTGCCACCAATAGACTGGCCTCTCAGTGACTAATTCTTTGAAAAAGACAAATCCATGAAACAAAGAAAAGTTAAAGATTGCCTTCGATTTTGTGTAGCCTCCATTGGCTTCGGTGGTGCTGGTGACAGAGTGCTAGAAAAGGAGTAGAGGATGCTCCATTCACTCCATTTATAGAGGATCTATAAACATTAACCATCGGTACCCTAAATGTAAGAGCCTTGTTTAATGACCAATGAGCTGACCAAATTACTTTGAAAAAATGAAAACAAAAACTGAAACAAAGCAGAAAAGACAGAAAAAGAATGAATGAAATTGTATATTTATGAACAAACATATTCAATGTAACACTTGGAAGATAATTTTGTTGCTTACATACATAATTTCTAAGAGTCTTGCCAAACCCTCATGTAGTTTAAAGTTAGAGAAATCAGGTGAAACCTATCCCAATTTTTTTTTAAAGTAGCACTTATAGAGTATTTATTTCTCCACACAAGATGCCTATAAGATCAATAGCATGCTATCTATGCATTTAGAAAATTTTAAGTACCTTTATGTATGGGCATTAAGAGAGGGAAAATAAGTTTGCTACTGAGGAAGATAAGGGTGTCAGGAGAGATTAAGAGAAAGTAGGGGGAGGAGATGGACTCTTTTTTAGAGCAGAGGACTAGGGAAGTGGGGTGTCAAGGTTTGTTATCATAAAAGTATTTTATTATTTTCTAGTTGCATGTAGAGATAGTTTTCAACATTTGTTTTTATAAGATTTCTAGTTCCAAATTTTTCTCCCCCTCCCTCCCCTCCCTCCAAGACAGCAAGCAATCTGATATAGGTTATATATGTACAGTCATATTAAATATATTTCTGCATTAGTCATGCTGTGAAAGAAGAATCAGAACAAAAGGGAAAAAAACTCAAAAAAGAAGAACAGAAAAAGTAGAAATAGTATGGTTGAATCTGCATCTAGATTCCACAGTTCTTTTTTCTGGATTTGGAGAGCATTTTCTATCATGAGTCCTTTGGAACTATCTTGGACCATTGTATTTCTGAGAAGAGTCAAGTTTATCACAGTTGATCAACACACAATGTTGTTAATACTGTGTACAATGTTCTCCTGGTTTTGTTCATCTCACTCAGCATCAGTTCATGTAAGTCTTTCCAGGTTTCTCTGAAGACCACATGCTCATTGTTTCTTACAGCACAATAGTATTCTGTTACATTCATATACCACAACTTGTTCAGCCATTCCCCAATTGATGGGCATACCCTCAATTTCCAATTCCTTGCCACCACAAAAAGTGCAGCTTTTGTGGGTTCTTTTACCTTTTTTTTTTTTTTTTTTAGTGAGGCAATTGGGGTTAAGTGACTTTCCCAGGGTCACACAGCTAGTAAGTGTTAAGTGTCTGAGGCTTGATTTGAACTCAGGTCCTCCTGACTCCAGGGCCCATGCTCTATCCACTGCGCCACCTAGCTGTCCCTCTTTTCCCTTTTTATGATTTCTTTGGGAAAAATACTTAATAGTGGTATTGCTGGGTCAAAGGGTATGGGGTGTCAAGATTTTGGCCTCCAGAAGAAGGGTTAGGAAGTAGAACCTGAGGGATTCAATCATATCAATATTGACATTCTTTCCCCTAAATGAACTTGGAAGATATAAAGAAATTGTCGTTAAATGAAAAAAAAAATGGTTTATAAATTCTTCTTGTAGAGAAAAGTAAGGAAGCCTCTTCTTGTTTTTGTTGTTGTGTGTCCCAAAGCAACAGGAAATACCATTTCATGGGTTACTTGGGTTTTTTACACTGTTCTGTAGCAAAAAGATTATTAGGAAGATAATTATAGCTTATTTACTAACATTACAGAAGAAGCGAAAACAAAGTTCCATAAAGTACTCAATAAGATCCCTAGAACTAAATCAACATATATTTTAATAGTAGTGACTTCAATGCAAAGGTAAGCATACAGGAGGACAACAAAATATGGAGGATAAACAACTCTACCAAAAGCTTAATATAAGATTCTATCAAGTTAGGTCATTCCAATAGTATAAAGCAGGAACAGAGGATAACAAAGAGAAGAAAAATGTAAAAGATCTGTGAATATTTCTAATTTCAATTGTTTTCTCCACCAGTGAAAGTAGAGCTACCATAATTGGACTCTAACATCATGAACAGGTGATTGAGAGATCAAAAACTGCTAGACTATATGGCCAATTTCTCATCTTTAAAGACTCTTTTTTGAAAATTGTATATATACATATATATACAAGCATATGTATATGTGACATCTTCAATTAAAGTACAAGAAGGTAATAAACTATTGAAAAGGATATTCTAATGCAGATCCCATCTTTACAATTATATAAATGTATGTTTATTGTTTGCTAACCATATAAAAAGCATTGATTAAAGATTCTCTTTCAGTAAAGTATCTCTTGTACATGTCATCATCATAAAAGATTTATTGAAATATAAAACAACAGGAATAACTAACGTTGATAATAAAAGGGAGGTGTATCAGAGCTGAGGATTTTTTTCCCTGAGACAAAAATCTAAATGAAATCAATCCAATTCAGCTGGTATTTATTAAGTGCTTCCTATGTGCAAAGCATAGTGCTAGATTCTGAAGCTACCAAGACAAACCAAAAAAGTCCCTGCCATTAAGAAGCATAGATTCTATTCAGAGGATATAACACACAGATAAGTAAATATATAATAATGAGGAGAGAGAGTGCATACTAAAACTAGTGTGTATGCACTCGTGGGGAAACTTAATGTATCCCTTTTAGACTTAGATTTAAACAAAAAATAAACAAGAACTATGTTAAAGGCCTGAAGACAAGTTAGAGATGATAGAAATCTAGCAATTATTGAATGGGAATAGAAAGGTATTTACATACTGCATGTGGTACCTTTGCCAAATTTGACCTTGTCCTAAGGCATAAAGACCTCATCAAAAATGTAGAAAAGCAGAAACATTAAGCAAGTCGTGTACTGATCACAATGCAATAAAAATTATACTGAATAAATGACTTTTGAAGAGAGAGTTAAAATGATTTGAGACTAAATAACATAATTCTGAAGAAGTGGTAGGTCAAAGAACAAATTATGGAAACAATAGACAATTTTATTAAAATATCAATAATAAGACAACATATCTATACTCATAAGTATGTTCGGAGGGGAAAATTTATATTTCTAAATATTTTCATTTATGAAAGACAGAACAAATCAATGAATTGGGCATAGAATTTCAAAAACTTGAACAACAACAAATCCAAAATCCACAACTAAGTAACAAGATAGGTGTTTGGAAAATTAATGAAGAGATGAATAAAGCTAAAAGCAAAAAGACCATTGAATTGATCATTGAAACTGAACTTAGAGTGCAAATTATATAAAAATGAAAAAGAACTAACAATTGAAGAATAAAAGAAATTATCAGAAACTATTTTGTACAATTTTAAGTTTTGGATAACAGTTTCAATTATTTCAATTTTTAAAAGTTACCTTTTTTTTTCATTAGAATGGAACCTGCTCCAGGGAACTTCTGAATAAGAAAACTTATCTTTTACAGGTACAGATTTGAACCTTTTCTTTTTTTCTTTTAAAAACTTTTTCCTTTTTATTATTTTTTTTAACCTTTTCTAAAACTTAGAGTCTTCAAACATTGCCTGGGGCATTGAAAGGTTAGGTGACTTTCAAAGGGTCACAAAGCCAGTATGTTTTAGAAATCGAATTTGAATCCAGGTCTTCCTGTCTCCAATGCTGACTCTCTGTTTACAGTGTGATATGGTCTCTCTTATAATTATCATATATCTAAGAATTAAAGAAACTAAAATGCATAAACCCTCTTGTTTCAGGGATTCAAGCATACTGAATGGGGGATAAGAAAAGGCAGTTTGTAAATTTATAATGTAAGTAGTGAGAGATAAACATGTTATTTACACAGGAACCCTTAACTGGATTGACAAGCTTTATATTGCAAACTTTCCACTGATCACTCCTACTAATAAGAAAGGTCACATATATAAAGATAAGTGTTTTATTTTAAAAACTGATATTGAGAACGCTGTATGATTTCTCTTTAATCCAAACAAATTAAATTTTATTTTAATTTGGGGGGAGGGTTCTGAGGTGAAGAGATTCATCTAGAGCTCTATGGAGGCAAGTTACCTTTCCCAAGGTCCCATAGTATGTGTCAGAGGTCGGATATGAATTCATAACTCACCTTCTGTCTTCAGAGGCAGCTTGGTGACTATAGTGATAGAGCTGGACCTTGAATCAGGAAGACCTAAATTTAAATTCAGCCTCAGACACTTACTAGCTCTGTGACCCAAAGCAAATCACTTAAACTTTCTCAGCCTCAATTTCTTCATCTGTAAAATGGAAATAAAGTAACATCTACCTCCCAGGACTTATTAGAGGATCAAATGAGAAAATACTGTAAAGCATTTTGGAAGCCCTAAAGGGATGTACAAATACTAGCTATTATTATTATTCGCTATGACTTGTAATAGCTATTATTTTTTGTAAACCTTTGTACTGAAATATATAATGAATCTTAAATGATTATCCCACTATTAGAGTAAGAAATGTAGTGTCCATGTTGGCTATTAAATTGATCTGAAAGCCCTTACCTTGGTTTTTAGGTGATTTAAAACATTTATCAGATCAATTGCATTGCATTTTGAACCGACCCAGTGAAAGAGCTGAAAACTCCTGTTCAGCTGTTGTATAAGCTTCCATCTTGTATGATCTTAAGTTCTGAATGAAATAGGACTCCTTTTTTGTTGTTGTTGCATAATCTCTATGGATGGTAGGTTTTTGGAGATTTAATTTATAAACCTGTTTGTTTGTATTTTTCAAAGTTTTATTTTTATTTTGTTTAAAGGATGTAGGCTGCAAATGGAGGACATTCTCCAGCAGCAATATGGCTCAACTTTCGAATTTTACTTATATTCATTCATGAGATCAGAAGAAAGTTTAAAATGAAAATTATTATGCAATTAACGGAAAACTCAATCAACTAATTCGCCGGACAAAAAAGCATTTAGATTGAAATTTAATTTAAATGTAGATTTCTAATTCGCTGAAAAAAATAAAATCCTATTTTAAAAAGGCACTTAACAAAAAAGGGTAAAAATAATCCCAGTCCTCAAAAGACTCAGTCTGATAGGGGAGAGCAAAAACTAGGTACATAAGAGCTATATACATTGTAGATGGGAGGTCGTCTCAACGGGAAGTCACTAGCAGCTGTGGGGTGAGGAGTGGGGAAGGCCTACAGAAGATGAGAATTGAACTGAGTCTTGAAGGAAGCCAGAGAAACCAGGAGATAAAGGGGAGGAAGGAGAGCATTCCAGGCATGGGGGAAAGCCGAGGCAGAGGCACGAAGACGGGAGATGGGAGTGCTCTGTGAGAGCCAATAGACCAGTGCAGTATGTGGAGGGAAGCCGAGGGTACTTGGGAAGGCTCTCTCATAAAACAACGCATTTGAAAGCGTCGATTTCAGAGCTCTTCAATTTAGTTGACCCATGAAATGGAGCTATAGACTACATAGATGTGTATATGTTCCCTCTGTGAGATTTCAAGTTGTAAACAAAAGCCCTTCCCAGCATTCTCAGCTTGTGGGGACTTTTAATTTGACACATGTAAGTGACTCAGCCGTCTGGCTTTAAGCTAGGGGCGGGGAGTGTGGCTACTGCAGCATAAACAGTGGGGATTCGGGCTCTGCGCCGGGGCGCAACCTTTGCCTCTTTTAAAGGGTGGATTCCCAGTGTCCAGAATGACAGAGCGGCCAGGAACACAGCAGTGAAAAGTAAGTCACTGTGTGGGTTGCGCTGGAGGGCTGTGGATGGCTGCAGGGGAGCTGGGGGGCCGGGAAGGAGTCTAAGTTTCCTATCGTGCGCTCGCTCTCTCGCTCGCTTCCTCGCTCACTGGAGTCTTTTTGTGCGATTCCGCCGAAAGAAAAAAAAAATGGGACGGGGCAGAAGCGGAAACCCGAGCTGCCATGCGAGGCTGGGGCTACACCGGGACACTTCGTCTGTATTTCTCTAGCAGAGAAGATGCCGGTAAATACATGGACATAAGTGTGGCCACGGGAACGCTAGCCCCCGACCCGTGCGCGTAGGGACGCACGGAGATCCTCTAAATCCGAAAGCTAGGAAGAATCGAGTTTCTTTTATACGGTTGAAGTTCAGCGGAAGCCTCTAGCTCGCCCTTAGAGAAATGATGAGAGCACAGTCTCTGTGGTTTTCGGGGGGCATTTTGTAAAATGCCCCTTGTCGTTTCCTTGGGGTCATAAGAAACGTCGTATACAGGGACGGGTCATAGGCTGCTCGTGAAATAAGCAAACTCTGTATGGGGGCACGTCCGATCACTTCTCCCCCAGACTCTCCTCCGGTATCCTCCCTTAACCCCCTCCCCCAGCTCCCAAACCTTACCGGCTTGTATCACTTAGCCCCCAGGCTCGGAATACAAACGATAACTAACGCTTCTAGTTGTAGTTTTCTTTTAAACAAAGCCAACCCTCTTTCATTGAAAACTTGATTATTTTCAAGTTCTTTTCAGGTTAGCAGGCCTAACCTTGCTTTATTGCCAAATAAAATTACTAGAAGAGCTCAAGTAGTTTAGAATTTGCTGTTCTGGGATTGCCCGGGCTTGATCATACCTCTGCTGTGTAGAATAGAAAGGGATTTGCAGAGCAAATTAGCAGCATAAATAAGACTGTAGGAGGAATGCTTAACCTGCTTATGAGAACAAACTTTTAAGTGCTTTATGCACCGATTTATGTAAAAACTACTATAGAAGGGGCAGTGGATAGAGCACCGGCCCTGGAGTCTGGAGTACCTGAGTTCAAATGTGGCTTTAGATACTTGACAAGTACTAGCTGTGTGACCCTGGGCAAGTCATTTAACCCTAATTGCCTCACCAAAAACCAAACAAACAAACAAAAAACAAAACCAAACCAAAAAACCCCCAAACCTAGTATAGATACTTTCTTCACACACAAAATGAATTGTAAAGAGGAATGGGGGGGGGGGCGGAGTGGATAAAGCACCGGCCCTGAATTCAGGAGTACCTGAGTTCAAATCCGGCCTCAGACACTTGACACTTACTAGCTGTGTGACCCTGGGCAAGTCACTTAACCCCCATTGCCCTGCAAAAAAAAAAAGAGGAATAGGAGGGACTGGACCCGTGATTTCCGTCTACCCATGGGGATAACTTGACAACTTCATCACAATTAATAGTCTTAGAGAGTTGCCTAGAGCATATAAAAGTTAAGTGACTTGACCAGGGTGACACAGTTAGTACTGTCCAAGGCAGGATATGAAACCAGGCCTTCTTGGTTTTGAGTCTGTTTTTCTATTCATCATGCCACACTGACTAATTGTAAATAATATAAGAAAAATGGGGTGCCAGATAAAGGTGCTCTAAAAGGCTAAGTATTGCTGGGAAGCTGTCCCAGTTTTAATGCCTTTGGGGGCAAAGTTTTATCCTCTTCACTTCTTGGAATTTTAAGAGTGCCAAAATGCACCCCAGAATGCCTTAGAAGAATAAAAAGTTCCTGATTTGTCTCCAACCTACATTTCCCTCTTTTCTCTGGATCTTGATTAGAAGCCTTGACCATCAAGTAGGAAAGGAATATAGTGAAGAAGTGGGATGAGCAGAGGGAAGGGGGATACTTATGGTATCCCCTGCATCTAGGGGCTGTTTATCAGCTAATCTGACATCTTAAAGCTCCTGCCAGGACTGTCTCTGCTTTATACAATGTCTGCTGTCACACTGGGCACTCCCATATCTGCCAATCATTCTCAATTCTAAGATCAAGGCATAACCTCTAGGAGTAACTGGGGACATCTCCTATCCCCTTTAGGACCTATCTCTGTTTTACTGATCTCTCCAGTCTCAGTTTGGCCATTATCTTTCATCCCTGGAGTTAGAGGACCTGGGTTCAGATCCTATCTGTGGCACTTGCATTGGGCACCCATCCAACTCTGGATCTATGATCCTTTGGTCATTCTTTGCCTCTATAATTCTGCCCCTATCTTTCTCCTGCATTCTTTCTGTAGCCCTGGGCTTTTTCATTCCCAGCCTGGACTTTGTTCTAGGATAACTGGACTTAGAGAAGTTTAGAAAAGTTCTTTGTCGGCATTATTAAAATATCATACGCATTTTCTGGTTCTAGACCCCAAGAGAGACATATCAGAGAAGGGCAGCTAGTCTGATTAAAGGCATTTTCATTTGAGGATATATTTAAAAATAGGATCCTAGAGGCTAGAAAGATCAAGTCTGAGGAGGGATGTGGTCACATTTTTTAAATTCATGAAGCACAGATGTTTTTCACCAGATCCTGGGATACTCACTAGGGGGCCAGCCCCTTGGAAGCTTGGAATAAACAGATTTAGGACAAAAGGGGGAAGTATTGATTTACACAGTAGTAGGGCTGGGCTCTGAGGTGGTAAGAGCTAAAAATATGAATAGGACAGCTAGATGGTCTGAAGTCAGGAAGAGCCCTCTTCCTGAGTTCAAATGTGGTCTCAGTCACTTATTAGCTGTGTGACTCTGGGCAAGTCACTTCACCCTGCTTGCTTCAGTTCCTCTTTCTGCTTAAAAAAATGAACTGGAGGAGGAAATGGCAAACTACTTTAGTATCTTTGCCAAGAAAACCCCAAATGGGGTCAGGAAGAGTTGGACACAACTGAAATGACTAAACAACAACAATAACAATAACAACACAATTTGAATAGATTTAAGGTAGAGACTGGACCTGTGATTTCATTAGTTATGGAATTTCTTGATCGGAGAACTCCCTCTACCAATACAAGGTGGCGCCATCTTTGTAGTTTATAGTCTCAGGGAGTTGTGTAAAACATTGAGAGGTTATGGTTAGGTCATTTGCTCTGGGTCACACAGTGAATCTATATATCAGAGGTGAGCCATTAATGCAGGTCCTTGGGGCTCTGAGGCCAACCATCTATCCACTACACTACCCTTCCTCTTTAAGAAGGGTTTAGATAGGGGCAGCTAGGTGGCGCAATGGATAAAGCACTGGCCTTGGATTCAGGAGTACCCGAGTTCAAATCCTGCCTCAGACACTTGACACTTAACTAGCTGTGTGATCCTGGGTAAGTCACTTAGCCCTCATTGCCCTGCAAAAATTTAAAAAAAAAAAAAGAAGGATTTAGATAAATTCATGGATTTTAGATTGTAGAATTTTTGTGTCTTTCTTAACTTTTTGTGTTTGACATCACACACATGTAAAATTCATGCCCTATCTAAAAATGTCACTTTGTACCTCTAGCAGAAAAAGAACATTGAACTAAATTGACTATCAGTAAAGGGGTATAGCTCCCTACAAAAAAAAAAAAAAAAGACTGGATCTCCTAAACTCTCTCAGGCTCATGGGTGGTCCCACCCTGATTGGCACAGGAGCTTTGACTTGCTCTTTTTCCAACTTGGACTGGTTCATCTTTCCTTAGTGACCTGGCAGGTTCCACACTGCTGGGGGCACACCATATTAATACCAACATTAATGTGTACATCTGATCATCTTAGCCCACTGCAACTCAGAACTCCCAAACTCAAGAGATCCACCCGCCTCAGCCTTATTGCAGAGATTACAGGTGTGTAGCCCTACACCCAGTTAGTTTGGAATTTTTATAAAGATGGTGGAATAGGGGGCAACTAGGTGGTGCAGTGGATAAAGCACCAGCCCTGGATTCTGGAGGACCTGAGTTCAAATTCAGTCTCAGACACTTGATACTTACTAGCTGTGTGACCCTGGGCAAGTCACTTAACTCTCATTGCCCTGCCAAAAAAAAGAAAGAAAAAAAGAAAGATAGACAGATGGATAGATAGAAAAAAGAAAAGATGGTGGAATGGTGGAGAGAAGAAGCCTTACTAAAGGGAGCCACTCTATGATTTTCTTTTCTCGGGGACCCAGAATTCATAGCTAGCCATTATGTAGGAACATATCATTCCTAGAGTCTTAGAGATGAAAGAGACCTCAGGAGTTATTTCACAGCCCTGTATGTGAACAATTCCCTACACAACACACCTGACAAATGGGCATCCAGTCTTGACTGATAATGACATGGACCCCACTACCTCCCAAAGTAGCCCATTCTACTTTTGGATATCTTTCATTGTTGAGAAGTCTTATCTTATATCCAGCCTAACTTCCACCCATTGTTCCTCGTTCGGTCCTGTGGGACCAAGCAGAGCAAGTCTAATACTTCTCTCATAAATGGCATTTGAATTATTTAAGATGATCAAACAAGGTAATATGTCTAGCACTTTGCAAATCTTAGTAGCATCTAAATGCTGCTAGCTATTACTGAAGACAGCTGTCTTTCTCCTCCCTTGCCCTCCCGTCTTTTCTTCAAGCTAAACCTCCTCCTAAGTTCCTTCAGCTGCTCTTCATTGGACATGATCTTGGGGCCCTTCACCATCCTCACTGATATCCTCTGGTATTTTTTTTTTCTTTTTTTTTGTGGGGCAATGGGGGTTAAGTGACTTGCCCAGGGTCACACAGCTAGTAAGTGTCAAGTGTCTGAGGCCGGATTTGAACTCAGGTACTCCTGAATCCAGGGCCAGTGCTCTATCCACTGCGCCACCTAGCTGCCCCTCACTGATATCCTCTGGACGCTGGCTCAGGCCCCTAGTAAGAGGCAGCTAGATGGAACAGTGGATAGAGCTCAGAACTTGGAGTCGGGAAGACTTGAATTTAAACTCAGCATCAGACCCTTACTAGCCACTTAACCTCTGTCTCGGCTTCCTCTTCTTTAAAATAAGAATAATAATAGCACCTATTTCACAGGGTGCTTGTGATGATCAAAAGATATAATATTTGTAAAGTGTTTTATAAACCCAGGGGGCAGCTAGCTGGCACAGTAGATAGAGAACTGGGCTTGGAATCAAGAAGACTCATCTTTCTGAATTGAAATCTGGTTTCAGACACTAGCTATGTGACCCTGGGCAAGACTTAATCCTGTTTACCTCAGTTTCTTCAGCTGTAAAATGAGCTGGATGGGGGCAGCTAGGTGGTGCAGTGGAGAGAGCACTGACCCTGGATTCAGGAGGACCTGAATTCAAATCTGGCCTCAGGCACTTGACACTTACTAGTTGTGTGACCATGGGCAAGTCACTTAACCCTCATTGCTCCCCCCCCCCCAATGAGCTGGAGAAGGAAATGGCAAACCATTCCAGTATCTCTGCTAAGAAGCCCCCCTCCCCAGAAGTCCACTGAAATGACTAAACAACAGCAAACAAAACTGCAAACCTTAAATTCATGTATAAATGCTAGCTGTTATTAAGTTGTTAAGACTAATTTGGATCTACTCCTGCCAGGAAACAAGTGGAAGAACTATGTGCAACAGAATAAAATGTAATAAGGATACATAAATTTTTTTAAAAAACCAACTGCACAGTATAGAAGTTAGTACTATTCTCCTAGTGTTGTGAGGATCAAATGAGCTAGCATATGGAAAATACTCTGCAAACCTTAAACTCATAGAAAAGCTCAGTATTCTTATTATGGGTGCCCTGGATTGACCTTTTGAGAAACTAAGACACAGGATTGAATCAAATACTCCAGTTGCAATTTAACCAGGGTAGACAACAACAGTGGGCTTATCGCTAGTTCAGTACAGTACCTGGCACATAGTGGGTGCTAAATCAATGTTTGTCAGTTGATTGATTGGCATTCTGTTTCTTAGTCTAAGATTGCATCATTGGGTTCTGGCTGTCATAGCACTCTGTTGACTTTCTGAGTTTGTCCCCCCTGGGTCTTTTGCAGATGAATTTCCTGCATTTTCTACCTTTTCTTTGTGTAATTGATTTCTTAACCCCAAGCATAAGATTTTACATTGATCTCTATCAAAATTCATCTAGTTAGTTGCCCCCCGATGTTCTGACCTATTAAGAATTTTTCTAAAATCTTAGCTGATATCTAGCATTTAACTATCTTTCCAAGCTGTGTCACTTACAAGTTTGACGCAGCTTGGCCATCTGTACCTTTCACTGACAAAAGTGTTAAATAGCATAAACTCCAGGAGCAGCAGACTAAAAACTAATGCAGGCATCTTCTCTGTTTCCTTTCTAATGATATCATTCTTATCTGTTCATAAAAGTCAGTTTGAAGGACTTCTACTTGATAGCATGTTCTAACAATGCTTCTTTGCTTAGTTTGTTAGTTTTTACTTGAAATAGGGGTGGGGACTGGGCTTGTGATATCATTGACATAGGGAGCTGCTATAGTGAAGGACTTCCTTTATCAAGGCAGGTTGGTGCCTTTTCTTCTCTTTTCCTCTCTTCTCACCTCTCCTCTCCTTTTTTCTCCTCCTTCTCTCAATTCTTCTCCCCTCCCCTTTCCTCTTCTCTCCTCTCTTTTCCCCTTCTTTACCATCCCCTTCCCTCCCCTGTCCTCTGTTACCTAGAACACTGAGGGTTTAAGTGACTTGCCCAGGGTCACAAAGTCAAGAGCTATTGGAGGCAAGACTTCAGCCCAGGTCTTATTGGCTTCAAGGTCACTGTACCATTCAGTCTTTCTCCTCAAATGTTCTGTACTTCTCACTTTTAATTAATTGGTACTGTCCTTTGCCACCGATTTAGTGTCTATTAGGGAATTAATGATATTTTCTAGATCATAGATCTAGAGCTGGATGGGACCTCAGAGCTCATACAGTCTACCCTCCTCCCATTTTAGAGATAAGGAAACAGAGGCAGATGAGATGTAGAAGGCATGCAATTTTTCTGAAAAAGATCTGGGGGTTTTAGAGGACTACCAAATCAACAAGTCCATGGTGTGATGTGACCAAAAAAAGTAAAATGCCAGAAGTCATGCAAATAGCAGGTATCAGGAACAGGATTTGAACCCAGGTCCTTTGACTGCTCTTTATACTGTATATTGCTGCCTCTCTGTATTTCTTTTCAAATAATCTCTACTACAAATTCTTAGTTAATCTGGACTGGCTTTCTTATAGATTAATTTAAATTAGTGAGGTTTAATGATATTTTCATATGTATAATTGTTTTTGTATTGTTAATTGTAATGTTAGACCTGGCATATCTGTGAAATCATATGTGTTTTATCCTTCCACAATGTTAGCCTCTATCTGCTATCAGGTTATTTGACGTTAGAGAATTGGTGGAGGGGATGATCAATCAGTCAATCAACAAACATCTATTAAGCACCTATTAAATGCCAGTGACTGCTAGGCACTTGGAATAATAATAATAAAAAACATTTAAAAAGACAGTCCTTGCCCTCAAAGAGTTTTCAATTTAAAGAAGAAGATAGGGGGAAGCTAGGTGGTACAGTAGATAAAGCACTGGCCCTGGATTTAGGAGGGACTGAGTTCAAATCCAGCCTCAGAGACTGGACACTTACTAGCTGTGTGACCCTGGGCAAGTCACTTAACCCTCACTGCCCCACAAAAAAAAAAAAAAGAAGACAACATGCAAACAAATATTTACAAAGCAAGTTATTTAGCAGGTAAATAGGAAATTAACAGAGGGAAGGTACTGGAATTCAGAGAGCAGTTAGGTAGTACAGTGAATGGAGCACCACTAGGCCTGGAGTCAGGAAGACTCATCTTCCTGAGTTCAAATCTGGCCTTCAACACTTAGTAGCTGTGTGATCCTGGACAAGTCACCCTGTTCACCTCAGTTTCCTCATCTGTAAAAGGAGCCAGAGAAGGGAATGGCAAACCACCAGTATGTTTGCCAAGAAAACCTCAAATGGGGTCACGAATAGTCAGACACTACTGGAATGACTCAACAACAACAACAACAGGGAAAGCTTCCAGTAAAAGATGAGATTTTAGTTGGGACTTAAAGAAGCCAGGGAGATCAGAGTGGTGGAGAGAGAGCCTTCCACACATGGGGGGACAGCCAGAGAAAATACCTGGAGCCAAGGACTGGATGATTTAGGAAATTATTATGTATTTTTGGTTGCAAGAAAAAAAATATTACAGGAAGTTTGAAATAGCATCTTACTTAAATTCATCCTATAGCTATACATTAAAATCACGCCTACTTAATAAAAACTTTGAAAATCACCACTTCCCCTCGTGTCCCAAATAGCCTTTTAAAACATGGAACTGCACGCCTAGTACCCCTAGAAAACACACACACAAATACCTTGGCGCCTTTACAGAGGAAATGTTTCCTGGAAGCATAGATCACTCCCTCCTCCTAGCACTGAACCCACCCGCAGCTCCAGCCTCAGTGGCCTGGCTGGCTGACAGCACTCCTGTCCGCATTCCAGCCTGCATTCCCACCCTGACCTTTGCCAGCGGGTTGGAGCCATCTCCTCCCCAGCTGAAACAAGCAACCACTCTCTCCCCACCGGGTCTTCTTCCAACCAAACAAGAAGAGAGAAACTGCATTCCTTTGAGCTGCTTTCCAAATGAACGACAGGTTTCTTTAAAAGAATAAATAAGATAAAGCAGGTATGGTGAAGAAAGACCATACCTGCCTGCACACAGGCCACTGCCTATTAAGCCAGGGTGAGTCATTTCAGTTAGAGGCAAGTCAGGTAAACTGTTTGCAAAAGATCGAAAAATCTAAGAGCTTCTCACAGCTATTTCAGGAAACAGACAGCAAGGCTTGGCACACCAGCATCAAACACAAGCGTCTTCAGGGTATTTCAGGCCACCGGGGATGATCAGGTGGCTTCCTGTGGACATGGTCCAAGGGTTATAGGTTCATCCCTCAGGTCACAGAAACAGAATTTACAGGGTCTGTGAAGGAACTTGAGAAGCAAAACATGTTTTCGTTTCAAACATTGTTTTTAAAGCCTTGAAGAGGAGATAATTTTCCCATATTGGGAAATTCGTTTCTCTAGAAATTCTTCATGTTGCTTTATTTCCAATATTGTCTTTAAGCCTACAAAGAAAAAATGACAATCATAATCTTTTGCTTGAAGATGCTTCTTAAATCTCCTTTCGGCTTTGTCTAAGGTGAAGCAGCTCAGTGCTTCTCATCTCTTGTTATTGCTTCTCTTTAACCCTTTAAACACCCTTTGGTTTTCTTTGCATCATCTAATAATAATAGCTAGCATTTATAGGGCATTTCCATGTTTTCAAAGTGCTTTACAAATATCATATCATTTGATCCCCACAACAACCCTGGGAGGAGGATACCATAGGAGAGGCAGAGAGTAAATGACTTGCCCATGGTCACTCAGCTAATAAGTATCTGAGGTAGGATTTGCACTCATCTTCCTGATTCCAGGTCCAGTAATCTATGCACTATGCCATTTAGCTGCCTTTCAAATTCTCGTGATCATTTTTGTTGTGGTGCTTAGTATAGTGATTGGCAGTGGAGTTGGTGCTTAATAAATACTGGTTGACTGGTGCCTGTCACTTATCCTAGTGCTTTTAATCTGATTAGGGTGGAGATTTTTAGTGGCTTGCTATAGACCATGCCCCTTTTAATGCTTACCAAATAATGTTTGCTTCATTTAATTATAGTGGCTACCCTTGTTAATTTTTTTTTCTTTAATACCAAATAAGATAGTATTTTTAAAATGCTTAGGATGGGCCTGACACATAATAGGTGCTATCTAAATGCTTATTCCTTTCCCCTGCCTCTTCATATGCAGACAATACAGTTGCTCTGCATTTTGTATTTGTTGTTGGTTTCGGTCATTTCAGGTCCTTTTTCTGATCCCATTTGGGGTTTTCTTGGCAAAGATACTGGAGTGGTTTGCCATTTCCTTCTACAACTTGTTTTACAGATGAGGAAACTAAGGCAAACAGAGTAAAGTGACTTGCCCAAGGTCACACAGCTAGTAAGTGTCTGAGGTAAAATTTGAAAGTAGGTCCTCCTGATTCCAGGGCTGGCACTCTATCCACTGTGCCACCCAGCCAACCCCATCTGGTCCTAGTGTTGTTTAAAGAAGGAAGTAGGAAGTAAGAATGGTAGTATCAACCTTCCACTGTCCTTGTCTGCTGCTTTTAACTTTATTCTTATTGTCAGAGCCATTGTTTTCATCAGAGGTGGAAATAAGTAGCAAGAAATACAATAGGTGACCTGGAAGTAAAGACAGCCATACTAGGTCTCTAAGATGCCCAGTCTATATAGTGCTAATGCTGGTATTAAGTACTTAGAGTTTTAGTGACTCAGAGTCAGGAAGTTCTTGATTATCTAGCCTAACAATCCATGCCCTCCCCCATTTAAAAAATAGAATTGGGGTCAGCTAGGTGGTGTAGTGGATAGAGCACTGGCCCTGGATTCAGGAGTACCTGAGTTCAAATCCGGCCTCAGACACTTAACACTTACTAGCTGTGTGACCCTGGGCAAGTCACTTAACCCCAATTGCCTCACCAAAAAAAAAAAAAAAAAGAATTTGTATTGATAGCGTTGGTTTTTTTAAATATCTCTTATATTTACCTGTGTTTTCCCACACCCTTCCAGGGAGCAATCCTGTATAACAAAGAATTAAGGGTAGTTTAAAAATAGAAGAAGAAATAAAGGAAAAAATAAGCAAAACTAAGCACTTCCTTGAAAAAGTCTGAAGTTATATGCAATGTTCCACATCCAGGAAGCCTCCCCTCACCCCTAAATTCTGCAAATTAAGGGGACCAAGGGGTGGTACATATCTCCTTATATCTCTTCTCTGGGACTCCACTTGTGTATAAGGATTTCTGAGTAGTCATCTTCCAACCCTACAGTTGTTCTTTCCATTTACATTGATGTAGTCATCGTGTATTCTGTTTCTTGGCTTTGCTTATTTCACTTTGTATCAGTTCATGTAAGTCTTTCCATGTTTCTCTGTTTTCATCATGTCCATCATTTCTTTTTTTGTTTTGTTTTGTTTTGGCGGGGCAATGGGGGGTTAAGTGACTTGTGCAGGGTCAAAACAGCTAGTAAGTGTCAAGTGTCTGAGGTCAGATTTGAACTCAGGTCCTCCTGAATCCAGGGCCGGTGCTTTATCCACTATGTCCATCATTTCTTACAGCACACTACTATTGCATTACATTCTTGTATCACAATTTTTTTTTTTTTAGCATTCCTCAGTCAATGGGAATCTACTTTGTTTTCAGTCCTTTGCTACTACAAAAACATGATGCTATAAATATTTTGATGCACTCGGAACCTTTTTTTGGGTCAATGACCTGCTTAGTGTATATGCCTCATAGTGGAATCTCTGCATTCATTCTAGGGAATGTACATTTTTGGCTGAACTTTCATGACCTGTTTCATCTAGAAAATAAACTTAAATTTTCGATTTCAAATTCAATTAAATTTCAATTTAAGCAAATTTTCAAAAAACCATATTCCCCAAGCACAAGAAAAAGGAAGATAAGAGACGAGAGTTCATGTGAAAAAAGAGTGTAGGTTGTAATGGAAAACAAATTCGAACATGACTTAATGTGATATATGACTACACGGGCCCCACTGTACTCTGACTTGGTCTTGTGTTATCAGAAGTTTTGTGCTCATTTTTGGTTACTTCGTTTTAGGGAGATATGTTAATAAAGTCACCTCAAACAAAACACTTGGTTATAGTACCTAATTCTGTACCTGTCACCGTAGCTTGGAGATGTGTGGGAGTAACAAAAAAAGCGAAAGTTTTTGACCATATGTATTTCCCACAAGAAAGGAAGCTAGGTAACTCAGTTGCATAGTGTGCTAGACCTTGAGTCAAGAAGACCTGAGTTCAAATCCAGCCTCAGACACTTACTAGCTGTGTGACCCTGGGCAAGTCACCTAACCCGTTTGCTTTAATCCACTAGAGAAAGAAATGGCAATCCATTTTAGTATCTTTGCCAAGAAAACTCTCTGGACCAGTATTGATATGCTGTGGTCCATGAAGAGTCAGACATGACCTGAACAAACCAATTTCCCTACAGGTGTGTCCACTACCATAGTACACTGTGATTCTGCTCTTTCAACATTCCTAGCACAGTATCTGACACATTGTAGGCATTTAATAAATTCAATTTTTTGTTTGTTCATTCATTCGTTCATTTCTTTCTTCCTTTCTCCCTTCTTTCCTTCTTCTTCCCTTAGAGTCTTTGTGTATTTGTGGGTGATCTCAGGTTTTATGGGAGGAATATTCACTGTCACTATTATTAATATGTCTAGGAATCTACTGTATTTCTTACAAAGGGTCTGCTTAAGGAGGGTAAGAGTGGGTTCCCACTCTTTTGAGTTTGGATCTCCATGTTTATGGAGTTTTTGGGTCAGGCATGTGTTGGACTTTTGGTCAAGAATGAAGAAGCAGTGTGCTGTCCTGAATAGAGAGCTGGCCCCTTAATCAGGAAGCCCTCAGTTCAAGTTCTGCCTTCAACTGGTGCTGGCTTTATGGCTCTAGAAAAGTTACTTAGCATCTCAGTGCTCCAAGCAGGTGACTCTCTAAGACTTTAAGTCGATCAGTCAGTAAGCATTTATCAAGCACCTACTGTGTGCTGGGCACTGTGCTAAGCACTGGGGATACAAAGAAAGGCAAAGACAATCCCTTCCCTCAAAGAGCTCAAAGTCTAATGAGGGAGGCAATATGGAAACAACTATATATAAACAAACCTTACATAGGATAAATTGGAAATAATCAACAGAAGGAAGGCACTGGAATTAAGGAGAATCAAGAAAGACTTCTTGTAGAAGGTTGGGTTTAGCTGGGACTTGAAAGAAGCCAGGAGGAAGAGATGAAGAGGGAGAAACTTCTAGGCATGGAGGGCAGCCGGTGAAAATGTCTGGAGCTGGGAGGTGGAGTGTCCTGTTTGAGAAACAGCCAGGAGGCCCAGCTGTCAGTGACTTACAGAATACCTGAAGTTGGGGTACAAGGAGTGAGAAGCCTGGAGAAGGTGGGGTGGGCTTGGGGCTCCAAACAGGATTTTATATCTGATCCTAGAGGAGATAGGGAGCCCCTGGAGTTCATGAATAGGAGGTGATATGGTCAGATCTGTACTTCAGGAAGTTGAATTTGACAGTTAAGTGAAAGAGGGACTGGAGGCAAGGAAACCACACAGTAGGCTGTTGTAGCAGGATAGGCATGAGGTGCTGAGGGTCTGCACCAGACCAGTGGCAGTGGCAGTGTCAGAAGAGGGCAGCTACAGCCCTGAATTGGCAAGAAGGAATTTCTTCACTGGGAGTACCTTTTATCAAAGAAAGCACAGGGGCAGCTAGGTGGCACAGTGGATAGAGCACCAGCCCTGGAGTCAGGAGGACCTGAGTTCAAACCTGGTCTCAGACACTTGACCCTTACTAGCTGTGTGACCCTGGGCAAGTCACTTAACCCCAATTGACTCACAAAAAAAAAAAAAGAAAAGAAAGCACAGGTCCAGGATCTATGCCCCCCCCCCCCAAATTAGACTATACTATGGCCTATGAGTTCCCTTATAATTCTCTCCTTTTATGCAATTTACACTCCAATGGATCTGTGATCTTAACAATTTAAACATACCCTCTAATACCACAAATTCCCAGTGCATCTCTGTCTTCTCATTCTCAGCAATTCTTTTTCCGGCCCATTCATAGCTCCTCCACAAAAGGATCCTCCCACTTCACAGGCCTTTTAATATTCGATGGGCACCTGTGAAGCACTTAGGCTGTCCATCTAGAGGGAGATTTGTGGCACAGTGGATAGAGTCCTAGACCTAGAGTGGGAAGACCTTGGCCCACATCCTGTCTCTGATAGTTACTAATTTTGTGACCTTGGACAAGTCACTTAATCTCTGCCTGCCACAGTTTCCTCATCTGTAAAATGAGGTAGTAAAATCTCCTAGCTCCCAGGTCTATTGTGAAGATTCAAATGAATTGGTAAAGTTCTTTAAACCTAAAGTGTTGTGTAAATGCTAGCTATTTTTATTATTTGTCCTTCCTCCCAATCATTTATATATATATGTGTGTGTGTGTGTATATGTGTGTATATATATATACACACCACAATATATAATGTTTACAAAACCTTTTCTTCACAGCTATCCTATTCTTTAGGAAGTAAGCCTATTATTATCCCCATCTAACAGATGGGATAATTGAGAACTTAAGTGGCTTGTCAGTGGTTATACAGCTAGTAAGTTTCTGAGGCAGAATTCAAGCACATTCTTTCCCATTAGACTCTGCTACTCTACATTGCCTCTTAAGGAGAAGCAAAATCTGTACTTTTGAAAATTATGCCCTTGCATTGTGGAAGAAAAGACATGCTATTCTAGAAACCTATTGTGTGACTAAAACGGCAACCTCATTCTTTTATCTTGGAGGGACTCTCTGGCCAACCATCTGCAAGAACCACAAGCAGGCTGCAAGAACTAACAGCTTTGTTAACGCAATTGATGAATGCCACAAACTGTTGAGCCTCTCATTATGGGAACCTGAGGCAAGCCTTAATGATGACCTTTTCTTGGACTTGCAGAACAGTAATACCTCCACTGATCCAGTTAAAATGCTTACATGGACCTAAACATTACCCTGCTATACATTACATAGCCAAGTACCATTTCCTGAGAAAGCCAGAACTGCTTCTAGCAAACATGTGTCCTAGCACACTAATAAATCTTTCCTCTTTTGTCTGGCTCTCCTCTCTTTCCTCTCCTCCTCTCTCCTTTCTTCCATATCTGAGGATAGAGACTCCAATTTAGCCTGAAGGTTAGATGAAAACATGGGCAGCCAACAAAGTATTCACCCCATACCCAGATGATTAAGATCTTTTCCCAACCTTTCTGCTGGCCTTGTATCCAAAACACTTCATTGGCCTCGGTCATGTTTGCAGGGGTATAACTAAGAATCGGAGGTCAGCAATGGCCAAGTGAATATTCCTTTGATTAATACAAATTAATTCCCTTAGAGGTTGCCTAAAAGATTCCCATCCTAAACAGAAGCACTATTTGTTCCCTTCGGGTGGACCAAATGAGATGAAAGACACAGAAAAAATATTGCCTCTAGCCTTAAAGATGTCCCTTGAAAAAGTTTAAGATCAAATTAAAGATCAAAATGGAGGCAGGAGAAGAAGCAGATCCAGATCAAGCCTAAACCCTAATCTGAGACTCAGATTACAAAAATTCATTGCTGAATGAGTAGGATAAACCCTTCTGCACCTCTTCTACCTCCTTCTTACTCATTCTCTATTGCCTGGACATCCCACAGAAACTTTCTTGTTTGTGATCTCCTCTTCTCCTTCAATCTCAACCTTGTCTTGCCCAGGATCACACAACTAATCTAATCTCAGGTCAGATTTGAACTCAGGTCTTCCTGACTCTAGGCCCAGTGCTCTATCTACTGTGTCATTTAGCTGTCCCAAACATATCAAAATACAAGTAAAAATGCACTATAAGACCAACAAAACTTTTCCTTTCTATTTCCTAGTATTTAATCTCAAAGCCTGGCAGAGCAGGCACCTGCACCTGTAACTGAGTCACTATTTTTGGAGTCTTGTCATTTTGTGGGGCAGATATGGAAGAACAAGGGATCTTTTGTTCTCCTTGAGCCTCACCTCCTGGGAGCTTCTGTTTCCCATAGGTTTCTGATAGTTGCGCTTCTTGACAGCCTCCACCTCCCCCCCCCCCCCCAAATTTGTGTTATCTACTACCTTGTACATACTAAACTTCTGGTCCTCTTTCTCTTGGCAACACCTGTGCTAATACTCTGGCTCAAGGTGCTGCACAATTAGGTGAGCTCTCCTCACCTCATTATTACCTTCCCTAGCAATCTTCTCACTTCCTCTTCCATTTAATAAACTTATTTCCTCTCTAAATGCAGCAACCCCCTCTGTAGAATCAAGATGGACATCCTTAGGCTGCTACACTGATTTTCAGGGCTTGAGATTGGGCCGAACAGAAATGATTGCCCCCAAATCCCTGATTGTTTGACTTATACTCGTGGCCCATCAGATGGGCCACATGTGCAAAGCAGGAATAGCATCACGACCAGTGAAAGAACAATTTGCCCAGAGATCTGTCAAATAGCTGCCTTCATCATCCAAAGTTGCATGGCTTGCAAAAAAATATCATGTGGTAAAAGGAAAAAAAAAGCTTACAGTAGCACTCACCCTAAGGAGATCTAATCTCCCATTCCATGCATTCAAAAATAGATTTCATAGCACCCTCACCCTCTCTGGGATTTAAATATATTGCCTGGTGATGGACTTTAGGTTTAGTGGATGAGTAGATAGTTACTCTACTTGGAGAGCAGACTCTACAACAGAAGCCATCCCCCTTCCGAAAAAGGCAGAAAAATATTCCCAGGTGTTGGTTTGAGTCAGATCAGGGGAGCTACTTCATTTCTTTAGATCAACCATCTAGCTAGAAAAAAATACTTGGAATCTTCCAAAATTCCATAACTCCAGAAAATCCCTAATCCTCATGGCAAGTAGAAAGAATCTATAGGGTGCAGCTAGGTGGTGCAGTGGATTAAAGCACTGGCCCTGGATTCAGGAGGACCTGAGTTTCAAATCTGGCCTTAAACACTTGACACTTACTAGCTGTGTGACCCCTGGGCAAGTCACTTAACCCCCATTGCCCACACACAAAAAAAAAGGAATCTGTACATAAAATGAGACATAGGGAAGTTATATCCCTGCCCCAGGAATGATAAAAACTTATAAAAATGTCACTAATAGGAAACTCAATCTCTCCTGTTATGAGAAAAAACTGGGCATCCCATGACAAGGGGAACTCAGGCACCAGCAACAGGGGTATTTCCACAGTAGGGGGATTCTGTTATATAGTAGGTCACTTCAATACCATATGAAAGTACAGCATTTGCTAAGCCTGCAAGAACACCAAGATGCATGAGCTGATTCATATGACCTTTCCTGTCCCATTATCCAGCCAAGGGACATAGTTATATACTAATATTTTTTGTACCACTGACAAAAGTATGTGACATCTCCCAGGTGGAAAGATCCTACTCATAACTCAAACATCCATAAACAATGAGGAGACTATGTTGGATCCATACTAGTCATATCCGCAAAGCTATATCTGGCACCCTTGACCTAGCAGACAAATAAGACTCATTCTCTGAGTTCTACACTATGAAGGATTCCAAGGAACTAAGTTCACCTTCCATTAAAACAAATCCTTCTGCTTCCTTGAATTCAAGGGGAAATCCATGTGCCCAGCCACTCTCTCATGTTTTGTCCTCATTCTTCTAAACACTATATATTGCATCTCTTAATTTACTCTTAGCCCTTTCCAAACTCCGTACCTTTTTGGTTTCAAAGCCATCTTCACTGTACTAAAACAATATGACTTTGGTACTCTCTCCTGCCCATCTGGGGACCAGAGATCAGCTACTTCTGGTTCAGACAGTAACAGCGAGTACCTTCACTCCACTCAGTGAATAAGGCTGAACCATTCCTAGGCCTAGGATCAAAAGCAGTGGAAAAGCAGGGGCAAAACATTCCAGGAAGAAGAAGAAGAACAAAACCTCTTTCTTTTTAAATTTTTTTAAACAAAACCTCTTTTTAATGCCCCCCAGGCTATTAGTAATTAATTGGTAGGTAACCAATGTCCCCCCAAATATACCAGGGCTCCCCACAACTATGGGGTATTCCTCTTCCAAATATTGCCTTCAAAGACTAGAATAGGGATTCTAAGACTTCCTATTCTCCTTGTCTAAACCAGTACCAGCTAACATTTCTCTAGTCTAATTACAATAGCTTTTCAACTATTAACTACAATAGCTGAGGCACCAGACATCACAGATTGGAACTTCCAATCTGTATCAAACTACTTAACCAGACACTCAACTATCTCAAAGGTTTGTCCACTCTCAAGGAGGCTACTTGAGTCTGGGGATCAAGGTCCAGCCTCAAGAAAGTCACAGATGCTCTTTACCAAAAACGCAACAGCCTGGCAGAGATCTACTGCTTCTTCACCATGTTTAATGTCATATTGGTTTCCCAGGTTTGTCTTCGTCAGGGGGACAGGTCAGAATTCAGGGAAGTTTCTTTCAGTTGCACAATTGCCCAGATCTCATATAATTATGCAACCATCCTGCTTGCCCGTGCCTGTCCCTTAAAATCAACTGTATTCTTGAGATGTTGGTATGTCTCTTCTCCATCCTCAAAGGAAAGCTACCTTTTTATGAATCATATTACCAGGTATCTGATGTCAGAAGCAAGTGGACTGTGGGACCTCTTGGGGGAGGGGGACATATGTAACACAGGATTTCACTGATCTCTCCAAGAGTTTCTACAATGGATAGTTGTTCTTGGACCATCTGTGCTCTCTCCCTGACACTTATAAAAATAGCAAATAATGTGGCCTGTGGCATTGAAGACCAAGGACAGAGTTTGGACTCATAGGCTAGTATGGTTCTGGATCACTGTACTGAACAAGATTATATCCTAGCTAACCAAGGCGGTATCTGTGCAATTACTAACACTTTCTGTTGCTTCTGTTGGTCAACACTTGGGATAAGTGGGGCAATTGATTTTCAGAATCTGAGAATAAAGAACCTGGCTCCCCAAAGTCAAACAGCATAACCTAAGGGATTTATTCTCAAGGCTGGACCTTTCATGGGGAGGATCTTCATTCCCTGGAGCATTTTCCCAAGTACTTTTAATGATTCTAGTAGCAAGAATTATTTTTTTTTTCTATTTTCACATGTGATCTATAAATGTCAAGATGCTGGGGTAAACATTCTCCCCATCCACCTTATGTGGTACTCCACTCTGCCCCCATCTCCAAATGAGGATGCCTGTGAATTGTGTGGTTTTCACACAATCTCTTTAAATTAAAGACCAGATCTCAACAACCCACTATAGCAGACGTTTCTCTTCACAACTCCCACCATATAATCACTTAGGGAAGTATGGAGGAAAAGACATACCATTTTAGAAATACATTTTGGCTAAAATGGCAACCTTGTTCTTTCCCCCTGGAGGGGCTTTCCAGCTAACCAAGCCTTAGGAACCAATATTCTGATTGAGCAAGCTGGAGATGCAAGAAAGCGTTGAACTTCCCATTATAGGAATCCAAGTCAAATATAGTAATTAACTTTCTTATATGGCAGAACAGTACCCCTCCAGTCTAGTTAAATGCTACAGAATGCTGCTTATGGGCTGTGGAACATAAACCTTACCCCGCTGCATAACTACATAATCAAATACCATTTCCTGAGGAAACTAGAGATGCTTCCAGGAGCCTCCTCAGCATGCTAATACATATTTTCTCTTTAGTCTGGCTCTTTAAATTATTTTATCTTCAGTTTGTGGACCCCATGGAGAATGAGATTCTCCCGAGGGACCTCCCTAGTCAAGAATTTCCCTAATCACTGCACCTAGTGGTAAGAACTCAAAAGTTGAGCCTGAAAATGGCTAATGGGCTCACCTCTCCATTACTGGCAAGTTGCTAGATACTGTAATAAACTGTAGGATTTTTGAGCAAGCAAAACTTGATTGGGGAAAGGTAACATGGTTTCTATAAGGGGGAGATCCCCATGGGGAGAAAGGCAACAAGGTTTCTGTTTTTGTCCCATTATTCTCAAAGGGAGCCAGTGGGCAATATTTAGACTTCAAAAAAGCCTTTGATAAAGTCATACAGGGAAAGCTATTTTAAAAAATGTATTATTAGAAGCTTGGGGAAAATGTTTCATCAGGGATAAAATTGGATTTAAATGCGAAAAAGAATGGTTAGAGGAAAAAAGAGAAACTTTTCTGGGGATGTCAGGGCTGGATTTACTTAAGATTTTCCCAGAATGATTTGAAGGATGGCATAGAGAAACTTGTAGGTCTGCAAATGTTGTTCAGTCTTTTCATTCATGTCTCTTTCTTTATGACTCCATTTGGATTTGGTTTTTTTTTTTTTTGACAAAGAAACTGGAGTGGTTTGCCAATTCCATCTCCATATGAGGAAACTGAGCCAAATAATGGTTAAGTGACTGGCCCAGGTTCACATAGCTAGTGAGTTCCTGAAGTCACATTCAAACTGACATCTGAACTCAGATCTTCCTGACTCCAGGCCTGGCACTCTATGCATTGCACACACCCAGCAGTCCCAGACTGCTAAAGCAAATTCTCATAAAGCTGTCGAGTAGTCAGAAAAGTTAGCAGGGGAGGTTCTGTATGAACAGATATAAAGAAAATTAACCCATGTCATGTTTCTTTAAAGATTTTCTAGAAGTTATTTTTATTAACCTATCCCTCCTGTTATCCATTTTCCCATTAAAGGATTTTTGATATCCTCAATACAAATCTATACATTCCGGTAAAAAACAAATTCCCACATTGGCCATCTCCAAAAATGTATTAGTCTCTTTCTGTAGTTGAAGTTCATCTCCTCTCTGGCAGGAGGTGAGTGGCATGTTCGACTTTCATTCTTTTGGACTCATGATTCATCATGGCATACAACAGATCAGAATCTTTCAAAGCTGTTTTTCTGTATAATGTTGTTTTCATCATATAAATTGTTCTCCTGGGGGCAGCTAGGTGGTGTAGTGGATAGAATACCGGCCCTGGATTCAGGAGGACCTGAGTTCAAGTCTGGCCTCAGACACTTGACACTTACTAGCTGTGTGACCCTGGGCAAATCACTTAACCCCAATTGCCTCAAAAAAAAAAATTGTTCTCCTAATTCTGCTCACATCACTGCATCAGTTCATAAAGATCTTCTAGTTTCCTTTGAAACTTCCAATTTTGTCATTTCTTATGGCACAATAATATTCCATTCCATTTATATCCCACAGTTTGTTTAGCTGTTCCCCAATAGGAGGACAACCCCTTAGTTTCCAGTTTTTGGCTACCATGTAAAGAAAATATTTTTGTACATATAAAAGATCCTTTCCCTTTTTTATTTCTTTGGGACCTAGTAGTGGTAGAGCTAGATCAAATGCTATGCACAAACTGGTTCATGCCCTTTCTGGGCATAGTTCCAAATTGCTTACCAAAATGTCTACAGTAATTCACAGCTTCACCAACAGTATACTAGTGTGCACAGCCCTGCCAACGTATGTCATTTTCATCCTTTGCCAGCTTTGCCAAACTGATAGGTGTGAGGTAGGACCTCAGAGTTGCATTAATTTACATCATTATTATTAGTAGTAACAGAATATTTTTTTTACTTGTTGATAGTTTTTAATATAATGGACTCAGCCATCAAGTTATGGCCCAGGTCTGGAATCCCAGGATCATTCTAGACTTGTCCTTGAAAACTGTGTGTTCCAAAAGGCTGACACAATTCAACTTGCCATCAGGAATCATCTGAAACAAAACAGTGTTATTCAACCTGATTACAAAATCCTACTCCTTGTATACCTAGAATACTGCATATAATTCTAGTTGCCATATGTTAAAACAACAACAACAAAAAAAACCCAACACTTCTAGGAAGAACTAAAAACAAAAATGTGTTTTCCATATGTAGGCAGATTGGAAGACTGAGGACTTCAATCATAAATGATGAAAGCTGAGAAAAAGAGATATGATTAAAGTGTATAAAATTCAAATTTGCATGAATGGAGGGTAAACAACTTTCTCGCGAAATTCCAGAAAACTTTTGGGGAGGTTGTTCAGGGACAAATTTCACAGAGAGCTGCAAACTTCTAAAACTGTTAAAGTAACAACAAGGTTTTACAGTTCACCTAGATGGCACAGTAGATAGAGTGCCAGGCCTGGAGTCAGGAGGACTCATCTTCCTGAGTTCAAATCCAGCCTTGGGCACTTATGTAACAGTGTGATCCTGGGCAAGTCACTTACCTCTGCTTGCCTCAGCTTCCTTATATGTCAAATAAACTGGAGAAGGAAATGGCAAACCACTCCAGTATCTTTGCCAAGAGAACCCCAAATGGGGCAGCTAGATGGCGCAGTGGATAGAGCACTGGCCCTGGATTCAGGAGGACCTGAGTTCAAATCTAGCCGCAGACCCTTGACACTTACTAGCTGTGTGACCCTGGGAAAGTCACTTAACCCCAATTGCCTCCCCCTCCCCCCAAGAAATGGGGGTCACAAAGAGTCAAGACATGACTGATACAACAAAAACCAAGGTTTTATGGGTTGATAATCTTAAAAATTAAAATTTAGGTAAATTTCTAAATCAACAAATATGTATTACATTCCTATGGAGGAATTGTGTGGCATGTTCAATAGAAAACCATTCTCAAAGCCACCAAGACATATTATAGTCCACCCTATAATACATCCTAATGTAATCCTAATACATCCTAGCTCTGGATGCCTTAGGCAATTCACTGTCAATTGCAGAAAAGGTGCTGCCTTGTGTAGGAGAAGGAGCTTCCTCACTGGGGAGTTCCTTATACCAATAAAATTACAGATCCAATCTCTTTCCTTACTTACTGTTATGCTTAGGGCTGTGGGGGTTACAAACAGTGTAAACCCCCTCTAGGAGTTTGGCTGTCTAACTGGGGAAACCCCGAACTAAACTGGTGAAAGGATTTACATAACAGTTTAGGATAAAATGGACTTTATATACATAAGGTGCTTTAATGCCAAATAGCTGCATAAAATAAGTGATAAGAAGCCTTCAAAGGAGGGAGGGATCACTTTGACCTGAGAAAATCTTATGGAAAAGACTGGATCCAAGCTGAGTCTGGGCACCAGACTTAATTTCCTTTAGGGCATCCCTAACTTGTTGAAGCAGCTCTAATGGAAGGTAAATAACTGTATGGTTCTATCCTTGATGATACAATCACAGCCTGAATACTAGACTGGCTTGACTACTTGACCATGGATCTCTTCCAATGTTCCTTTTGGGAGCTCACTAATTTACTTCTTCATTTCTTCTTCCTTTTCCTTTTTATGGCCAAGAAACACCCCCCACACACACACACTTGTGCGCCCGTGCTCTCTCTCTCGCTCTCTCTCTCCACATATATATGTGTTCTAGACATACACACATACATGTACATACACACATATGTGTGTATATATATAGATAGATAGACAGACAGATAGACAGACAGATAGATAGATAGATAGATAGATAGATAGATAGATAGATAGATAGATAGATAGATAGATAGATAGATGGATGGATGGATGGATGGATGGATGGATGGATGGATGGATGGATGGATGGATGGATGGGTAGTTTCCCCACCTGCCTTCCCTGTCCAGGAGCATTTATCAAATACTTTGCTATGCACCAGGCATTGTCCTCAGGCTGGGGAAATGAAAAAAAAAAAAAGGCCCCTGCCCTCAGTGAGCTTAGACTGTAATGGGGGAAGCAACACACAGACAACTATGTATGTATAAGATGTGTATAGAGCATCAGACTGAGAAACATGAAGGCCCAAGTTCAAATTTGGCATTAGATAAACTGGGAATAATAGCATCTACCTCACTAGGTTGTTTTGTAGGGTTGGCGAGATAACATGTGTAGCAGCACTTTGCAAATCTTAAAGTGTTATGTAAATGGTGGCTGTTATTCTTTAAATGGAGTAGGGGGAAGGGTATCTTGGAGGGGATGGCACTAGCAGCTAGATAGGCTGAGAAAGGTCCTACACAAGGTGAGATTTCAACTGACAGGGAAGCCAGAATGTGAAGGTGAGAAAGGAGACCATAAAACCTCAAGAGTTGGAAGGCACCTCTAATTCAACTCATGTGTGAAAGCTACAAAGCTTTCAGTCTCTTTGCTAACTAAAATTATTCTTTGGTTTTTAGAAATTATTATTTTTATTTTTCTCATTTATATGTAAAAACAATTTTTAACATCCATTAAAAAATTTTTTGAGTTCCAAATGCTCTTCCTTTCTTCCTCCCCTTCCACTCCTTGAGAAAGCAAGAAATTTGCTAGAGATTATACATATACAGTCATGCAAAACATGTTTCTATATTAGTCATGTCACAAAAGAAAACAGACAACAAAAAAGAAAAAGAAAGTATACTTTGATTCGCATTTAGACTCCGTCAATTCTTTCTCTGGAGGTGGATGGCATTTTTCATCATAAGTTCTTTGGAACTGTCTTAGATCACTGTATTACTGAGAATGGCTGTCATTCACAATTGATCGTCATACAATATTACATACAGTTACTACATATAGTTTCTTCCTGATTCTGCTCATTTCACTTGTATCAGTTCATATAAGTCTTCCCAGGTTTTTTTGAAAGCATCCTATTCATATTTTCTTATAGCACAATAGTATCCCCTATGATTGTTCTTTACAACATTAACACTATATAGAAAGTTTAGTGAGTTTGCTGAGTGAGTAATATAAATGCTGCTCCCTTGGTCAGATGCACTTATGATTCTTTTCTACCTATCCATCTAGAATATTTGGATGCGTCAGAAAAAAAGGATATTCAATTAAATTTGTTTCTAGTTTGGCCAGCTTAAAAATGGCCTGTTTTCTTCAATCATGGCCATTTCAGGGAAATAAAATGCGAGAAGGAAAAAACATGGATTTTGATTTCTACAGGTTATTTATGTTTCATACTAGAGATAATTGTACTCTCAGAAGGAATTATTTAGTATTTTTTAGACATGCAGTAAATATATGCACACATACAGGTATAAAGGTAAGTGTACATATATGTATATATGTGTACATGCATGTGTTTATATGTATATATGTTTGAATGTGAGTATATATTATATATACATGTATACATGTGTGTGTATATAAAATGTATGAGTATGAACAATAAGAATTAAAGATTTACAGCATATAGCTTCCCTTCATGCATTCTACAATCCAGTCAGACTGGACTATTTACTGTTATTGTATCTCTCCTGTCCTCTTTCACCTCTATGCTTTTACACACACACACACACACACACACACACCCTCTATGTTTGATTCTCTCTTATTTCCTCTTTCTTCTACACCCCCATGTGTTCGTTTTCTATGTTTAAATAAATTTATATTGATATCTTTTACCCCTTTATATTCCTCTTCTTTCTCCTTCTAGCAAATTATCTCATAAACAAATAAAAGAAAAAGAGGAAGAAAAAAATAAGCAAAATCAATGTCCCCCTTCCCCCAAATCTGAAAACATGCAGTGTTCCACACCCATGGACCTCCCATATCTATAAGGGAGTGAGCAGAAGTGTCTTCTTATGTATTTTCTTCAGGGCCATACTTGTCTTTGTAATTCACTTTTCATTGTTTTGTGGTTATTTCCATTTCCATTGTTGTACTCCTGTCTGTTGCTTTCTTGGCTCTGCTTCACTGTATAAATTCATTTAAATTTTTTCCCAGCTTTTTTGTATTTATCATGTTTGTCATTTCTTTTTTTTTTTTTTTTTAGTGAGGCAATTGGGGTTAAGTGACTTGCCCAGGGTCACACAGCTAGTAAGTCTTAAGTGTCTGAGGCTGGATTTGAACTCAGGTACTCCTGACTCCAGGGCCGGTGCTCTATCCACTGCGCCATCTAGCTGCCCCATGTTTGTCATTTCTTACAGCACAGTAAAGTTCCATTACATTCATGTACCATAATTTGGTTATCCATTCCCCAATAATGGGCATCTACTTTGTTTCTAGTTCTTTGCTACCACAAAAAGTGTAGCTATGCATATTTTGATCAATCAATTACCTCCTTGGGATATGGGTCTAATAGTGGAATCTCTAGGTAAAAAGAATTAGATATTCACATAATTCCAAATTGTTTTCCAAAATGATTGTATTGTTTCACAGCTGTATCAATGTGTGCCTGTTTTCCCATTATCCTTCCAACATCAACTATTTCCATCTTTTGGCATCTTTGCCAATTTGCTGGATATGAGGTGAAATCTTGGGGCTACTTGCATTTATCATTTATTAGTGATTTGGATTATTCTTTTATTTGATTGTTATAGTCTGCAATTCTTTTGAGAACTGTTCATATCCTTTGACAACTTATCTAGTGGGGAGTGGCTTTTAGTTGTGTGTGTGTGTGTGTGTGTGTGTGTGTGTGTGTGTATTAGTTGCCTATATGATTGGATACTTATCTGAGAAATTTGGTAAAAGATTTTCCCATTCAACTGAGAAATTCTATTCTACTAGATGCATGAATTTTGTTTCTACCAAAGCTTTTCAATTTTGTATAATAAAAATGATCTATTTAATAATGTTGCAATTTCCTCTGTCCTTTATTTACTTAAGAATATGTTTCTGCTGTGAAAGGTATATAATCTCCTTGTCTTTTAATTTTTTTTCTGGCTTAATCTTTAATATTCAGGTAACATATGCACTTTATCTCTACCTTTCCTTTGAGTCACATCTTAGGTACACTGTACCCTATGAAATCTTATCTGATCTTTTTCTTTCTCTTCTTCTTTTCTTTTCCCAACCCACCCTGCCCAAGTTAGAAGTGATTTCTCTCTCCTTGAATCTCATACTGCTCTCATAGCTCTCTGCTCTTTGGGAATCCTACCTCATAGTATAGTTATTTGTTTACAGGCCTTATACTTCCCCATTAGATTGTAAACTCTGTAGAGATAAAGATTGAGTCTTTTTTGCATATTTGCATATTTTTATCTCCAATACTTAACCTAGTGCATTGCACAGAGTAGGTGCATCTGTTTATAAATGTTTATTGGAACATTCATAAATATTTATTGAATTGAATTTCAGAGGCCTGTAGCCTCCTGTGGCTACACAAAAGTAGATTTTATTGTTGCCTTTAAGGAATGGAAAATCTAGTTCAGACATAGAAATACCTCACATGAATCACAAGAGGACAGCTGAGACAGCTATAATATGGTAGTAACAATGGAAAGCTTAGAACAGCAAAGAGATGGGTTGGGGAGAGAGTAGGAGTCTATGGTTTGTATTGAACAAGTGGAGGATGGGGATGGGGGAAATAACGTCTTTGATGATGCAAAGACCGTTGCCATGGAGAACAATGAAGACAGCTGGAGCTGGGAGCTGAAGGAACTGGAAGGTGGGGCTGACTGCAAGTGGTTGGGCATAAAAATCTCTACAAATTGAGACAACACTTGGTCTAGCTCAGCATTTTGTAACTTGCCTGGTGAGGACACTAAACCTTAGATCTTGCTTTGTTGTTGTTTAGTCATGTCTGACTCTTCATGACCCCATTTAGGGTTTTTCTTGGCAGAGATATTGGAGTGGTCTGCCATTTCCTTCTCTAGCTTATTTTACAGATGAGGAAACTGAGGCAAACAAGGTTAAGTGACTTGCCCAGGGTCACACAAATAGTAAGTGTCTGAGGCCAGATTTGAACTCAGGAAGATGAGTCTTCCTGACTCCAGGCCTGGAGTCACTGTGCCACCTAGCTGCCCTCAGATTGCATCTAGTTACCAAATGCCCACCCTGTGGACCTTGTGCTTTAGAAACCCCCTTTCAGCTCTGCCCCTTTTAGCTACATGACCCATCAACTAACTTAATCTTGGTTTTCTTCACAATTCTGACCCCTACCTACTTATAGCTCAAACACAGTGCCTCACCCTCCTGCTTGCTGCCAAAATTGCAGAGGGTTGGACCTGGGATGGGAGTACAGAATTGAGGGGGATGGGAGACAAAGTAAGGAATTATGTAAAAAGATGTCTGAGGGAGACTTAAATTGAGAGGGCATTTGAATGAAGATCCCTTTAGTTCCTGTCTGTTTTACAATCTTTTCTGTAGAGTCAAGACTAGTGATTGAAGTTACTCTAGGTTCAATTACTTTTTTGTTTTGTTTTGTTTTGTGTTTTTTTGGTTTTTGTTTTTGTTTTTTTAGTGAGGCAATTGGGGTTAAGTGACTTGCCCAGGGTCACACAGCTAGTAAGTGTTAAGTGTCTGAGGCTGGATTTGAACTCAGGTCCTCCTGATTCCAGGGCCGGTGTTTTACCCTCTGCGCCACCTAGCTGCCCCAGTTCAATTGCTTTTTAGTAATTTTTTAAATCTCCATTTATTTTTCTCTTGGTTCCATTTTATTTGTTTTGCATCACTTCATACAAGTCTTCCCATGTTTCTCTGGATTCCACGTTTATCATTTTTTCTCATGGTGTGATAATTTTCCATTACATTCATATGCAATGGTTTATTCTGCCATTGCCTGATCAATGAGCATACACATCATTTTAGCTTCCTTCCTCCCTCCTTCTCTTGCTTCCTCTCTTGCTCCCTCCCTTCCATCCTTCCTTCCTTCCTTCCTTCCTTCCTTCCTTCCTTCCTTCCTTCCTTCCTTCCTTCCTTCCTTCCTTCCTTCCTTCCTTCCTTCCTTTTTTCTACCCTCCCTCCATCCCTCCCTTCCTTTCTTTCCTTCTGTCTGCCACAGAAGATTAAAGCTGAAAGGGAGTTCAGAGGTCATCTAGTCCAATACCTTCATGTTACAGTTTAGGAAACTGGGCTCTAGGTTAAGTGACTTGTTCAAGGTCATACGGGTACAAAGCATCAGAGGTAGGGTTTGAATCTAGGTTTTTCTTACCTCAGAGCCCGTGTTCTTTTCACTGTACCACATTTCTGCTACTAATGTTTCAGTATATATGGGACTTTGCTGTTATTGACTGCCTTGCCCAGCATAAAGGTCACTGGGTAAACAATATAGTGACTTGTATAATTCCAAATTGTTTTCTAGGATGATGGGACAAATTCATGGTCCTGCTAATTGTGTATTAATGTGCCTGCTTTCCCATAGGTCTCCCAATATTGACTGTTTCTGCCGTTTACCATTTTTGCCAATTTGATGGATGTTAGATGAAGCTTCAGGGTTGTTTTAATTTCCTCCCGGAGAAGCCTCTCTCCTTCCTCAGCTGTTTTGCCATTTCTAATCAGGACATAATTCATACAGGTTTCAACAGTACCTTACTAGCTGTGTGACTGTAGGCAGGTTGCATAAGCTCTGTCTGCCTGTTTTCTTATTTAGCCAGTCCTACCTCTCAGGGTTGTTGCAATGTTAAAATGAAATGTTTCTAAAGAGCTTTGTAAACCTTGAAATACTATATAAATACTAGTTATTAATAATATTATTATTAGCAATAATAATAGTAATCACTCTCCTTGGTTTGTCAGCTCTCTGGTCAAGGCTGACATGAGACATAATGTAGTTGTGTGATGGATATAGATAATTTAACCCACTGTTACACTAAAAAAACCCCAAACCCTTTTCTTGTTCATGTGTTAGAGGTAAAGTAAAATGTACTTTCAGTCACATCTCATCATTTAAATTCCAGAATGTGCTTTCAGGATTCCTGCTTTGGTGTAGTCTAATAGATGGTCATCGGTAACTGACCAAGAACTTGGTCATTTTTCCTTTGTATTAAGGACCTTCTTCCTAAGTCATATATCTACCATGTGCAAAGTTTCTAATAATTATTTAATAATCATATATCAAGCATTGATCATATAGCACTTCATTATTTTGGACTCCACTAATTTGGAATTTATAATAATGCAGAGATGTTAGGGGTGGGCCTGATTATGATGATTGGAAAGGTCTTCAGAGGAAGTTGGAGAGGCCCTGACTCCAGGTGGGTGGGATGTTTTATGCCTTTAGGTGATCAAGAAGTCACTTCCGTACAGCCAGAGGCTACAAGAAATCTGCCTCAAGGGAAGCAGGGGCCAATCAGGTCCCAAGAGATGGCTCTTTTGCCTTTTTTTTTTTTTAATAAACATTTTTATTTATAGTTTTGGGTTCCAATTTTTATCCCTCTTTCCCTCCCTCCCCTCCTTCCTCCCTGAGGCAGCAAACATCAGATATGTGTTATACATGTATGATTATGTAAAACATTACCATATTTGTCATTTTGTACAAGAAAACTTGAATAAAAGAATGAAAGAAAGTTAAAAATAGCATGTTTCAGTCTGTGTTCCAGCAATATCAGTTCCTTCTTTGGAGGTGGATAGTATGTGTCATCAGTAGTCCTTTGGGATTGTTTTGGATCTTTGTATTGTTGAGAATAGTCAAGTCATTCACAGTTCTTCATCAAACAATATTGCTTTCTCTGGGGCTCTTTTGCCTTTTAAGGAAAACTAATCCTTGGAAGGAGAAAGGAGGCCACAGGCAGCATGTGGCATGGGTAGTGTGGGCCAAGACTAGCCTTGTACTCTGTCCTGATCATAAATGGTAAGATAGACAAAGTCCTTCCTGGTAAGGAGGTCCCTGGGAGTTGTTACGGGGGAGGAGCTGAAAAGAACCTGAGAAAAGTCCAGGGGGTGGAGGGAGTTTCTGAGGTAGCACTCTCACTCTTTAGCCGCGGTAGGAGTCAGAATTGAAAGATTTCAGGGTGTGAGAAAGTTCAGATTCCTGCATGAAGGGGCAACTCAGCCACATAACTGGGAACAATTCTTGTTTCCCAGAACTAGACAAAAGCATTTATGACTTCTTTTGGAATTGAAGGCTTTGAATAGCTCACTTGAGTGGGGCATTTGCTCTTTTACTGCATCACCCGACCCCTTACATAACTGCAATTATATTGCTCTATCTCCCAGTCTATCAATCTCCGATTCTATCAATCGACAAACATTTATTAAGCATTGTTATGTGTTAAGTTCAGGCAGCTAGGTGGCAACATGGATAGAATGTGGATCTTGGAGTCAGGAAGATTCAAATCTGGCCTCACATACTTACTGGCTGTGTGACCCTGAGCAAGTCACTTATCCCTGTTTGCCTCAGTTTCCTCATCTGGAAAATGAGCTGGAGAAGGAAATGGCAAACAACTCCAGTATCTTTCCCAAGAAAATCCCACACAATTGAAACAGCTGAACAACAAAATGTATCAGTCCCTGTGGGGAAGGGAAGGGAATAAAACATTTATTAAGTATTTGCCATTGCTAGGTACTATGCTAAGTGCTTTACAAATATCTCAGTTCATCTTCTCTGCATTATAAAAAAAAAGGACTTGCTAACAGAGTTAGTAATATGAGCACATCTTTTTTTCAGGAGAATATTTAAAATTACTCTTGGCAAGTGTTTTCAAGTACCCTTAAAAATACTTCTTGTTCCATTTTTAGCCCGAGGAATTTTTAACTTTTAAACTTTAGTAATTCGAGTCATAAATGGTTTAGGGAAAACATCTTTATTTTTTCATTTATTTCTTGTAGCCCTAACCTTCTATTTTCAGACCAGAATTAAGCCTGTTTTGAGAGAATAGCAAAAGCCTAATAAATGATACTAGTGAGGTTTAGCTATTAAATTTTTAAAAACAAATTTATTTAAAGATAATTGTGAGGCATGCAAGCTTTGAGGAATTGGGAAATTTGAACTTGAAGTACTGATCATGGAGTAATGTAATCTGAATTCAAATATCTACTATGCCACTTTCTACCAATATGATATTAGGCGTCCCTTAATCTCTCTGATTCTCAGCTCCCCAACCTTTAAGGTGATATTGGCTCAGCATATGAGTAATCGATAGTTTTTACCATCTGACTTTGTGTGAAAAGTGTTTTGTAATTGTGTTCATGTATAGCCTGGGTTTATCTTGGTGGGTAGATTCCCAAGTATTTTCTTACTTTTAAGATGAAGGATATTAGATGAAATCACTTTTAGGCCCCTTCTAGCTTTAGATATATGATCCTGTGTCCTTTTCTCTTTCTCTTTCTCTTTTCACCCTTTCCAGACAACACTTCCCTATTGACTAATGATGTCTGGAATTGAAAACTAGGACAAGACATTTGTGTATTTTGGAAAAGTTCTTATATTTGAAAATTTTACTATCTATTGGGGGAAGCAGGAAGGGGAGAAAGGGTGGAAACAAGCCCTCACTGTAACACATTCAACCTAATAACATAAATTCCTAACTTCCATGGAGAGGAGAATTTTCCAGCATTAAAGATGTTCATTTATAAAATTTAATGTTAAGGGGCAGCTAGGTGGTGCAGTGGATAAAGCACCAGCCCTGGATTCAGGAGGACCTGAGTTCAAATCCAGTCTCAGACACTTGACACTTACTAGCTGTGTGACCCTGGGCAAGTCACTTAACCCCCATTGCCCTGCCCCCCACCAAAAAAGTTCCCTTCACTGTGTCCTATATTTTTTTGTGTCTTAAATGGCTTCCTTCCTTGCCTGCCTTTAGCCTTAGTTTTGCTAAAGTATCACAAGAACCCTTGTATACCTTGATCTCACATTAGGAGCAGAGACATTAATCTCCACTTGTGCAATGCTTTGTATTTGTATGTACTCAACAAAGGAAGGGAGTACTTTGGGGAGCATGGCACATTAAGCCCTGTGAAAGTATGACACACAAATTTGCAAAGCTTTCCTTAATTTTACTCAATATTTCCAAAATAGGGCTCATCATTCCCCCCCCCTCCAAGCTCCATCTCTTTTTTTTCTTTGTCTTTCTATCTCCTGTGCTTAGTACAATACCTGTCATATAATAGGTACAGATAGATGTTTGTTAAATTTGTATCCTAGTGTGAATGAGTTTTCCAGATTATTCTCTTAGTGCAAGTTTTGTTAGGGAGGAGATAGAAAAAGAGAGCTGAATTTCTTGGAAACCTGATTAGGATGGAGTGAAGACATTCAGAAAAAGAACTATGGAGTCTGAATGCAGATTGAAACATTATTTTCACTTTTGTTGTTACTTTTTTGTTATTGTTCTTGTTTATCCTTTCCTGTGTTTTTTCTTTTTTTTGTTGTTTCTTCTCTTACAACATGATTAATGTGGAAATGTGTTTAACATGATTGTAATGTATAACCTACATCAAATTGCTAGCTGTCCTTAAGGAGGGGAGGGAAAAAAGTTTGGAACTCAAAAAAAGTATCTTTTCATGTAATTGGAAAAATAATTAAAAATTTTTAAAAGGATGGAGTAAAGGGAAGTTGCAGAGGAAGGGAAAAGAGCAGAAAGGGAAATTGAGACCTCCCCCGCCCCCCATGATAAACTATTCCACAATTTTGCTAAGGGCTTCACCATTAACATTTTTAAAAAAAATTTCCTACCTGCATTATATTTGCAACTTTTCAAATTTTCCAGTGCTTATAGGTGACAAATGCTCTTCAAGTTTGTCAGGTTTTTTTTCACAGAATAATTGAATGCTGATATATATCACACATGTATGTATATATCCACACATCAGAATATACATGCATGTCACACACATACAGACATATATTATGTATATACATACATACACATATAGTTTTACAATGACCTGAAATATCTGGATGAAAAAAAAATACTGTATTGAAAAAAAAATTGCCCTAGTGCTTTCAACTAGTTTAAATACCATATTGTGTCAGTATGCAGCCATTTGGATTACTTGTGTAAAAACTGTTTATAAAGGTGATAAACATAGTAATAACAATAGCACTTTAAGGTTTACAATTACAAATGCTATCTCATTTCATCCACAACTCTGGGAGTATTGGTGCTATTGTGGGTGTCTTTATTAGCCCCATTTTACAGATATGGAAACTGAGGCTAAGAGACTTGGCCAAGGCCACACAGCAAGTATCTGAGACAGGATTTGAACTAAGGTCTTCCTGACTCCAGAGTCCAGTTCTCGGTCCACTGAGCCACCTATGTACTAGGAAGAGAGTGGATTTACTGGTCATATTGGTACAGACACAGCTCTTTCCTCATGTGTAAATTAGTACACATCCCTAATCACTTCCTACTGGGTGGTATGAAGCCAATGGACACCAACCGCATTGCTCTAATAATAAATGGTCACTGAAATATCAAGTCAATGGGAGATATTGTTACTGTGTAAACATGAATATTTAGGTACCTGAGGCCAAACTTCATGTACCATGAGAAATGATGAAACATATGAGTTCTAAATCATTCAATCTCCTGTCTTCTAGGATTTTTTTTTCCTGGTCAAGTGGAAAACTCAAGTTACAGAGTCCAAGGATGAATATTCATCGGGCCAGTGAAGGCGACAGGTCAATACGCCAGGAATCTAGCTACTTAGTGGAAAATATCCCAGGTTCATCCCAAGAAAAAGAAGAAAATTGCCTGACATCATCATGCTTGCAAAACCCTAACCTTCCCCCATGTTCCAGGAATGATGGTATGGTAACAAAGTCAATTATCTTGGTTTGGGGGATTCTCTGAAAACTGGACAGGCAGTGGATGTGGTGTCAAGAAGGTTATCTTAAGCTGTAGTCTTGCTTGCTTGCAAGAGTACAGAATTAGGGCAATTCTCCAAAAAGTTTTGTCCAAACAAATACCTTTTCCCTGAAAGGTACAATTAGCTGAGGCACAAGCGACTTTCTCCCCCTACTTGTTTTAGGCATTCCTTTGTTCCAATTCTATGCTTCATCATATTTATGTAAACTTGGGCCCAGACAACAGAAAGAATTCTGTAACCTATTTTCTAAAGTTAGTGTACCTCTAAGAAAGATTAGGTGTGGGGATTATATTAGGGCTCATCAGAAGGAAAGGCTTGGCCTGTGGGCTTATCCAGGCCTGTTTACCTGTTTACCTAATCAGTATTACCTATCCTACCAGGTCTGAAGGCCAGAAGAGATCAAAGTAATTATTATAGTAGTCTTTAGCTCTTAAGCATGGAACCAGTTTATATTGATTTTAATACTGGGGGTCAAGGGTATAGTCTCAAATTTTATAAAGTTTGAGTTTAGTAATCTGTACCTCTATTTTACGTGTGAAAATAGATCTTTTGAAATGATTAGTTAGTAAATTTTTTTTTTTACAACATTTGGCTGAGTTTGTACAATTCACCCAGTTATTTTTGGGTACAAATGAGTGGTCTCAACCTAAAGAAATTAGAATTCATAGGAAAGGAATTCCTAATGTGAGAATTAAAAATAAGAGAGATATAGTATCTGGGTAATTTAATCATTTTATTAATAAGGCTAGTGGGTTATTAATAAAATGAAGTCTATAGCTGTCTCTCTCAGACCAAAG